>NC_140185.1:30706268-30908467 GCF_965226575.1 Pagrus pagrus | reverse complement strand
ACATTGATGTTCTGCCAAACCACGATGAGCTAAGCAAAACAGTCCAACAGGAAAACAAAATAAGAAAAATGAAAATGAAGCTGCTGTGTGTGACTTGCATTTCATGTGTGCTTACCTCGGTGAGTAAGGAATAGTCTTCGGCCTGATTTGGTTGAAGGCAAATGTCAGTTTCTGAGCAGCTCGTTGTTGTTGAATTTCCTGTAATGACACAGGAAAAACACTTACACACAGACACTAAATGTCTAATATTAGCGTCCTACATCAGTGTAGGTGTGAAGGCTGTTAACAAGAAAGACACGGAAAGTATAACTAGAATAAAAGGTCACAAAAACAAACAGCTAAGCATTTTAGTGGTTTAGTTTCTAGGTTTATGCTTTGAGCAACAAGCTGAAGTTGCTGATTATTTGACATCATGATTAATGGGGAATTCCAGTATATTTAAACAAAGGCCTTATATTTACATGTAACCAAAAGTTTTGGAAACGGTCCACCAGATCGACTCATGATGACTCAGCCACGACATGGCTGCAATGAAATCCTTTGAGGCAACTTTGAAAACATTTTTGTTAAATAGTAAGATCTGTTTTTCCACCAGAAACTAAAGTCTCGTTCGAGGGGAAGTCTCGCTCTGAAATCTCACAAGAGCCCAGTTGTTACAGTTGCTCAGACATGACTTTGAAGATAAACTCAAACTTCTCTCTCCACCGCTGTCTTCTTGCAACAGCCTGTTGTGAGATTTCAGAGCGAGACTTTTCCTTCAACCAGACTTGTGTTTCTGGTTACAAAAAGGACCTTATTATTTAGTAAAAAGGTCTCTCTCCATAGGAATCGTTTCTGTAAAAGTTGTCAGACACTTAGAATAAAACCCTCAGCCTGTCAGTGGCAAAAACAGACACTTTTAGTGGACGCAATTTTCCATGGACTGATTCCATCCTGCAAACTGTATCTAACTGTGAGTGAGTGTGTGTGTGTGTGTGTGTGTGGTGTGTGTGTGTGTGTGTGTGTCCTCATACCCTGAGACAAAGGTGCAGCACAGTGTCCTCCTTGTAGATGCTCTGCCAGGTTTGGACCACCTCAGGAAGGAAGGATTTGACTATATACAGATGTCCTGGCTTCAGGATGTCGTACTCTGACCACGTGCAGAGCACCTTGAGGGCCCGTCTGAGTCCTCCGCCCATCTCCTCCTTGCTGAGAAACTCTATTTTGGCACAGAGGCCCCGCTGGGCCCAGGAAGACATGCTGTTGTTGATGGTGTTGGGTGAGCTCTCCTCTAGACGGTACACAGTCACCGGCTCCCCTGCAGGAACACAGAGCAGCAGGTGAGGGTCAAAGACACTGATTGACACAGAGATGATTTGCTGATCTCTGTAACCCCCTCAGCTGTTTGTTTCTTAAAACAGAAACACACTTTAAAGTCTTCTTTAACGTGAGGGCAGACGGGGCGAAGGATATGACGTGCAAAAATGTCTCAGGTCTGGATCTGAATCAAGAACATTGCATTTACGAGGTGGTGATGATATAACCTGTTCAGAGTAACACTGGGACAGAGACAGTTTTTTACGGATGTGTCAGCGAGAGCCATCAAACTTGGTTCTTGTGCGCGTACAAACTAATTATGACACACGCTTAGCGGTTAAGGAAAGATCATGGTTTGAGTTAAAATGATCAATCTTTCACGATCTTTAGCGAGTTCCCGTCTACAGATAACCAATAAACACCAAGAAGCGACACTGTGTGCAATGTGGAAGGAAGGTTGCTGCTCTAACATTTAGTTTAGTCAGTTGTTTCCATGGTTTTGTCGCTGTATAGCCCTACAAAGCCAAAAGGCAATAACTACATCTTCAGATCTGAGGAAAGACCAGAGTCTAATGTGTTCGCATCCGTTTACCCGTTTTGTTTTCAGGGCCTAAAAATGTGCTTAAAAAAAACCACAGCATATAAAATGTTCAAGAACTGAAAACTCACAGGAAATAACCAAACTACTGTGACTGCAATCTGGCTAGTTGAGGCTAGCGTGCAAGACCCAAGCCAAGCTAATTTACCCTCTTTTTCCAGTTTCCTGTAATTTAAAAATCATCTCTTTCGTCGTCCAACATTTTGGTAATTGAGTTTAGTTTATCACTAAAATACGACTAAATCGTAATGAAGTTAAAAAGGAGGCTAACACCAGATAAAGTAGCCCTGCTCAAAGGTAACTAGCCTAGCTTAGTGGAGGAGATGTAGCCTTTGTCTCAGTAGTGTCCGACTCCAGTAAATTTCTGGCGATGTGTTAAGGATAAATTAGCCACAGTTATAACACATTTAAATTAATTTCATTAAATGAGCTCATCCGTTCAAACGGACACACAACTGTGAAAAATAGACTATGTTGTTTGTAGATAGTGAGTTATAACTGTGCTCTTTACATGGTCCATTGTTTAATTAGGTTTTATGTAAAGTCGGTCACACAGATTATTAAAAAGCCTAAAAAGGCATTCACAAGTTAACAACACGGTTCGACTCAGAGCCTTCAAACTTGCAACCCCTTTATTCTCAACGAGACTCGCTGTAGTTCCAGCTCTCGGCCTCTGTGAGGCAGCAGAGATGACTGTCTTTTTTACAAGGTGTCTCAAGACCGAGGATTATAGTCTTTTGTAGCACTGATAACTTTATTATGTCTTTAGATCAAATGATGATAGTTAAAATGTTGCTTCATGGCGTTTAAAATCATAATCACACTAATAACTGGTTCCGTGTCGTTGCCTGTTTATAAGACGTACTGTATGATGCCCTTGCTGCGAGTAAACAGTATAATCACCACCTAACACCACCGTGATAAAAGCCAAGAAACTCACATGACGCATAAGCTTTTACACTTCAACACATTCACAGCAGAAACAAGCAGACTGTCACAACAACGTGGCTGCTACTCATCAAAATCATTAAAGACAGTAGTTCGTCTTCATCAAGGAGATGTACGTGAATTATGAAGCCAAAATAAGCATAAGAAACAACACAACACAGAAGACAACACCTACACTGCTCATGAATAGCTGGGTGTGACTGTGCAGCAACCAGCCGCAGGTGTGGTGTGATGAAAACAATACACAAATAACATCTCTTATCTGGCTCTAAACTTCCTCATTCTCCAACTGTCTGCTGTCGTTTCTCAGAAGCGTCTGCAGGGTTTTCACCTGACTGGACATGCCCGAGAGTGTGCCGTGACCCAGACTTACCTCTGGGGGGCACGGGGGTGAAGGGGATACTCTGGGACAGCCTCATCAAGTTGTTGCGCTCCACAGCTACAAGAGGAAACACAAACACACACACACACATTCAAACATAAACAGGTTAAGACAACTGCAGAAGAAGAGTGAACAGAACAAAGTCCACAATCATTGACTTTGGAAATCCATGAAAACATGATGATACAACTTATTCTCCATGTCTCACCTGAGTACTGGTAGTTTTCCATGGGTTTGAAAGGTGAGCCGATCGCTACGGAGAAAAAAAGAGAGATCTGTTCATGTTTTTGCAAAACTTAGTTCATGTGGTTGTAATGAAGATGACGGTGGTAATAAATCATTTGGACATGTTAATTCAACAGAAATACTCTGAGCTGTTCCAGCATCCACCAGTAGAGGTCTCTGTTCTGCTTCACAACAACAGCTGAAGCTTGATGCAACTCGTTTATTTCCTGTAATCAATCACTAAGTAAAATTATCCTCATGGATTCGTATTTGGAAGCTGGACAGATATATGATTTTAATGGGTTTTACATTTCTTTGAATCTACTTTTTCTCATAAATACTAAACACCAAAGAACAATATTATCCGTCGCTTATTATCATCCATTCATTTCTTCTTGTCAAACAAAGTGCAAAATGCAGCATTGGGGCTGCAATTAGTTATCAATTATTATTGATTAATTTGCTGTTTTCTTGACTACATGATTAATCATAATAATCATAAACACCAAAACTCACCTTTTTAAAACTGCTTTTAATGTATAACTTGTCTCTTTTTGTGTTTTAAGTGTGTTGTTTTTATTATGGGTATGGGTTCTTCTTTTTAATCTGTAAAGTATCTTTGTGTACCCTGAAAAGTGCTTAATAAAATTATTATTATTATCATTATTATTATTAGGGCCCGAGCAGGGAACCTGCAAGGACCCTATTGTTTTTCAAATGATTCTTATTTTTTTGTTATTTGTTTTTCTTCTGACAAAATGATCGCATTTTTCACTGCCTGAACAAACCCCAAAACTCACCAAACTTGGAATATATGTCCGAAAAATTTTAGAATCTGTTCAATTTTCCTGCTCATTGTGGTCAAACACACAGTCTTCCATATCTTGATGAAATACATTCCCATTAACACTAAAGTTTTTTTAATTGTGTTCCGTGGCCCGATGACAGTTTGTGAAAAATTTGGTGGAAATCGGCCAAAAGGGGGCGCTTTCATTGCTAAATGACGAAAGAACAGCTTGACTGCCTTCACTTTTGATTCCTCAACGGAAGTTGTTGCATTAACAAGCCCCCACAGCAGCATGTAGCGACAGCAGCATGTAGCGACAGCAGCACGCCGCAAAAGCTGCATGCCCCAACGCACGTGGACTGCGAGGGCCCGTTCATCGCTGCTTGCAGCTTTAATTTTTATTAATTTTTATATGTAAATATTAGCATGTTAGCTCAATAGCTTCCAGGTCATGTGACCAATTGACTCAAAATCATGTTGGGATCATGTAACTACACTGGCTGCATGAGAAACGCCTCTTGTTTTTACATTTGACATCTCTAAATATTTTTTATTAATTTTTATTATTTTTTATTTATTTCTATATGTAAATATTAGCATGTTAGCTCAATAGCTTCCAGGTCATGTGACCAATTGACTCAAAATCATGTTGGGATCATGTAACTACACTGGCTGCATTAGATACACCTCTTGTTTTTACATTTTACATCTCTAAAGATTTTTTATTAAGTTTTATTAATTTTTATATGTAAATATTAGCATTTTAGCTCAATAGCTCCCAGGTCATGTGATCAATTGACTCAAAATCAGTGTGGGATCATGTAACTACACTGGCTGCATGAGATACACCTCTTGTTTTTACGTTTTACATCTCTAAATATTTTTTATTAATTTTTATTATATTTTGTTAATTTTTATATGTAAATATTAGCATGTTAGCTCAATAGCTTCCAGGTCATGTGATCAATTGACTCAAAATCATGTTGGGATCATGTACCTACACTGGCTGCATGAGATACGCCTCTTGTTTTTACATTTTACATCTCTAAATATTTTTTATTAATTTTTATTAATTTTTGTGTTGTGGACAAACTTGCCCTCTGCGTCCGACGGTGCCACGGCCCGACGGACGTGGGGGGGCGAGGGCCCGTTCATCGCTGCTTGCAGCTTTAATTATTATTGTTATTGTTTACCTAGTTGACTAAAAGTCAAGACAAAGTGACACAAATTTTCAAAGGGGAGAATCTGGAACTACTTGATTAACAAATGAATCATCTCAATTGTAATCGAGAGCCAAGACGGTCATGGTATTAAAAACCCTGATGTATGCTCAGTGAGCGCTGATTACTTACAGTCCTTCCTGGCTCCGAGGTGGGTGTGTCGTGGCGTGTAGAGAGAAACTGCGGCTGCAACAACAGAAGAAGAAAAAGACGATGAAGCTTTCATCAGGAAACATGAGTAAACAGCAGAGTTCACTCTCTGGTTCTGATGTGATCATTAAGTTAAAATTTTGCAATATGACTTGCAAACACTAGAAAAGGTTTTGTTTTTTTTTAATGGGAGATACCTGTTGTGGATTGTATCACACACAAGCATAGCAGCTTTGAAATGGAAAAAGTTAAAAGTCACTTTGACAACAGCGTCTGTGTAAATGCTGCTGGACCAGCAGATCAGGACAATAGGAGTCCGAACAAACTAAACCACTGTGGTGAAACTACACATCTTACTGTTTAGTGTATCTTCTCCAGGGGCTCGTCTGAAAGAAAGAGACAACAGAGAGACATTAATGTCATATGCATATGTATGCGTGTGTGTGTGTGTGTGCGCATCATGTGAGCCAGTGGGACACTTACAGGCTGCTGGCTTGGGCTGATTTGACCTGAACTCTTTCCTGGTGGAGAAACAAGAAGAAGTCGTTAAACAATAAAATAATAATAAAAATAATAATGTGTTTCTTTGTTCTTGCTTTAGAGACACTTCTTACCAGTACTGCGGTCCTGGGGTCCTCGTGGATGAGGATGTCTTCAGCTGACACTCTGCTCCTGTCCTTCTTTGTCAGAGCTGCAGAAACACAATGAACAATTACCATCTGTAACAGTGAAAATGTAAGAATATCACTGCCGCTGTTGGTTTCTGAGCTTTGTTTGTGGGCTTACTGGAGTCAGGATGGAGAAAAGCTGGTTTTCTGTCAAACTCTGTAAAACCAGCATAGGAGTTGACTGCTCTGATGTGACCGTGACTTTCCGCCTGAGCCTGTAGCCAGAATAACAGACAAAGACACAAAAAGGAGAACGAAGGTAAACATTTGTTTAGTTTATACATTTCATTTTAATAGGCTGAATCCTGACACATGGCCGCTAAAGACAAGATTGTAAAGGCAGCAAATGACACAACACACACACAGAGTGAAATGGTTCAGAGGCACCTCACCTCTTGATTTATAAATAGTGTGCCAAGAAAACAAAACCAAAAACATTTGGGATGCCAGTATAATTGGCCTGGAGACATACAAACACACACCTGCGATCTGGTCTGTGCAGTCGGGCTTTGCTGTCTGCTGGAGGTTTCTTTGGGTGTGGAGTGCTCGAGGTCCAAACTGTCTTTATGTCCTAAAACAAAGAAAATGGTGTCAGTCCATATCAGGCTAATTTAAACTTCCCTTCCCGTTTGACACATTATCAAAAAAATTATATATTTTTCATGTCTGCATCCTGTAACAATATCCCACCAAAATTATCAGAAATAATTATTTTTCTAGTATTTAGGATTTGTTTTCTACTCCCATCGTGAAATCTAAGGTGATCACTGTGTCAGAACAAAGAAGACAAAAAAAATGCACTGCCCGATCGGGTGACAAGACCACCAGATCACCTCAATTGTATAATAATCACAGTTCAAACATCTGATTCTTGTAAAGAAACTCCTCGACCAATCATTCATGCTCCAGTCACATCAAATGTGTAAACCTCAGAACCACCCAGGAACAGAGAGTAAACCAGTCAGACAAGAGATCCAGGCAGAGCAGAGAAAGAAAAGCAAAAAGCACCAGTTAAAGGTCTACTGGGACCCTGATCTGAAGATGGACAGGCCCCAGCACCCGGTAGACGCAGCCCTCAACGTAAGCTCAGACTTAAACTCAAACCTCTCTTTGTGTTTGGCTCTCTTGCCGTGTTCCTCTTTTCAAGCGATACGCCCGACCCACTTTGACCCTCACAGCAGGGCGCTAGAGGGGCAGGTGGTCCCAATGTATTTTGTTCCCTGCTCCTTCGTCTGTGGGGTCTTCTGGGTGCCACAGCAGGGGCATGGGCACAACCTGGCAGGTTGCTATCTCCACGGGAGTCACCCGGTGATGACTCATCTTCAGGAGCCAGTGGGACTTCAGTGTCTATGCTCTGTCTACTCAGAGAGCCTGATCTGCCCTCGTCATCGCAGAACGCCTCGTTCACGTACCCCAAACGTGCCTCCCTGTCTCTCTCCCCACCTTCTAACCCCTTTGCATTCTCAGGCTTTGCAGCGTAAGCAGGCAAGCAGGCAGGCCGAGCAGAGCCCGAAGTCTTAGAGATAATAACAACAGTAGGATACACACACACACAGTTTTCACCATCCTCTTTTATCTCCTCATCAACAACAGACTCACTCTCCGTCTCATACTTACCCACAAATGCCCCAAATTCGACAGTGGTACTGTCTGGCTGGAGGGGCTGCTGGTAAAGCCCGGTGAGGGCGAGTTCTGGGTGGCTGGAGCCACTGGGCTGGGAAGGGGTGCTGCTGATGTGGAACTGAGCGCCGGGGGAGGGCACATTGGGCAGGCTGGATGGGGAGTCGGAAAGGCCCGGCTCTTGTGGACGGGTCAGCTTACTCTGGGTGAGTGAGTGGCCTCGGAGACGCAGCTCCGGAGGGGAAATGGCCACAGCGCTTTGGACAAAGGCACTGGGGCCGGCGCTGCCTGAGGAGCCAGCCTCTGCAGCAAAGTGCCCGAGCCCAAACAACCCCCTCCTCTCTGGACTCAATGCTGGGTTCAGGCTGGGGTCCAGCCCCAGTCCTTCTGCAGGGCTGGGCCCGATTCTCCGGCTACTTTCTGTCCCAGCCCCTCCCCCTACACCCATCCCAAACAGAGAATCTGCAATGTTGACTCCTGCCTGGGGAAAAGAGGAGCCGTAGTAGGCCCCCACACTGCGTTTGCCCATCACGGACGATTTGGAGTGGGGGCCAGTGTCTGGTGCCACAGGGGCGATGCTGGGGACCACGTTCTTAGACAGGCTGAGCTCCCTGGTGATCTGATTGTGGACCTTGCTGGCCTCTGACGCCCTCTGAGCAGTGAGGGTCTTTAGAGTGTCCACAGTCAGAGCAGAGAGGTCCTGCAGGTGACCGATCTGAGAGTCCAGCGTGTGCAAAGAGCGTTTTATAAAGTTGACCTTGTTCCCGACTTCTCTTAGCTGCATACACATGGTCTCAACCCTGCAAATGACAAAGAGTAGCTTCGGTTAGCCCAAGGCCTGCCTGTTACCTACTACTGTTAATGTTAAATAAAAATAATATTATTTTGTTAAAATGAAAATGTAAAGGACTTTTTTCTAAATACATTAGTCACATATTCACTGACTCCTTTGAATTGTTTTTTTCTCATTCATTTCCCCCTGTGGAGTGTTTGACCCCACTCTCTTTCTTGGATCAAGAGGTGGCAGTAATGCACCAACAAACGCACACGAAGAAAAAGAAGACTGCATGGATGTAAACAATGCAGCATTTACAATACTTCATGCTACATAAAATGGGTTTTCAAATGTTTTTTTGTTTTGAGGAACAAATGCATTCAGCACATTTGCTACACCTTTCACACAATGTGTTTCGATGATACTGACAGCAAACGTAACTTAAGTTCCTTTACAAGAAAGCTCCACAGGGCACCTTAAAGAAGGGCAATGACAGTCCCACCTTTCTGAGGTCAGACGTATGCGCTCCTCACTCCCCGAGTGAAACTGATCATCCTTTTCGTGAAAATACGTCTCCACACACTGCTCCTCAAAATCATGAAGCTTCTTCTGGTCCTCCTCTGTGAGAAACAGCTCTGAAAATAAAGAAAGAAAGAACTGTTACTGTTGGAGATTTTCTTTAACTTACCCACAAAGTGTTTTTTTGAAAAATGGCAAAATGCCTCCAACTCTGTGCTCGTACTTGGTCCGTAGGTATTCTCCTTCTTCCTCTTCCTACACATACAGAAGAGGGAGTAGATATGGCAGAGCAGGATGAAGGGCGGTGGGAGGACAGGCTTCTCATGGTAGGCCATAATGAAGTGGTAACGCTGGTACTTCCACACCAGATTAGAAATGGACTTCACTTGCAAATACACATTGCTGGAAAACAGAGAGTAAAAAAATGACATTGGTGATGATGCTGTGGAGAACGTGGCTGATGAGCACACACATTATTCTGGTGACACAGCTGCATTTTAGCAGTGAAATGTTGGGCACTTACTTGAAGAAGGCGATGAGGAGGTTGACCATTAGGATATACTGTACAAAGAGGTAGACTGCTTGTAGCAGAGGAGTCAGCCACACTCCCGCCGCACACAGGGGCCGTACTGATTGGTCACTGTTATTGGCACACACTGTGAAGAGGAGGAGCCTTTTAGGACACACACGCACATACAGCCTCCAAATATCAAGACATATGGTCTCAACACGTCTGGGTCTTCATCTTTACCTAGTCTAAAACTAATGTTCTGCCCTGCGTGGGTCCAAATTGGATGCACACTACGATAATAGAGAGGGACCATACAGCCTTGACATTAGATATTTTAATATAAAATCCTGCTAAGATTTGTATTTTATGTATTCACTGATACAAACAGCAGGAGAATTTCACATTTCAGCTCGATAATAACATGGTAAGTGGAGTAATAGTTTAATGATGAAGAGGTTATAGGTACAACCATGTAATTACAGCATGTACCTGTATTGGATGTCTTCTGGGTTTTTTATTATCAGAATCAGAAATACTTTATGATAATTTATATGGTTTCATCTACTATTAACATGAAATCAAATAGAAACAGGTATTTTAGGCCTGATTCAGGACAGTGACATCATTTAACACATCATTTGTCCAGTATTACCTTGAAACCAAAAGCAATGTTTATTTCAGCATTTCAATCATGTAATTACCATTTTTTACTTCCAAGAATTTCCATGTGATTTTGAAGGTATTACGCTGATAGTAGCCTGTAATGTTGTGAAAACATGAGCCTATATTATCCCTTTATTATCAGGTCATCACCCCATTAATGTCACCATATTACCCATTTTAAATGCAAATATTATACTGATATAACGTTTGATTGCTAGCAGGTTACCATATTGTTACCAAAATGACACCATTACTATACTACTGACTGTCTTTAAATGTGTTTCCCCATTATTACACTTTGGTTCTGGCCCCTTAATACCCTGTTATATACGTAGTTATTACTTTCATTTTCATTTCTTGATTATTACACCATTATTATCAAACTATCACCCCACAATTACATGTGGGTTGATCCCGTTGTGGAACTAAAAAGGATTATCTTATTTTACCATGTTATTACCATGCTGTAATCTAACTTACTGAATGACAAAACGCACTGCGACTAGAATTTATTCAGAGGAATATTTTGAATGATTGTTCAAAAATTAACCTTGAGTGATCATTTCTTTCTTTTTCTTTTATCACTGCTTAATTGACAAATGACTATTTATCGCCTCCTCAGTTTTTATGAAGGTCATGATATCAGTCATGAACCATGTGATAAATTTCCACTGTGGGTGGGAAGTTGGTAAAGGCCAACTTGGGTTATGGGGCACAACCAGATGTTTTGTTCCACCAAAGCTTCAAATGCGCCCGACTTTTCACTGAGTCGAGGCAGTCGATGCTGTGGTGAAGCAAAAGGCACTGCCCTGCCTAAAGAGACCGGCGTTGGCTGCGCATGTTGTGTGAAGAGGCTGTGAGGGGGAGCAATGATTATTCCGTCGTGGGTTTGATTTCCAGTGCTTGTTTTGAGTGACAATCAGCCTTCATGCTGTAGTGAGAAGCTTTGAATAAAACTGCTCTTACCCTCGTAATCTCCCCTACCATCCTCATCGTCCTTACCATCGATTTCATAGGCATACACTTCCCCGTACATCATCCAGTACGGCTGGAAGACCACATCTTTGGCCAGCGTCCAGCTGGGCTCCTCTTGTGGGTACAGAATGGCTTTCCTGGGTACGCCATAGCTCAACAGGACTATAGCCATTATTACTACAATATAAAACATGTTGGCCACCTGAAAGAGGGACACACTGAGTGAAAAACATGCAACTGACGGTATTATCACTACTTGAAACAATATTTGACTTATAAAGTCTCTATAGTGCACACACATCTAATCTGGGGATCAAACATCAGCACTATGTCATTTATTTTGCTTGAGATGATAAGATTGATACCACTCGAATATCTGTGAATATCTGTACACTGAATGAAAAGCTAAAGGAAGCAGCCAGTCAGGACAGAGTCTGAAAACGGGGGAAATGGCAAACCTGGAACATCAACAAAGCAGTGTATCTTGAGGTAAAAACGTAGTGAGCATTGCTGTTTAGACTTAGCAAAGAAATCTTTGCCTTGTGTAACATTTTAAAAATTAAGAGTTGCTGGGGTAAGCGGATTTTATTAGCTTTGAACAGAGCCAGGCTCGCCATTTCTGCCTGCTTCCAGTTAAACTAAGCAAAGCTAAGCTAAGCAAAGCTGTATGCTGGCTCGAGCCTCATACTACAGGGCAAGAAGGTACATTTCAAACATGATCAAACTACTACTGTAACAAAATTACATCAACAAGTTTTTAACATGACCTTCAGATAATTTCACTCAATATTTTTTTATCTGTCAAAAATGATAAAAATACTATGTTTAAACTACGACGTGGAGCAAATTAAATGGAAAGTAAGAGGACTGTCTGCTCTAACACTGATGGGGCTGCTCAGCTAATATAGTAGGTTACAATACCTGAAAACATCATGTAGTTGATTAACGCTGTTTAAAATGTGAATGTTCATATTGATTAAATAAAAACACGGAAACATAATAACTCTCACAGCATGTTTAAACCAGTTGCTAAAAAGCTACCAATACAAAAGCTGCATACTGTCATGGCCTATGAATGCAATGATCACTGTTAAACATCTTTTTTCTGTATCATGTAAATCTAAGAGCACCTTCAGAAAAAAACATGGGAGAAAAAGTAATGACAGCTTTTAAACGGTGTACAAAAACCTTGACATCTGCTTGCTTACATCATCCAGCGGTGTCTCTCTCTCTCATAGCACTCACCATTTTAGCAATCATCATGACGTACGGTCCGGCTTGCTGGTTCACAGCCAGAATATCCAGGAGTCGCACGTACCAGAAGATGATATTGAGACAATACACCGTCCTCCCGGGGACAAAGGCTTCTCCTCCAGCCAACCTCAGGCCAAAGCCAATAAAGAAGGTCACAATGGCCAGAAAGTCGGACACATTGAAATAGTCACTGAACCACACCTTTATCTTCTGGCTTATTTTGCCTGCTTCAGACATAAACATCTAGAAAAAAGGGAGGATGAAGAGGAACAACATGAAATAATGATCCAAAGTTTGTCATCATTTTTAAATGTCTTAAATACTTCGGTTACACATACCTCTCGAATTTTCTCAATGGCAGAGGTGAATATGTAGAGGATGACCACCCACTCTTGAGGAGAAGGCCATTCAGGCATTTTCACCAGGACCACGTACGAGTAGAACATCAAGAAGCCCAGGTAGAAGAGCTGACAGAAGGAGACGCAACAATAACACTCTTAAAACAACCCCGAAATATCATATAAAACGCTTATTCAACGGTTACATTCTTTAACTACACGTCACGTTAAGATATGTTGGACGCAGATGATAACTGTCCTGTGTTCCTCTCTCTGAAATATTTTGAGACAAGGTCAGTTGAGGCCCTCTGGAGGGGCTGAATCACATGATGGCACTTTAAGTCAGGAGCAAATAGTCTTGACGGAGGCCTCTGAGGTCTCAGAGCTCAGCTGGCGGTTAGCTGTGTGGATAGGGGCCGTGTGAGAGACGAGAAACTTCAGCTTCTAAAGTCTCAAGTGAAATTCACAGTTCCTGACAAAGCCTGCTCTCACAAGGGAGGGATGAGGTGAATTATGTAAGAAATAGAGATGGGAATTTTATAAGCATGTCCTCATTTAAAGCTGCAATAATCAGTTCTTATATAGCAACACTGAATAACGCTTCTAAATGTAAATTAAGTTGAAGCACAGGTCAACCATCCTGCTGACTGTGGGAAAGTTTGTAAATGTCCATACAGACAGGCAATTTACACATGTGCACGCACCCAACAACTTTTGTCGAGCAACTTTGATCTACGCTTTCAAGAACAGCTGAACCTTGACATGCAAGGTGTGAACTCTTGGAAAATCAGCCATTAACACTCCCGATTTGATGGGTCAGTCATTGTTGAGCGCTGCACTGATGCACTGACGCTGGTTCTGCAGATGTAGATAAGCCCGGGGCACGGGCTACATTACACAGACTGGCAGTTTCAGTGATGCTATCAGCTCCACTCAAGTCTCGAACAGCCTGAAAAACAGCCCTGTCTCTGCAAATAAAACCCTCAGTGACGACTCCCAGGCTCCTGAGAACCAGCCTCAGGCTTGTGTATATACATAAACATAAGAGCAAGTGAGAAAAGATGAATGATAATCCCTTCACTGAGTGTGTATTAAAGAAAATGTATTGAAAACAAGCTGTAAGTGCTACCGCTGCCTCTTTCTTGAGAAGGCTGTTGCCTTTAAATTGGTCATTTGCAAGTGACCCACAGTCCAGAAAAAACACTTCCCACAAATAATTGATGAGTCCTGACTGATGTTGGCTGTGGATTGGGAAATTGTTGTATGATTGTGTTCCCTGAGCTTTCCTGTGGGCGGTGCTGTGGGAATATATGTCGCTGCCATTCTTCGTGACTCACTACTTTTTGTGTGGGTGTCTGATAAGACAAGGTTGCACCTTGTCCCCTTCTCCTATTTGTGGTATTAATGGACCATCAATCACAGCCAGGCAGCAGGGCTTTGTGTCAGACTGACCTGGTGAAGACAGCACTAAGCATTAGACAAAGCTTTTTGTTGATCTTTATTCTAAACATCACCAATTTCCACATCTCTAATAGCTCCTAGACCAAATTGTTCCAGGTACTACTACATACTTAACTCTAGTATGTAACTGCCACACAACTATCACCTATTATCGTTCATCCCTCTCTCTTGTTCACTCCTTCTCTCAGCTCTTCTTTCAACAACATAACTTAAGCTGTGGTTCGATTTTCCAGTGATTAGGAACATTGGAGGAACTTTTTCTGTGTTTCCACCAGAGGGACCAGGGTCCAAATTAAGTCCCAGAGTCATTATTTTATCCCAAAAAGTCCCTGTTGGGGGTAACACTCTCCAAAAGACCACAAACTCCTATATTTCCAGCACTGTACATTCATGACTAGTTGAGTACACACAGATTTGTATTTCAGCCACTTTTAAAAAAAAAAAACAAAGCTTGTTTTTTGTTCATTGTGCTTCGTCACATCAACATGACGGAGTTGACAGAAGAAAGCATACAATAAAACCAACAACAAAGTCCAAGCCATTTTTTTGTTGTACTGTTGTGCGCTAAAACAATGTGTCAAAACACCAGTGGCTTCTTCCTACGTCAGCAGACTTATTTGCCTAATCTTCACTGGGTGGAAACGCAAACAACAACAGGCTAAAGGAACCTTTTACTTCCTTGAAAATTAGTAAAAGCTCCGAGTACTCTGGGTGGAAACGCATCTTTTGTTTTTGACCTGGATAAACAACAAGAAATAACCACACTTAGTTCTAATATTGATACTACCGGTGCTTCCTTGTTGTTGTTGTCCTCAGGTTTTAAGTTTCAGTGACATTCAGCGCTGCAAGCTCTGCTAATACTTTAAGAAAGAACATGAACATTTTGACACCAGGGATGATCCTACAAAAAAATAAATGAATTCCCTTAAAAGGTTCTTGGGAAAGTTCCTGTGGTGGAAACGCCCTGTAAACAATAACATGAAGAACACATCTGTATCTCTGCAGGGTGGTTGGTGTAAATCTTCTTTTCAGCGCAAAAACATAAACAATCTGTGTTCAGCGTCTGCTCCTAGCTAGCAACACCCTCTCTTTGTAGATCCTGTTACCCAGAATCCTACCCAGATAAACCACCATATAATAGATGGTTGGATGGATGAGCGGATGACTGTATGCGTGTGTATGTTCTCTTCTGTAATCTCCCTACCGTGTTGGACCAGAACTTGACAATGGGAGCGTGGTAGAAGGCATAAATTTTCCTGGTTAAGGGCAGCTTCCTGGAGCGAATGTGCGTCTCCATGTCGTTCTTTGCTTCTACGTGGTCGTGGGATCTGGCCTCTTTGAATACATCCTGCAGAGAGGTTAAAAAGGCCCAAATTAGACGACAGCAGCAAGCCACAGTGAGGAGAGAAAATAGAGACGGACAGAGAGAGAACGCAAAGTCAAACAACAGAATGTGAGCGACAGAAAGTAAGCAAATACATGACAGAATTAAAACAAACAAACAAAAGAGGAATTTGGGGCCAAAAGTGCAAAAAAGCACCGTTGATGTGAATATCTGTCATGTTATTCTTCTTATACAACACAGGTCATTAATTAACATCACTTCAACAATGGACAATTTTTGATTTAATAATCGGACATGATGTTTAAAATGATTTATTTTATTGCAGGACTGTCAGGCTGCTTTAAAGTAAGCAAGAGATCATCTTTTACCATATTTTCTAAAGAAAAAGGAAAAAGGAAACAAAGCAACTGGATAGAAACACAAAAACAGAAGCTCTGAGTAAATCTAACCATTTGGATGTCTTCAGCTATGTTCTGGAAGTTGTGTTCGCTGTCCTCCATGGTCATCTGGTGGTCATCCTGGCTCTGAGGGATGTGAGCCATCTCAGCCTTGGACTTGTACTCCAACAGTAGGATGGCAGGAGGCACCAACATACTCAGAATCACCTAGAGACATAAAACACACTCATGTGGGTGGATGCTGCTATGTTTGTTGACAAAGTCCTTTGAATTACAAACACACACACGCACACACACTAATGAATCCCAAGTGCTTTAAGTTTTGTGGCTTTTCACTAATTTAATATTTTCTTGTTTTTATCCATTTTCCTTGATGGTACCAGTAACAAAAATAGTATAAGACAGGCTAAAGGATCATTAATGCTCACTCTGTCCATACTTTGTGTTCATTTTGTCTGTATTTCTGCACATATTCTGAAAGCTTACGGATACGGACCAACCGAGCAGTACCTCCGGTAGTCGTGGGGGGCAGTGTAGAGGTGCTGCTAATAGTTAAAGCAGTTTTATAATCTGAGCATGACGGGCAGTCAGTTAAGGGAACTTGGGATCCTGGTACCATTTGACATCTAACCAATACAAGGTGTTTGCTTTTGGCCCTCCAAGGGAAAAAGTTTGGGCCCCCCCGTCTTAAACCAATACAGAATGGCTTAGTATTTGTTTTAGGCTGTTCACAGACAAAGCACTGATTCAAGCACACACTCTCTCTCAGATTCTTGTTTGTTACCAAAAATAAAATTGAAATGGAACATGAACCTTGTACCAGGAGTTCTTGCGCATGTTCAGCCGTCCCATCCACATGTCTGACAGCAGCATCTGGGTGCAGGTGTGAGCCACAAAGGGCCGTAGGTGGGAGGAGACGGCCAACTTCAAACACGTGGAGTTGCTCCAGTTCTTCAGCTCATAGGTGAGCAGCTTCATGGCCATGGTCTCATCCTGCCTGAACGACTGCTCCAGAAGGTCCACCGCCAACGTCCCAAACTCACTGAAATACATCAGCATAGATGATTTAGTTCATACCGTTACTTACTGATGTGAGAACTTTGACATGTAATCAAAGCCACACGCAAACATACTTTGAGTACTCCTTGAGCTCCTCTGAGGTGTCGTCCACCACGTCACTCTTCTTGGCCTCGTAGCCCATCGACCGGCAAAGCTTACAGGCCACCAGTGCCTTCGCCATGTTCTCCTCGCCGTGCTGCCAGAAGAAGAGCGACATTTTCTGCCTCTTCATCAGCACAGCCCACACCAGCAGCTCGTTGAAAGGGTAGGGGAACCGCCGTGTCTCTGGGTCGTCTATGTCCACGATCTCTTCTTTGCTTCTCTTTTTGTTCTGCTCGGTGGTGGACTCAAGCTGGGAGGAGGGGGAAGAAGGAAACTTTTATATTTCCCATTTTACAGTGCCTCCTTAGATGCAGGGACAGGTTTTCGTCGGCCTCATTCCTTTAATTGTATGGGAGGAGTTTACCTTGGGTTTGTATGGCTGTGCAGTTTTGATGAAGTGGTTGTGCCTCGTCTTCTCCTTCTTGTCCGCCTGCATGCTGAAAGACTCGTGACTCTTCCTCAAATGAGAACCAGGACCTGCCGTGTGGCGGCCCGACCTCTGTGCAGCACATAAATACATTGTCAGATTTACTTGATTCATCTTCCACCGACTTCATTTCTGTTAACAATTTAACAGACATTTCTACAAAGACATCCCAGGAAATGCAAAAGCTCAAACGCACCCTATTGTTGCCATGGAGATTGTTGTAAATAATTCTGAAGCGTTTCCTGGTGTAGTTGCACCTGTAAGTCCCGCCCATCAGGTACTCAATAACCAGGCCCATATCAATCAAAGTGATCTTATAGTTTGGAGGCAGATGACTCTACAGGGAAAGACACAGAAACAAAATGGTGCATGAGACTGAAAAGACAGATGAAAGTTAACTGATAAAAATGATATGAAGTAGACGGACTCTACCTGTTTGATGTCTCTAACCAGGTGCAGGAGAGTTGGGTTGCTGTTCGGTTGTTTCTAGAACAGAAGACACAAAAACCTTTACAACACTTCTGAACAGACAGCCGATCTCTTTCATTCTGGTGCGTGTGTCATTATGTTACCGTGTTGTAGAGCTCCTCCAGCCGACTGATTGTCAGGAAGCGGTGCATGCTCACGCCGTTTTCTATGAGCAGCTTGACAAAATCCACCCTGTCCATGACGAGCGCATCCAGCATTGCTTGCTCCAGAGAGCTCACCTAAACACACAAACAAAGATAAACATGCTGTTATGAAGCATATTTTTATGGCAAATTATTATTTATAAAACAAACACGATGCGGGCAGATTACAAAAAAACAAACCATGCAAGAAAAACAAATAAATATGATCCATCCTCTCATTCACGCTGAAAGCCAGGAATCCCCACGTTTTAAAATAAACACGACCACTGAGGGCAGCTTATGAAGACAACTGTAAGAGGGTTCATGTTACAGTCAAGACAAGCAATTCATGGCAGCCGGCCGAGTCCGGTCCCCCGGCTCCTCAGGCTGCAGATTGTGGTCTGCAGAGAATCTGGGGTCATTTTGGGCAGGTCCAAAGGTTTGACGCTATTGCTGAGCTAAGCAAACATCTCTGAAAGCAGTGACACACACACACACACACACACACACACAAAAACACGTACCAGGAGCTGCTGTCCATACACAAACACATGATTCTTGGCAATGTCTACCCGGTCCCAGGCCAGAGTCAGGACCAGCTGATCGAAGGCAGACGCGTTTGTGCCTGAAATACACAGGTACAGCCGTGAGTAAACATTCACACATAAACAGAAATGATTTCCCAGGCAAGTAAAGCCTCATTAACTGTGTATTTCCCGTTAGCCAGCTAGCAGGATTAGAGGGGGTTTGTAGAGCCGGGCCAGGGCAGTAATACAGTCAATTACACACTAATACACAGCAGATTAGACAACAAAGTAAATCCCTCTTCAGTCTAGTGCTCTCTTCCACAGTAATCTGCCGTATTGTCCACTAGGAGCCATCTGAATCAAACAATCGTAATCTCTGTACACTGTGTAGGTCAAATAGGAATCTCAACAGGAATTTGGACTAAAAATCACTAAAATGACTTCTTAATAACCTCGGCTTTCACGCTAAGTATTCCACAGTATATTCAGCAACAGCTTTTCCTCTAAACGTCCCATTTAATATCCTGCCTGCTAAATGAATTGAGTCATAATGGACGAGAGAAACGGCAGCACTCGATATTCTTCAAGAGCCTTGAGAGCTTTTGCAGCTCCGGGTCCTTTTGAGGATGAGTTACTGTTTCACCAAGACGGCTGCGCCTCAGGCCAACAAATATTTGCCTGGGTGGTCATTTTCAGTCGAGGGGCGTTTTGTCTTTTGAGCGTCTGAGCCGGTTTCTCCAGACTATCGATCAGCGGCAGTCAATCACAAATTCCTTGCTTTTGTCTGAATAAAGTGGAATGAGGGCGAACCGGCACTGATTTGCTACACCCAGGCACATTCAGTGCGACACCCCCTGCCCTCTTTTGAAACATTTGTTTTGTACAGGCTGGTCAGAGTTAGAACAATCATAAAGTGGGTATTTTTTTCTCCTTTTCTAAAGCATAAGGAAAAAAAAAACAGCTCAGGTGAATGTCCAACTTTTCTCTTTCTCCAACAGACTGCAGGGATGAAAAGACTGAGATATGCAGCTCAGGGACTAACTGTGCTGGAATAAGGAGGCCCTGTGAATGCGAGCAACATGATCTCCTGAGGAACACAAAGAGAAGGGCACACAGGGGGGAATGCTGTTCTCAAAGCATATCTATATCAGAACAAAAACATTACAGAGTCTTGAAATCTTAATCTCCCAATGCCAACAGCCTCAGCATATGAATAGACCGAATCAACTTTATGTGACTTTTACTCTCTTAAAGAAGTTCAGAGAGAAGTCAAGCACTAACCTTGGAGTAAAGCCCTCAGAATGGCTACGTCGATGTCCTGGTGCTCCTCGGAGCTGATGTGAAACACAGTTATCTGTTTTCCAGGAAACAAGATAGGACTTATTAACACGTTCCCACAGACATTCTCCAGATGTTTCACGAGTTTGTGATATGTGATACATTAATTTATAAACACACGACCAGAGTCATTCACAGTTGTCTGTGTGGCAGTGCTTCAACTGCTTCATTTAGTTGATAGCAGCTTAATTTTCTTTTACTGCTTCTGAAGCTTTTGTGTTTCAGGAAGTGTATTAAACAACTCTGACCTTTGCAGGTTTATTCCACTGCTTCAAACACTGTCATTGAAATGGAAATTTGAAAAAGGGGAACGTGAATGATAAGAGATTAAAACATGTGATTGATGTGCATGAATGTACCAGTTCTTTGCTCTTCATGCATTCCATCAGAGTCTGAAAGAGATGGATGGCATCGCTCTGACTGAAGTTGAAGGTTTTCTTGATGGTTGCGATGATGTCAGTCTCCACTCCGTCAGGAAGTCGTCTGCAGAAGAATTACAGTATAACATGATTACAGTCACGCTTCTCAAACCCACACGGCTATAAAACGCTCAAAGTATAGGTTTGATTCCAGCACACGTCTGTCTAAATATCGTTCGACAACACGGCGAACTCCTTAAAGGCCTTTAAAGTCAAAATATTATGTCCACGACACAGGACAACATGTTTTGCGTTGTCCCTGAACACCACACACGGCGCCAGGACTTCAAATTTGGCCTGGCCTTTTAATTACAGAAGTGAAGACTGTTTTACTTCCTTCATACTGGTGGTCCTGCTGAAACAGAAATGATGTCACGACTAGCAGCTTGATAACAACACTTTTTTAATCTTTAATCCGAGATGGCTTCGCGTAGCTTAGTTCATCAGTGCGAGATAAAACTATAGTGAGGAGATAAATTCAGATTTAAAATGGGCAAATATAATAAAGCAGTTTGAGCCTCTGTAACATAAAGTAAGGTTAGTAATACAGTGAAGTGCTTTTGGGGTCAAATGACAGTAGCTTGTTTTACTGCATATTATGTGATACTTTAATATTTCACTACGGAGATTTAGGCTGCACAGATAAACTCGTCTACAGTTGACCTATAAACCTAGATCTCACCCCTGCTGTTTTGGATCTGTGCATGTTTCCTGTGATCGGTTGTAAAAAAAAAATCTCAACCTTTTTATGCTCAAGACTGATGAAGCTCATATTCACAGTTAAGTTAGCCGGGACTTACAGAGATATACATCTCAAATTGGAGCGACACATGCTGCAGATGGGCAGTAAATCTGGATCCTTATATTGGATCACTGAGGAGTTTTTACAAATGACAGCAAATTTTAAGATTATGAACATATTTTCATTGAGTTTGAGGGTGAACATTTTGCAGCAGTACGTGCAAATATCACTGGCTGATTAAACCTGTCAACAGATTACTTTTAACTGCACTCTGTCACAAGTTCAACTATTTTTTTTAACTGTTTTATAACAGGCTGGGCTGCGGTTGGGTTGTTAGAAAACCTTCTGGGACAAAAATAGATGAGAGCCACCAACGACGCTGCCATTAAAGGAAATGGGGGGAAAAAAACAGGAACATCTCTGTCTGGAACACAGTAAATAAGTCATCACAAACAGCATCATGCTGCCATTTTGATTTATGACATGCTGAAATCTTAATTTTACAACATTTTCTTTGATTCAATGTTTAATTGTTAACAAAAATCGACACTACAACGGTATTTCTTCGTTTTGTTTGTTTGTTTGTTCATTTTCTTTCCCCCACCCATCCCTTTCCTCTGCATTTGTGTGTGTGACGTACCCTCCCTCCTCTGTCTGCTTGTGGACGTAGGCCAGTATGTCAGCAGCACGGCCGGTCCCTTCACACACCACCACTGGGACAGGAGGGCTCTCCTGAAGGTACTCCAGCACGGTCAGGATCACATTGGGACCCCCCTCAAAGATGACCGCCACGACGGGAACACCCTGACCGATTCCTACGGGTAAAAAAAAGGGGGAAAAAAAGTGTGCTTCAAGTTTGGGCTCCAACATTCACTTCAGCTTCAACAATCACATAAAACAGCTCCACCCAAGCGACAGTTTGAAAGAGGTTGAGATGATAATGGCCAGTTTACTGTTATCACCTAGTTTCTACCAAGCAAAGACACACTGACTTCACAATGATTGCACTTTACAGTCTACTCTTGTCTGTAGGGTATGTCATGATAATTCACTGATATGTCTAACATGCTGTAGGCATTCATGATGTGATCTGCTAAATATCTACTCAACAACTTTTGTTTGTTGCACTTATGAAGCCAAATTGCTTGCAAGAACAGTGAAACACATGAGAAGAGTCGAGCCCTCTTTGTGCCCTCATGTTCACTTCTGCATATTGGTCAATATTTAACATTTAAGAGAACTTAAAAAGTGACAATTTAATGTTTTTAATGCACATCGCTAATACAGAATGCAAAACACAGAAGTTAAGTTTGTTTGTCTTGTCAGAAGGGGGCACTCAATTAGTTTGGATTGGAGGCACTGACATACATTTTAAGTTCAGTTAAATCTTTCTGATGTCCAGGTTTAAAGCCCTCACGCAATAAAGTGACCACAAAGAATAATCATCAGGACAAAAATAAACTCAAGTTGCCAAATGTTTTTCACATGACGCTATGGATTTCGGTAATTAAATGGATCCAATGTGGTATTTTGACTAGGAGGAGATGAGTATATAAGTGAGGCGATGTTTTTGGCTTTCTAAGACACACAAAAGATGTCACTGCATTATCTTGGAAGAAGATACTCAGACTGTTTCAGCAGATCTAAATTGATCTCACATAATCTCCTGTTTCTCAGGAATCCAAGCAGAGAAAACGATCGTATGGAAGTGTTAGTTTCTGGTTGTACTCACGTGCATGTATTCTTTGGAGGTTGATGTGCTTCTCAAGCTCCCGCCGCAGGTTGACCTCGGCGCCGTACTTGCCCACCGTCCCATCGTCCACCAGGAGGAAATGTGAGTGCAGATTGTTGAGAACGTTGAGTTTGCTCAGAGGGTTCAGCAGCGTCTGATAAGGAGCTATAATCTGCAGGGTGGACATGAGGAGGTAAACGGAGAGGAGAGGACAGAGGGGGTAAAAGGAAAGAAAAATGAATTCTGTCATAATGACCATTAAAGTATCAAGATCAATTACAAGAAAGACTGCAAGAGTTGTCTTACATCTCTGCCGAGGAGATCATTCCTGTTTTCAATGACTCCCCAGGGTGCGATCCCGATAGTGCAAATTTTCTTTGATGATCTTGAACAGTGCTCTTTGAGAGCGTCTCCCACATGCTTCGCCACACCTTCGGGAAGGATGCATTAAAACAATCAATAAACTTTCATTTTTCCTTGGACTGGAGTGTAAAGTTTTTATTGCTACTTAACCTTTTGGCATACCTCACTTAAAATTTGGGTGACTGAATAATAAAACTGGCCCCATTGCATGTACGTACAGTATATTTCGGTACAAATCTATGACCAGTAAAAGTGTGGTTAATACTGCAGGTCCTACTACTCATGTATGTGAAAAGAAATAGCCTAAACACCTGAACTTTCTGTGACCAAAATGCCACATATAGGGCAAGACATTTTGAGTACATTAGTCTTTGGGGTTGCTTGTGAACCACAATCCTCAGCTAATGGATCTCATGGGTTCAGCAGTAATTTGTGAGCCAGGAGACCATCCCAACTGGCCAGGGTGCCAGAGGAGGCATTAAAAGTAATCACTGGTCTGGGTAATTGACCCTGTGAGTAATGATTTAAACACTATGATCAGACCACACCATCTTTAACGCCACGCTGTGGCTGCAGACACACCTGGGCCACTACACACAGCCAAATGACACGCTTCGAGCCCGGTATTACAACTTCTGCTACATCAGCGCATCATACTGATGGTGGCTGTACAATTTAAGCATGAGAGAGTGTTCATTTAGGGAATCTGTAGGAGGTGGAAAGTAATTACTTATTAGCTGCTATATCTATTCAAAAACAATAATACCAATTGTTTACAACACTCATAAAGTACAAGATCCACTCGTAGTAATCATGGCTGTAATATTCTATTTTATTACATTTCTTCAGTTCTTGTTTGTCATTTTTCGGTTCAAATAAAGATGGAGATTTTGATTCATTGATGCAAGCACCTAAAACCAGTTTGGGCTAGTTTTTTTTAGCCTGCAGAGCCACAGTGCCAGGATTTTTACTCCTGTAGGTTCAAGCAAATCTGTGCCGCCTACGGACAAAGAAAGTAAAACCAAGGCAGAGATTTATGCCTTTGGTTTCTTCCTTATTTGGTAGAAAATTACATAACTAGCTTAACCACATCCACAAATAAAGCAGCTACTAATACTGAATGTGAATCTGTGAGTCTGTGACAGAGCTACAAGCCAGTTTGATTACGTGTTCTTCATCTACCTACAAAAGAGGTTAAGAGTCTAGTTTCCTTTACTCTTAGGCTTGCTGAGGTGAAACAGCTGAAAACCACCATGAAATACATTTATGACATCTTATGACTTTCCTGGAACCTCTCTTAACTATGCAATTTCCCAGCAACAACACACCCAGCAGGGGGCACGTGGATGACTAAACTAATCTCTTTATGACCACATACCTGTGTTGACCCCTCCGGTGAGAATCCAGGCCCCGGTGGTGACTGCAGCTTTGATGAGGCCCTTGCCCACAACCTGCTTGATGCGAGGGTGCAGCTCAAAGTTCTGAACTCCTCCATGGACAGAGATGAGGATTTTAGGAAGCTCCATCTGCCACTCCTTCAGCATCAGCCGCAGGATGCTCTCTGGCCGCGAGTCGTGGGACAAACGCACATACTGCCCAACACACAAGAAAAGCATGTTCATGTGAACGCATACAGCAGGGAAAAGCAGCAAAACCTCACATTTAGGAAGCGGAAACCAACAAACCCTTTCATTTGAAAAATCAGTGAAATGATTGATAAATTACCAAAATAGCTGTCATGAACTTTCTGTTCATCGACTAATTAGTTGATCAACTCATCGTTTAGGCAGCAGAAATTTAATAATCTACATTGTTCAAAATCTCCATTGAGGAAAACACCTAGAAATGCAGTACAATAACTGTGTAAGATCATTTCCTCACATCACCCTGCCAAGCCTACCTTGGCTCTGTATGAGTGAGACCCTCCCTGGAAGTTGATGACACCATAGGCATCACAGGGGCTCGCCTCTGTGTGTTTTTCCACCGACCACTCCTCCACCGCGGGCAGGTTGGGGTTTTCACCCAACTTCACATCCGAGTACTTCGTGGCCAAGCTGGCTGTGAAGCCAACATGCTGCCGGACCAGCCGCCCACAGCAGCACCTGAGGGTGAACAGATTCACTTGTAATTGATAATACAATAATTTGTTTATTCAATTCTTCTCATCTTACCAGCAGTGATGTTACAAAGTTGCACAACACAACAGATGAAACTGAATACTGACAATATAGCATTTAAATGAAGCTCATTTTATGACACATTTGAGAGCCCCATGCCAAACCTCATGAATATTCATGCCTTGTACCCTTAAGCAAACAATAAAGCAATACATTTTCAATATGGACCCCTCATTTCAGCGCAAAAACTAAGCAACACACAGAGAAACTAAAAAGAAGCTAAATGACATTCATCACAAAAAAACAAATCAGGGTTTCTGGTAAGAAAGCAGCAACACTGATATAATGTTTTGGTATATTTACTAATGCAATATATAGTAAATATTAAGAAATGTTTTTAAATATATATTGTGCACAGAGCTGTAGTAACTCAAAGAGTCTGGAGAGCACCGCCAACAAAAAGAGACGCAGATGTTAGCATGTTCGCTGAGCGAGCTTACTACCTACAGCAGCAACCAACCTAGTATCACAAACCAAGGAGAACTCAAGTTTGTGGTTTTATATTAAAATAAATAATTACAAGAAAAAATAACTTTTCACTTTTAAACTTTTATCCCACCAACAACCAACCATGATGACAAGGGTTGACACACAAGTCTGCAGGCGAGCTTTACATTAAATGCGCCTCAACACTGCATTACCACTACAATTAATGACCAACCTAAGCCTCTCCGTTTCTTCACCTCCTTCAATGAACTTAGGCGAGAATGTGCATCCTGACAAACAAAGCCTGGAAGTTAATTGTTTCCTCAGGAGGGCTGCTGTTCAGCGGCATTACATTGTGAAAGACTTTGCCTGCAGGCCTTTTCTGGTGTAAAGTAGCTGGTTAGCATGTTTCTTTCAGGCTAATCCTGTCAGGTCACAAAGAACGGGTGAAACAAATACTTACCGGACTAGCTGTTGGCAAATCTGGCATCCTGGAAGGCATCTGGAAGGAATTTCACAGCAGCATTATTAGTCATTAATCTAAATGTAAACACATTAGGACCACATACGTGTGATACATTTGTAAAGATACAAAGATAGTCTGATAGTCTTATTTCTCCTGGTTAGAAAGAAGTTCTGAGTGGACGTTTGAGGACATTTTGGAAGGTTATCTGTCGACTAGGCAGGCAGCCCAGTCAGATTGGCCTTTAACCAAGAGAGCCTGATGAAACCTGCCGAGGGGACTCTCACTTTGATCGCAGTCACATGCAGGCCTTTGGCCCAGTGTTAAAAGGGCCCATGTTCACTAACACCCCCGAATCATCACAGAGCAGCAGCACGTACTGTAGTTAGGGGAGAAAAGCCAGTGGCAAATAATTGATGCAAAAGAAAACACGGGGGAAAAGAGTAACCCGGTATCATCATGAGTTTACAAGAAGAAAGGAAGGAATGTGACTTCTTGAAAGTGTAACTAAAAACAACAAAAACAGGAGGTGGTGAAATAGTAAATCACATTATTGTGAGAAACTACTTGACATTCAATAACCAAGAATTTTACAAACAAAAGGTTTCTTTTTCTTTGACTATTTCTTCACTACTGGACAACTTTCATACAAGCTGCTGTATCTTTTATTGAGATATTTCATGTGGGCCTCTCATGCAAACATGGCACATTGTGAATGAGTGGCCTGCATGCCAACCAATAAGACGCCTCCATACAGTTTTAACACTGCTTTGTAAGATTCCAGTAAGCCTGCAGAAAAATCCCTCAGTATTTGACGGGAGAACATTCACATCAGTTATTCACACACACACAGAGAAAAATAATCTTTCTTTTTTTAAATTAAAATAACAGCTAGTAGGGAAACAAATGATTTAAAATGGGATTCAGAAATCCAAACATCCTAAATGACAGATTGATAAGAAATTAATCTCAAATCCAATCCCTAAGACCGGGAGAAGATATGATAAACAGGTTCATCACTGGTCCTCCCTCTCACTTAACACTGTAATCATTGTGACAGACATAAACATTAAAATTATGTAGAAACAGACTCATTTACTCGTTTGGAGAGTAGTGGTTAGGGTTTGGGCCTACTTTAACACACACCATGCAATTACAGCGTTTCCATGGCTATCACCACAAGGCGCACTACAGTACGTCTAAGCACATACCTGTGGGGGTCCTTTGACACTGGAAGTATGTACACACATTCCCTCTTGGTGAAAGTGCTTTCTATCCAGGGTTTCTGGGACTGTGGACAAAGAGAAACAGTTTGTTATTATGAGCAATGGACAGCAGCATGTTTGCGTTCATGCCTCTATTATGTTTGCATTTATAATTTCAAGCTGCTAAGCAAACTGTTCCCCAGGGATGATAAAAACAAAGATCCTCTGTGCAGTAATTAAGTGCTCGTACAAACATTATTTCAATCGTAGTTTCACAAAGAAAAGCAAGTGAAAAAAACATTGGGGTTAAATCAAAAAGTGTCCGTTTTACTTCAGTTAGAGCAGTTTTCTCTGAAAATAATAAACTCCAAATATCCTAAAAGGAAGCTTGTAACCCCTTAATCCAGGATTTAGACTGTGAAAATCAAAGGGATTAGAGGGTTCAATAAATAAATAAAAAACTACTAAATTAATTTCAGAGAAACTACAGTGTAGTGGTAATGGAGGTGCACCAGCTACAGTCTGCCAACGCTAAATTAAAGCAATAAAACAATCTCATCCTTTATCACTGTTCTTTTGAAACAAAGTTCTGTGTCGGAGGAATTTTCAATTAATGCCTCACGCCTTATTGTTCCTCCAGTACGTGACCCACGAGCGATTAGCCCCATTAATCCCTTCCAGCACAAAGAGGGAAACCTGCAAACACCGTCACCTGCTTCACACCACAGCCTTTCAACTATTCTTGAAACTCAAACAATAGTATTACAACCACCGCAGAGGAAAATGTTATGAACCAGGCAGTTACCAGCAAGACATCTCCTACTGGAGCTGGCTGCAAAAGATCATCAATAGTTAGTTTTAGTCGTTTTATCTATCCCTAAAGGCCAATCTCGGGTGCCATGAGTCCCATCCATAGCATATGTTGTTCTACGCTGCTTACAACAAATAGCGGTTTTAACAGAAACATCAAAACAAACAGCAGGTCATGCTGCCGCTTGACCAGTGACACCGATCCACTGTGTGTGTGTACCTGGATGTCCTCCTCTTCATCTCTGTGTTTAAGGGCTTTGTACAGGAACATACCAAAGCTCCTTCATGCATCTCCCGGACAAACCACAGTCACCACAGCGTCCCCTGAGCACTGGATCATCAGCGAAGATTCACTACGCTTCTCGTAGAAGACCTGAACGCAAATTTCCCCACAGGTCTCAAAGTCTACGACGACGCTGTTACCACACAGATCCGGCATGAGTTAAAAGCTGAGTGATCAGTGAAATAGTTGCAGCCTCCCAACTCCATCCACTGTTAATCTGTAAGAAGACACTCAGGGGGCAGATGAATGTGTCTGAGACCAACTAGATATTATACTTAGGCTGGGGAGAAAGAGACGAGGGAGGCGGGGGTGTGGGAGAGGATTAGCGGATGGGCAGAGGCCTCAATGATATATACCTAGTTGTCTACTGAAGACGCACCACCAACTGTGATTCATGCTCGCGCACAAACTCTCTCCCAAACACACTCAGGACCCGCACTTATGCTCGAAGAGGCCCACTTTTATTTTGACACTCAGAGAACGGCATTTAAAAACTCAATCCAGATCAAAGTGAGGGGAGGCAACCTAATGTTGACATCTTGACCCGGTGTACTAATGCAACATGGAGCACACACGGGTTCACATATTGACATAAGGCGGTGGCAGTGATGTTCACGTCGTATTAGGGCCAACCGTATGGAAAAACTCTACATCGGGTGTGTGCTCACAGATTAAACTCCTCTTCTCACAATAGTGGCAGCACTGCTGGAGAACATGAGTTGGGAAATGATGACGTCCAACATAAACACTGTCTAAAGTCTCAGAAAGGGAGCTTTAATAACGTCATCTCAATTTAAAGTTGAGGCCACTGGCATCAACTTTTGTTCTTATCCAATTTCCATTTTTGCTCACATGCTGCTGATCTCGTCTCTATAACCGCTTTGAAAAGCAGTTGAAAGGTCTGGAAGTTTAAATGCACTGTGACCCGGCTAATGATCTGATGAGTGTGATGGTTTATGTAGGTGTGAATTATTATTTTTGCGGAGGGAATCATTATCCCTTTTAATATGGATGTATGTTTAGGCCAAACAATGCCCTGAAGGCTTGGTTAAGCACAGTTTAGAGACAAACCCTTCAATTTAGTTGTCTTATCAAAACCACTTATTAAGGAGGTGAAAACCGAAGTGAGTGCACCTGGAAGGCTGATAACAATCCCTGAATAAACACACAAAAATCTGCGTGCATACATAGCTATGAAAGCAAGACAGAAGATAGGAGAAAAAGTTCAATCTTCTGGTTATTCACTTTCTTTCTGAGAGTTAGATGCGAAGTTCACTCTCACATTTGAAATACTCATTTTCCACAGTATCGATACATCTATACTAGCTGCACTTTCTCACATTATCTTCTAACGGACCTGAGTCAACACAAGCATGGTTGTGCCCACACAGCGCCACCTCCTCTCACTTACTCAAAGTGCTGTCTTCTCGCATATTAGGCAACCAAACAAGGACATTCAAAAGGATACAACACGCCCATATGCAGGCAAAGCTACAGATCAGTGCTAATGTAAGGCCCGAACACAACTAATTTAGCAATGAACCTGCACCTAACAACACACTCCACTCTTGAAAGAACTTAAAGAGGTTTGTGAGGTTTTGTGTTGTCCTTAAGTTAGCCCAACAGCCATGTGTACCTCTCAGAGCTAAGCTAATCCACCTCAGAGCTATCAGGCCTGAGAAATCTGACAACACTATTCTCTCCAAAGATACCAAAATCCACCTTAAAAGCACCTGTAAAGCTCTATAACCTTTTCACAGAGCGAGTATCCAGTATTTATGCTAAGCTAAGCTAACCTTCTCCTGGCTCCAAGTTTATATTTGACAGACAGGCATGAGAGTGACACTAATCTTCTCATCTCTGCAAGAAGTGGATAAGCACACTTTGCAAAATGTCAAATTATTCCTATAAGTTTCTGAATTTTTTAAACTGGCATCACAAAAAGGGAACCTGTGTTTGACAGTGCACATCTTGTACATGATAATTTCATTATCAGAAGAAAATGGTACTTGAATATAGTGTTCACTTTATAGGAGATGTAAAAACGTGTAATTACAACAAAGCTGGTGTCACAGCAGGATAAAAACAGATTCGTCTAATAACTTTAATTGGTAGGTTGGGTTCTGGTGAGCGCCGATAGAAATACAGTGTCAATACAGGCTTAGCATTCAGTCCCGAGTCGTTTCTGAACGCATTCATGAATTTCACTCTGTTGCCTCATTAGTTAGTTATGTTGTTGATGTGATGTTATTCATGAGCTTCCTTCCTTATAATTGAATACCGCAGGTCATTGACTCCTCAGTGCCCCCTTCCTCATTGAATTAGCGACCTAATCTGCATCTGAAATCTAATTCACTGTAGTGACTCACTACCTGCTGAACTAGTGGCAGAAGTGAGGCACACCCTGCGACTTAAGGGAGGTCTGTGTTGCGCTGTGGATGAACGCCTTCAACAAAAACACTGGAGTCTTCTCGATCTAACAAAGTGTTAATGAGGCAGATAAAAGCCGGGCTGTCCCCCCGCTAACCTGTAACCATGGTACCTGAGAATGTCAGGCAACAAAAGACTTGAAACTTCAGAGCTCCTGCCAAAAGCACACATACACTCACACACTCGCCTCGCTTCCTCGCTCCCTCCCTCTTCCTCCCTGGCTTCTTTCTCTCAGCTCCAGGTTTTATGATTACTCTGTTCCTGTAGGAAATAATCCCGGCACCTTTCCATCTTTCTGGGTTCGACTACACGGGAATGCAGTGAGTTTTGTTTATCGGCAGTTGTGTGTGTAGTCATTTTAAATCACATAGTCACAATGACATTTTTTGCAACCGTCCCAATATATCTGTAATAGGCCAATATCGGCTGATGTATCGGTGAGGCCCTATTTCCGACTGTCATCTCCCCCCCGACTCGCACACTGAACTCAGAAACCTTGCCAACTGAGCTCATCTTCCCCTCCTTCTTCTTTTTCCCAACAATGTAAGAAGGCTGGCTGGTGAACCCATCATTCCTCTGGCCCTGCCTGACGTAATACAGGGAGAGATAACATCTGGCTTGGCAAAAGCCATTACCCATTAGAAAGAGTGGAGGATACGGGGTCAGCACTATAGTGTGAGCAGTAACCACAGAGAAGAGTGGTTCTCAGAGAACCAACAGACAGAACTAAATTAATTTGTGCCATTTTATTTTTATGTTTTGCCCCGTTTACTTTGAGACTTTGTTATCGAAGTGGACTGGCTGCTATACAGCTTTCAGGACTTTCCCACTCGTTGTGATGGAAAAGATAAGGTTCAGATTTAACAGAATGTTTTTTATAAAGATACAGTAACAAAACTGTTCAACTGCCTCATTTCTCTGATACAGACTCTTTGATTATTACAGATTTTTGTAACAATTGAAACACTGGTGTATGGCTATGGCTATAAGCATGGACACAGAACTGGGGCATCCTCCACGGTACAGTGAGCAAAGTCTCCTGTCATGAGTTTTTTTCCACATCGCTGTTTCCCTTTGCATCAAGTCACATCACAGGAGAAATGCAGTTGTACTGCACAACCCGCAGAGGTACAAACAATCTGGATGTAGACATCGTACTTTTTGGAACTGCAATCAATTACAAGATAGACAGAAAAGTAATTGGCAAAAATCGTTGGAGTAATTTTTCAAGCGAAAATGACAATAAATTGTATAGTTACAGTTTTGTAAATGTAAATATCTGCCGGTTTCTTTGGATTAATGACAATAAAGTGAGTATCTTTGGGTTTAGACTACTGGTCAGACAAAACAAGACATATAAGGCCTTGGGTATGAGGGAATTGTGAAGGAATTTTTTAAAAATCATTTTCACAAATTCGATAGGGCCAACAATCAATCAGTAATCAGCCAATAATTGATAGATACTGTAGTTGTTTTAAAGGCCGTACGTGGTGTGCTGCCCAGAACCTTTCCGGACGTTACCTGTAGAAGCTGTGGGTGAGAACACAAATGTCCAAATCATTTGGCCCGGACATTAAGGAGACTTTACCCTTACAGCCCCCTGGTACAAAGTGTAACGTCTGACGTGTGAATAGAGCAGGTCATGGTCGGGAGTGGGCATGTCGATGACATCACTGATGTTGAACAGAGTGCAGCTGCTCTTTTCTGCTTGCTTTCCACCATTTCGTTGATATTGCAGATATGTCCAACTACATGTGGTATTTATATGAAGGCAAAAACAGTCATTATTACATCTGAGTCCTCCTTTACACCCTGCCCAGGCGTCACTGCTCGCCTAAACCAAAAGTAGTATTTCCTGCAGGTGAGAACGCATCCGAGATGGACAATCTCTCTAGACTCTAGACAACGTCTGGACCTGACTCTCCTGAAAGTGTTTTAGTCAAATCTTTACTGATTTGAGATCAATCAGAAGTCAAGTCTTTCTTCTGCCTGAGCTGGCTTCAAGTGAAGTTCTCCTAAACAAAATAAAACTCCTGACTCAAGTCTACCGTCTCTGATTCATGACCATAATGACCACACTGATAACATGGCAGGAGTTCTAGCGCCTTTGAACATCATCCTGTTAAAGCTGAGGCCGTGATTAATGATGAAAAAGCTGTGCTACAAATGTATGCAACAAAAATAATTAATGAGTGTACCTTATTATGCACACTTGACACTGGTTACTCAAACAGAGGAAGGTCAGGAGAGCCCAGTACAAAATGTTCCCAGGTTCTCCTAAGTGCCTTACCCAGTAAAGGCCACAATATCAGCACAAGCATAAGTTTAATTGAAATGATTCAATTGTTTTCTGTTGGAAATCTCCACAATACATCTCCTACATCAAGCGAGTCCACGTCAGATCTCAAGTCCTGATATCGGTGACCTCAGCGTGTGGCTCACATCCAAGTCTCAAGTTTACAACTCTGCCCAGTGCTACCTGTAAATGTTAGATCCCTGATATGATATAGTGCTACAAATACCGCTATCCTGTTGATAGGGTCAAAGCAGAATCAAACTAGGCCTTTATATTGGCTTCATTAACTGAGATTATATCACACACTTCATTTTAACACAAAGGAAACTTATCAATTGGCAATTCTTGCCACATCATACAGTAGTTGTTCAGAGCTCTGGGTCTATAAAACATTGTTAAATGGAGGGAAAGGGTTCACTATAGCCTCACGATAAGATCCCTGGAAGGCTGCACACAGTAGTTAAGTCAGTTCATACAGTCATGAGACCAAAGTGTGACGGCTCTCCAGCTCTACCACTTGTAGCCTCTGGACATAGCGCTGAAAGACTGCACAGCATGGGCTGATACCATGCTGGCACGCCACCCCGAGTCCTACCTCCAAGCAGCTGTATAACCTTGAAGTGTAAAGCATGTGATTGCTATTCTTCTCAACATCTGGAGCTCATGGTTATGTGACCTAAGAACAGCAGCCCAGACGCCAGGATATAATGTTAGTAGTTAACATTTCTGCAAACCACAGATGCGCCCCAAGTTTGTACGTGACCCATATTGCCATTTGTTCAAAACGTGCCATATCAGGTTCACATTATGTGTTTATTACCTGACTTTCACATCGGGAGGTGGAGGGGGCAGTGATGGAGTTACAGACAACATGGGCTACCAAACGGGTGAGCACAGTTTGCGTTTTGGCATTTGCATGTGCGAAACTACCGCATTTTTTTGACCAACATTTGTAAGCGTGACAGAAACTGGATATTTTTAAGGAGAACTCCAGTTTCCAGCCATGTTTGTGGCGACCAAACCGGATATTTTTCCACAGGAAGTCGGGCCATCTCCAGCTGTGATTTTGGCAAAAAAGCTGTGAGTTTTTAAAAAGGAGACCTCGGGACAATCCAGTTTTGTTTGTCAGCCAAACCCATTATGTGTAGCGAGGGATTTTGTTGCTTAAATCTAACCAGAGCATGAGCACAGCATTTTTGACGAAAGAGAAATAGATAAACATTACGAAACGTAAAGTTGCAGCACAAGGAAATATAAAGTTTGAACTCTGTGGTTTTCCAGAAACGTACTTAGCTAACATTTATTCTGGCGATTGGGTTGAGGAAAACACCAGTCTAAGGACAGGAGAAAGCAGCAGGGACAGAGTAGAGTCACAGCTACTGAACCTCTGATTGAATAAAAAAGTCAGACCACTTTAAAGCATAAACATGCATCTCACTCAGTTTGTACATAGAGTATTATATTACAAATATACAAAGTTTGTATTCCCTCCGGTGCTCTTTGGGTAGTAAACAGCAGGCGCAAGTCAACTGCTTGACCAGAAGCTGCAGCTCTGCAGAGTGAGCAGAAAGCGATGGGGGGGGGATCAGCTGCATAACAACTACAGAGGCAGGCCTCATTCATAAAATCAACAAACTGGGACTGTGACCAATTTCTTTGAAAACCCAGTCCAGCTCCACTGGAAAAACTTTATCAGTCATCTTCAAATGGGCTTGCGTGTGTGTGTGTGTGTGGCGCAAATGGATTAGAGCGTGAGATAACAGAGCTCAGAGAGGCATGCCTCAGTCACTCCGCAGGCTGAAACATGCACGCAGTTACACACACACACACACACACGCAAACACACCGCACAAACATACGCACACAACAATAGTAGTGCGGGAGTCTTTTCTGGAGCACAACAAAGTGATGCAAGATCATTTTCTACCAGCTCACAGAGCGCCAAAGCCCGAGCAGATGACCACTTCAACCATCCGTAATTACATAAGAGACTGTGACTCGCAATTAGAAAGCTCTATTAGCGATTGGTGATATAGATCAAATCACGCTGCGTGCTCTGATGAACCGACGGGAGTTCATCAGACTGCTATCCGACAGCAGCACAGGAGCCGTCCCTCATTCGGGGGTAAGCTGGGGCATGTGATCAGCTCAGCCCGGCAGCTCTGTGGGAAATGAGACAGCGAAAAGACGGGCGCCGGCTGCTGTGGCGTCTCATAGAATAAAAAAGGTGTATATATAAAATACGGTACTGTGAGATGAGACGTCATCTGAGATTTGGGCAATGACACGTTCGTCGTCCTTCAGGTCACAACACGGTGAAATGAACCAATCTGATAAAGGTATCTAACGGTTCAATTCGAGATAAATGAACAACAGATGAGCGTAGCGACCGTCTGTCTTTTGATTCCTTCTCACCTTTGACTTGAGGTATGAGATGTGGCATACACAAATAAAATGCCTGGCAATAATCACATCTAAAATAAGGTTAAGTGATGATATTAAATAGTCTGTAGTCAGAGATTATGTCTCGTTATTCAAACTGTGTCTCTAATTGTGATATCTCAAATTAATGAACAAGACTATTCGACAGCTGTCGTATGTTTTTTTGAATCAACGTCACTTTAATTTGTTGGAGTGGCACAACCCAGACGTTCCCTCTGGTTTGTTCCTCTACAAAACGGACTATATCACAACATATATAAATGTTAAATAACATATATTATGATAGAGGACGTCATCCATGTCTCTCACTCCTACTCTAAACTATCCAGGGTTCACTATGATGTTGTTGATATTGCCCAGCTGAAACACACTGTGTACAAACAACACTGTGGTCAAACCTGACTCACAGCTTTGGCTACCAGTCATCTTTCTCTTTTCCATTCACCCTGAGCTCGTCAGTCTGGGACTAGACAGGAAATACCTGGTGAAAGAGGAGGCTGAGCTTGACGTGAGGAGGAAGAGGGACAAACACACAATATACAAACACAAACGCTGAGACAGAGTCTTCAGCAGTGTCTGCAGCAGACAGACAGACAGGCCCGAGACATTTAACTCTCAGCGAATAGCGCAGAGTCATGAGTGGGCGTACAGAGGTCCAACAAAAGGCTCTGAGATAATAAATGCACTGTTTAAACACCACTTAACTTTCCCCGACGCTGGCGGAATAAAAAAAAAGCCCTCAGTTTGAACGGACTTGGCAGCCATTCAAGGTGGCATTGACTTGTTACTGGCAATGACAGTGTGTCTTCTCCGACATCTGAGACAGCTGGGAGAAACGTGTCTTTTTACAAGTGCCAGCCGCTCTCAACTGTCCTCTTTCGTGCGTGCAGTGTCCCAGAGGACCGTCCGGCTGAAGTGAAGCCGTCTCTGTTGTCCTAACGGCAAAGAAACCGCTGCTAACATCAGCCAGCTACCGTAGCTAGTTAGCTTAGGTTAAGTACCTAGCGGTTAGCGCTAGCGAGCTAGCTATTTAGCCTGCTAACGTTACGCCCGCGTGTGATATTTTTTGGGGGGGTTTTCTTTGCTAGACAGTGTGTCACCGTGTACACTTTACTGGACTCGGGGTATATCAGCAGCACAGGCAGACACAGCAAACACAGGAAAAACACAATAAGCCACCGGGGCTCCGACTGGGGTGTCTGACAGGCAGCATGCATTGAAGGGGGGGACCTGCCACTCAAAGCCCCCGATCAGTCACGACGATCCTCAGCGCCGATTTTTTTTTTTTTTTTGACAAGACTATATATAAATAAAAAAGCAAAAGAAAAAACAAGTTGACAACTCAGGCTCACGTACCATTCTCTTCACCGTTGAGACTCAGGAAGAGCTGCGTCGTGGCTTTTATCCATCTATCGGCGGTGCTCTCGGTTAGCCTTGGAAGGAAAGCCCGGTGGAGGTTGGAGAGATCCGCTTCGGCTGCAGCTCCAACGGAAGGTTGCTTTTTCATAATTGTGCGACTCCGGACTGACGCTGCATGACGAGCCGGCTGACTCAGCCAGCACACTGTCACATGGCCGAGGCGGAGCCAGCGGCCACATGTGCGCTTTGTTTTAGTTCCTAATAAACACAAAGCAGCCACCAAACACAGCCAGTATTATTGTTATTATTAGTATTATCATAAAGTCCCCCCTCATCGTCTCATTTACTTACAGTAAAAGTGAAAAAATTTAAATTAAAAGGCATAAGAGAGATGTTTGTCACTACATTATAGAAGGTATAGGTCTATTGTGTTTCATATGACTGAGCCTATAATTAAAAATATTTATTCCTATCTCATAATACATCAGACTGTGATCCTTTGTCTGCTCATCTCTGTGTTCATTTATTTAAAAAAAAGATCTGGGCTGGTTAATTGTTCTATATAGGTTATTTTGTTGAAAGTTACTAAAAAAAAGTAGTGTAATAAGTAATAAGTAATTTGAAAGTAACTTGTCCAACACTATAAATAATGTCTTGGATCATACTGTACAGGATATTGTGCTTATGAAGTGTGTGAATGTGCAGGTTCATCTCAGATGAGACAAACTCCAGGAAGCTGTTGGGGAGCCTGATATCAAAGACTGCAGTCCTCTCCTCAGACCCTCATGTAGTCATGATGTTATGTTTAAAGTGCTGCCGTGACACTTGTGGTCCTCCATAGAAAAAATAAGGTTTTTTGAAGCTGGAAAGGTGGCAGGGTCCGCCAAATATGAAGACAAACAGTGAGAAATTGTGTTGTCCTTTAAGGTCAGTTTGTTTATTTAGTTTGTTTAGGCGTAAAAAGATCAGTCAGTGAAGATCTTTCTCTTCTGATTAAAATATTTACCCCAAACTACATTTTGCACCTTTAAGTATCAAAAGTAAATTTCTGGCAATAAATATGCTTAAGTGTCTAAAGTACAAGTAGAATTACACATTTATATGTGTATACTGTGTATGGGTTGACTGATTATCAGCCTGGCCGACTATAGAATGTGATATTCGATTTATCAATACTGGCGATTGGGCTGTCAGGATATCTGAATTTCACTATTCAATCAAATCTATCTTTAACTCTGTTTACTTTGTATTCTGTCTCTCTTTTGGTGAATGTATTACCCTGAAAATGTGAGTGTAGGGAGGTGAAGAGAGTCTGTAACCATAACTGTAAAAAAAAAAGAAAATAGTGTACAAAAGAAACAGTTTCTATCAATTACTCAATAACCAGCTGATCTCATAAACGAAAGGTGCACAAGGCAAAAGATATAATCATGTGTATTAATAACATGATATCAATATATAATAATTTTTTAAAAATATTATTGTTATCGTGAGTATCAAGATATTGCGACACCCCCTTGTCAATAAATACATTTTTTAAAAAGTGTTACTTTGGCCCTGATGCAGCATGCAAGCATCAAACAAATGTAGTGGAGTAAAATGTAGAATATTTGCCTTAAAAATGTAGTGATAATGAAAATACTCAAGTCTATGTACAATCTGTCTATCTATCCATCTGTCAGAGCTTCGTCTATGACCTGGACCATGGACCCTTATCCTTTATTAACAGCACCGACACCAACATCCATTTAATATACAACAGCTCCCACTTGTAGACTTATTAAGTTTATTATTATTCTAAACAGCCTTAATGACTTAACATTTACAACTGCATGTTTAATGACTTTTTGGAAAGTGAGAAACCCCTGAGAATTTATTGTTTCCCACTATTCGTGACTGCATATTACCTAATAAGTAATTATTTATGGCTTCTAACCAGTAGCATCAGTAAATGATTCATCAACCATCAATAAAGCCAGGTTAAGAGTTACTTATAGGTAAGTGTTAAGTATGGGGGCTGTCTTAGTTTTATGGATGATGAATACAACTGATATCAAACATCACAAACACGCCATGTCACAAGGAAAAAGAAAATCCATACAGAATATTTCATAACTGCTGGTTTAGTCTTTCTCTCCTTGTGCTTATTCTGTATCAAATCCTTTTCACAATGATATAAAACACACTTAAAAAAACAAATGAGTGGTTCAACAACATATTGTAAACCCACTGATGGGAACCATAACTCTCAAAGATGTCTGATTTTTATGAGTGCTAGTTGGACTGTGTTCATACTGGACTGCTCCTCATCAGGACTATAAAGGTCTTTATCATTTTACATCCCACATGACATTTATTAAAATGGGGTGCTCTCTGAGTCTTAAAAAGGAAAGACATGAATGCTGATCAGACACCATTCGAGAGCACTTACACTTCTCAACTCAGAGACAGCATTGTACCAGCTCCGCTCCATCCTCCTCACGCTGGCAACTTCCTTTGTTGCAGAATAATTTTAAGAGTTTATTGATTAATGCTTGGTGCTGTCTGGACCCAGAACATAAAATACACCTCGAGTCCTTTACAAACCTTGTCTTTCCTCTCATACACTTAATAATAGCTGTATGGATTTTCACCGTTTCTCTAGAGATGAGCTGATTCGACCAAATTATCTGTGTGGAAGTTTCAGCAAGGCAAGAAATACACACAAGAACAATAGATAGAAGTTCTTTTTAATATAAGGCAATGAAAGAAATCACATCATACAAACAGGTTACACAGAAACCCCAAAACAGTTATCAAAAATGTATCAATTGTGTGGCTACCAGTAATTAAAACCCAAACCCCACCCCTGATGAAACAACTGTCAGGCTAAATGTTATAAAGTGCTTTTTTATTTTGCTCGTCACCAAGGCAAAGTCAGTTTTCTGAACATGAACTGAACAGACCCTTCAGGCACTAAACAAGCGTTTCGATCATTTAAAACATCTCCGTTCCACCTACATAATATTAATTATCCATCATCTAACCACCATTCACAGCAGGCAAATGAACCCATACTCTTTAGAGAATCTGCTGATCAATAACATGTGTTCCCTCGGTTTGCAAATGTCATATTAAAATGTAAAAAAAAAAAAAAGAAGAAAAAAAAAAAAGACAGCATCCAGCAGTTGGGTCCATTGTCAACACTGTAAGTCAGCATTTCTCTCCATCTATGGCGCAGTCAGTTCTTCCCTCTAAAGAAAAAAGGAAACAAAAAGTTAGATATTCAATTTAACGTGTTGGTTCACCATTTACCAGTGATAGATGAAGGGAGATTGGTTAAGCGTACTGCACATACAACAGCAGACAAGCGACACGCTTTACGAATACAAAACCACAAACATAACGCATCCCAACGTCCATGCCACAGCTCTCACAGGTAAACTGCAAGCAACAACATGCAGAGGGCAACGTGAACATGTTGGTGACTGCATGAAGGATGGAGTGATACGAGTAGTTCCCGTTGCTTGGAAAAAGACGGATGAGTGGAGAAAGAGAATGATAACACAAACTGCAGAAATAAAGAGATGATGTTAATGCTATTCCAGGGCCATGGCTTTAACACGAGTGCACTTTGAAGTGAAGCTGAGAAGCTCTTCTGACGTGTAAAAGGATTATGGTCTATCATATAGAGACACCTAGTGGTCAGTTAATGCAAAACACTGTACTGTCCAAACTAAGGTCCTCCCCAAGATCTTTGTATTTCAAAAAGGTATAACATCTTGGAATAACACACTGACCCTGGAAATCAAGGGTTAAAATCAAAAGACAACAGAAAAAAGGGGACAACAAGAAGCTGGTGAGAAAAGATAAGGCACTGCAGTAAGCAACACTGTAAAATGGCAGGAAAGATGAAGGGGAGGGGGGTCTGAGTCTGAGGGAGTCACACCTGGCAGCAAAGGTTCCCTGGATGAGTCCAAGACCTGGTGAAGATGAAGCAGGTTAGAATTACATCCGTTCCCTGCTCTTTCTCGTCTCTCGCATACGTACACACGAATGTTCACAAATCAATACACGTCCAAGCTAATCTATAACCTCAGGGTGGGAAATGTTAGGGTCGTAAAAGGTATTTTCGCAAATCTAAAGCAGACCGTGTTGGGTCAGTTTCCTAACGTCCAAGCTGCCTTTGATTCAGTTTGTGCCAGTTCAGTATGTAAGTTTACAGAGATGTGAAAAAACACTAGAACCTGCTGAAGTGTGCTGAAACTACATGATGTGCAGCTACAATTACGTGACTTCGACTGTGATGGATTATCAGTGTCCAAGGACATTTCACGTCAGGGCAAGTTAATCTTTATACAGCACAAGTAATACTTGTTACCAATGACTGGCTGGAAAATGTGAAAAGAATCTGAAATTTTAAAGACTGATTTGAAAAAGGAGCAGAACAGTCATGCATTGTTTTCAATTTATGCTTCAACAAAAAAGGTTTTTAAAGTTGTCTCCACAGCAACCAGAGACCCCCAGTGTATTTCAGTCTCCTTTAGTGAAGAGTAATCTGCACAGACAACTGTTTAAATCACACAAATATCTTGCTGTTTATGTTTGTAACTTATTAACATATACTTTGATTGATTATCTCCCAGCCTGTCTGTGAGAAACAGATTCCCCTCACTCACTAGAGCAGGGTGGGAAATAAAATCGACGAATCAATAAATACAAAACACTGTTGATTTCAAAATAAAATTTGAAAATAAATCAGAAATTGTGAGCGCAGATTCTACTCCACGTTACAAAAGAAAAACGTATCCGACTTGTGCTGTGGACCCTGCAGTTCACCTAAGATTTCATTAAGAGTTCAACTGCATTCAAATCCCCTTCATGTTGCCATTCAATTCATGAACGAAATGCTTCGCAGGAGACTCGGGTTGGCCTGGTGCGACCTCCATCCTCTCAGTTAACTTACATTATTTTGCTGAACAGGAAAGATTCATTTTTATTATGCTATTTAAAATATCCTCCAGTGACTAGCTATGAGCATTTGTCTTGGCAAAACCGTCGTGGGTGCTTCAGTCTTTGGATATATAGTGCTGTGCCGACTTTAGTTTCATGAACTGGTGGTGAAAAACTTATGTAACAGAAGGCAGAAACAAAAAGTGTGACGTTCTTTAGAAATGTACTGAAACCTGTTTGAAAGCACAGAGGAAACTCCCAACACAGCTATCAAATACCTATACTGTGCCAAACCGGTTTATGCCCCTGTAAAGCACTTTGAGTTGTGCTATACAAATAAACTTGCCTTGCATTGCCTTTAGAAGCACCTCTCACCTCATAGGTGGTTCCTGCCCAGAACTGCCTCATCTCTCCCCTGCACCCAGCCACCACGGCGGAGGTTATCAGGGTGAATGGCACCAGGTAGAGCAGGGCAGGTTGGCCCATCCCTGACAGCAGCATCACGGCAAATGTCATTATCATTCCCAGCAGATAGGCTACAGGGAATGAGAGAGGTGGACAAAAACAAAACAGAAAGAGTTATATGAATACAGGGAATATATACAAAACATCATACATATGCAACATTAAAATGGAGAGTATTTTAAAATATAAAGAAAAAATGGTGAAATACTGTGCACCTACTCCTACAGTTTTAACAATACTATAACACTCACTACATGTTTTTCAAGGCGTTACTACGTATGAATAAGAAAATCACAGTTAAACAGTGATGTACCTATGCAGCAGCTGACGAAGTAGATCTTCTTCCTGCTGTTGATCCAAACATCAAACCTGCTGCAGTAGGCCACCAGGAGACCTGTTGAACCAATGAGGATGCAAAGGGTGAGTGACACACCACACTGAAAATGCTGCCATTTCATAATGCTGCTTTTGTTTAACATAGTTGAGGAATATTTAAAACATAAAGAAAGCAAAACATAACTTATATTACACACACGTCATGTGCTTAAGTGTTGATACACTGTGGTTAAACTGAGTGGCGACCAGCTGCAACAACTGATGGTGCCACTTCAACATCCTCACCTGGAACGATGATATCTCCATAACCAAGAATGGAGAACTGCATCCCGCACAGGTTCTGAGCCCAAGCTGAGAACCGGGGGACACGCATCACCACTGGCAGCTGAGGAAATACAACATTTTATACATTAAGTGTGACAGCACAATTGTCATGTTGTGGGCAACCACATACAGTGAAATGTAGACTCTTTACTTCACATCCATTTGTCAAAGCAGACATTAATGTATACTGCCTTAGAATCTCTAGCTGTAATGTCCAAATGCCACCTCATCTACACAGTGGCTATCCCAATTTGACACAATATGAGGCAGTTGATGCACAAATTCAGATGGTCTGAAGCTACAAATTACTGGAGGCAATTCACACAAGAGAGACACTCTCAATGTCTTGCTGCTCTCATAATTAATATGATACCAGGAGATTTTTTTTCAGTCAGGGTGTCACCGACACCGATGAACAAGTTCCGTTCTCAGACTTTTCGGTGCTTTCTTGAGGTGTAATTAGCGGTATTTATTCAGCCACAGAAGTTTGAAATCAGTTTCGTTTTTACTCTGAGCGTTACTCAAGACTGTAAAAACAAACTGCTGTTTCCACAAATGCTCACGAACACTACTAAAATCCAAGAACATAAGCTCTGCTGCAGGAGGAATCTGGGGAGAAACACTATCCTATAAGCTGTCCTGCAATGGCTTAACATTCCTCACTGAATCCTCTGGGCACCTCTAACTGCCCAGCAAAAAAACTGGCAGTATTCATGCTAAAACAATGTTTTACTGAAATGGAATATAAATACTTTCCTACACACAAACACAAAATGGAGCACCCTGAAGGCCAAATCCATTAATAAGATGAAAACACTGCTCATAACTGATTCAGCTGAAGCAGAACTGCAATGTTCAAACTCAAGTGACTTATCAGAGCACACCACCTGACAGTCATGTGAGAGTCTTGGTGTTTTGTTTCTTTCCCTGACTTCACATTTCATTTTTTTTTTTTTTTAAAGGATTAGGAAAACCATTCATCAGTACCTTGTTCTCAAGGTTATAGCGACAGAAAAAGAAAATGTAATGAACAACATAGATACACAGGAACTAGATGGGGGCCACAAAAAATAAGAGGTACAAAAACAACTGGTTCAGTAGATAATTATATACAGTATATTATTTTAGTTAAGATAATGTATTTTACTTATCACTACAGGAAGGCATTTTTTTTTTACTTGTCTGAATGTTTTGTGTTTTGATGTATATGATATATATCGTTATTGTGATATGAGACTATATATCATCTTTGATTTTGGAAATTGTTATATCGTGATATGGCATAACTGTTGTTTTTTCCTGGTTTTACAGGCTGCATTACAGTAAAGTGATAACATTTTCTGAGCTTACCAGACCAACATAGTCATTATATCCACTTTACCGATGATTATTTGTCAGAAATTCTACGTAATCTCTACAATACTGTTGTAACATCGAAAATGCAGAAGGGCCTACAATATACAAAAATATTGTGATGTTTGAATTTGTCGCCCCGTCCTACCATTAATGAAGTGCTTTTGAGGAGGGTTAAATATATCAATGTTTAAATCTGATTCTGCAGTAGCCCAGAACAGACAAACCAGTCGCTGGTACTGGAGAGGGCCTTTCGCTTTTAAAGTGGCCACCATGGGGGAAGGTGAGCTGAGGGTTGATTAGTTGGTTGCAGTCTGCAACCACAACGCTAGATGCCACTAAATCCTACACTGGACCTTAAACCAAGTTTAAACAAGTCCATGTGTGTCTATATAGAAGAGTAAACAAAACAAAGGCACAATACAAACATCCTCTTCATATTTTTATCGCATATTTATCTGAGATAAGTATAAAAGCGGGACTCTATCTAAGACCAAACAACTACAACCCCAATCCCTTCACACACACCTAAGGATGTAGCATTGAAAAAAGGAGTGGATGGGTAAACAAGTCAAGCCTTACTTTCTCAGAGGGAGTCTGGGGTTCAGCAGGGACCTCCACCGTGTTACCTTGCGTCTACGACAGAGCCCACCCAACCCCAGCGCACAGTTAGTCAATCAGTCCATCATTCCCCTCAGGGCATCAACAACAAGCAATGCAAATCAGCCAGGATGTTAATAAAAGCCAGGACAAACTTAACAGGGAATTCCACCAAGCTTTGCTTTGAACTCGTTCAGGACTTCTGTGAAAAACTCCTGCACTCCTTTTCAAATCAAAAACTGCTGCACACTGCTCCTCTTGAACGCAAATTTACTCCTCAGATCAATTTATTCACAGAGCAACATGCAAGTCTCCAGTCACCTCATAAAGTAACAATTTTCTTCAAATGTCTTGAACTATATTACCCACAGAAAAAAAAAAATCCTAGGATAGTATAAAGTGGCTTACAGGAAGTGTTTTAACAGTTATGTTTCTCAGGTATAAAAGCAATAATTTCCTTGTCATAATTCTAGATATTAAAAATAGTATAAAGAAGAGGCTGTCCTTAATGTTGTTTCTTCAACTATACCAAATCTTAAAACTCACAAAAACAGTGAAACAAGTGAATGTGGAATCTGCTACTAGGGCAAATATTTTGAAAATGCCTTGAAAGACAATTTGGTGGAGTTCCCCTTCAAGGTGGGTTGTAAAGCAGAGAGACTTACCTTCTCTCCAGATGCATCCGGGCCCAGGGCAACCTGCACCATAATGCTTACTCCATTCTGTTGACCGAGAAAGAGAAGCCAAGCTTTTATATCATGTTTCCTGTCAGTTTGTAAAAATGCACTGTGCACGATACTGCAACACCAGAGCTGCAAAAACATCTCTTATTGTACGATATTGGATGTCTCTGTGTACACTTCGAGTTGCAAATAAAAACTTGATTTTTGATTAGTGTGGATTAATAAAATATGTTCACTGGATGCCACAACACTTTAAACTTTCGGGCAACAAAGGGTCGGACATAAAAGCAGGAAATACTGATATCAGCAACAGTTAGGTATGTGGAACCATATCGTTACAGCCATCACAAAAACAAATAAAACAAGTAAATAAATACATATACCCATACCTTTGTGAAGAAAGGAGTGATGAAGACAAAGAAGACATCATACACAAGCAGGAGAGTCAGCAGAATCACGCAGATCTATAAGATCATGGAAGAAAATTCAAAGCTGAAGAAAAATATATTTGAACAACGTTTTATCAAAATTACATTCGTTGCAATAACAGTAAATGTACAGAGGTCTCTCTCGTTGATGCAAGAGAAACCTAGATCTGGTTCAATGGGGCAGTGTGTGATATACTAATGGCAGAGGACCATAAATATATAAAAATGTAGACTTAAAGAAATATAATAATGACAGCACAAGTAGTCCTTATGCCTGACAAAACAAGAGAAAGGAGCCCTTGTTTAGACAAAGACACAATAGTGAATGGAGTGAGTGTGATTCTCAAAGGAGAGTGACTGTGCAGTGGTACCTTGAAGTTGGACAGTGAGATGGTCTTCATGAAGTTGAGGCAGAAAGCAATGCCAAGGAGGTCCTGCAGGATCCAGATCCATCTACAAGAACACAAGAAGATCTATTACCTTGTATTTCAACTTAAGCATTTGCTTTTCACTTTTATGAGAGCAGTCTCTTCCCACTTAAGGATAGAGCAAAGTTTAAAAATGTTCTTGCCATTACATTGCAAGAACCTTTGGCCTCTTATATTTTCACATTCATAAACTCAGACTAAGCGGTCTGAAAAAGACCATAAAAACAACACAAACAGGTTATGTTCAGGATGTTGTGACAGGGAGGCTGAGAATACCATGTACTATTCTTGGAACACTGACCAACCTCTAAATATAATTGCACAGTGCAGTGCAGAGACAGCTGCATACAGAGACACTTAAGCTGTAACAACGTCAGTGAGTGATTTTATTATTCAAGACGATCCATTTATCATTTTGAAAATACTTTAACTGACACTAAAGAGGTCATTTATGTCTGACAATACAGCACCGTGGCACCATTAAGAAATAGTGTCCTTCGTACCAGGTACAATGGTGACGGGAACAAAAAGCCCACCTTTCTGGTTTACAATTGGAGATAAACATGTAACACAGGGCAACATTCTTTGGCTGTATTGCGATTCATAGTTTCATATTATTCATTCATATGGCAACAATATTGTAGAGATGACACAATGAAATTTTATCACGGCAAATAATCATCAGTAATGTGGATATAAGTGGGTAAAGGTAAGTACTGGACAAGTGGCACAGTCTGATAAGCTCTACTTTACTGGAATGCAGCCTTTAAAACCAGGAAATAAGACAATATGTAGTATCTTATCATGATAGCGATACCATAATGATATATTGCCCAGCCCTAATGTAACACCACTGCAGAAGGCTGGTAACACTAACTTGAATGTCAAAGGCACTGCTGCTGCCAAGTGGCTGTTTACCAGATTATCATAAACCATAAGCACTTCCTGCTTCACCACCGAAGTGGCAGAACCACTGTGGCAGCCATGTCAGGGTGTGAAAGTGAAACAGACAGAAGGATTGCGGCTGTGTGTTTATGTGTCCTCTCACAGTACCTGTCTTCATTCCTGTAGACTCCCCAAATCACAGCAATGGTAATGCACACAGCAGCCAGTATGATAGACCTCACTGAAAGGTTCAAATTTCGGACAGAGAAGCTAGACAGAGACAGAGACACAGACATTTAAATAAACAAATGCTTTCAGCAGTTGAGGCTCATCTGCCAGGATGTATGATTCACAGACAGACATGTTAGGAGAAGGAAGTAACACACAGAGCTCTGTTTCACATCCATCTTGTTTAGATGTAAAATAAAGAGACTATGTTTGTTTTGATACCAGTTAAAGAAGTAAAACATTCACACATATTTACTTATATTGAGCTGTTCATCAGGTAGCATTGATACACATCAGCTCTGTTTAGATTTACCCAACACAAGTGGAATATGTGTGTGCAGCTGTGACAGAGTGATGCTCATACCTCAAAGTGCCGCAACCAATTTTTTCCATCACTGCATCTAGACAGCTGAACAGTGCAGAGGCAGATGCCAGGCAGAATATGGCAATAATGACGTAAACTGGGTGAAAAAAAAAAAAATACAGATCACATCAACAAAACACCAGATGTTATGACTTCATCATAGTGCTGCTTTGTTTTGTCTCACTCACCAAGGACATTATAGAAGAAGTACATGAGGACCAGCATCCCACACATCAGGGCGACGAAGATAACTACTTTGAGAGGAGAGTAGAGGAAAAGCTCTCCGCTGTCAGCTTTGCTGTCTCCCCCTCCTCCCCCGTCTGCACCCCCATTCAACCGGTCCCTACCGCACAGACAGAAAAACATTATTTTGGTTTGTATTTCAAGCCAATTGTTTACTATGCTGTACAATTTAATGCAATGAATAACACAATAAATTAGACCTTTGGGAAAGTATTGCTCGTTCACAATGCATTCTATCAAAACTAAATGTTCTTCTAACATCTGCTCTAGTTTGACTGTATAAAAATGTACAAATACAGCTCTGTATGTACATTATCTCACCTCTCGCATGCTCCACTCCAGAAGCCGCCCAAGGCGACTGTGACAATCGCAATCAGTAGCATGACTGCAATGCTTGGATCAAGCCTTGATTGAGGCGGAGCATACAGCTTCACTTCCATATTTTCGCCAAACACCTGAGGAGACACACAAAGATTCAATATTTAATGAGCAACTTTGCATCGGGTTTTAGTTTCTTCGTCCGATCAACCTTTACAAAAGAGCCGGTACGTAACAAGAATTCAGTAGCAGAGAGAAAAGACTGTCTGACCTTCTGTGCTTCCAGGAAGTCCCTGTACCTCATGAGAGCAAGAGGAATGTGGACCTTTGCATACTCAGAGGCATTGGCTGATGGAGTGATCTGAAGTAAGACAAAAGAGATATTAATATATGCAGATGATTTGCCTTTTCTACAGTTAGACTTTTGGTGAGTCGTTTTATGCATGGTATACTGTCAAAAAAGTATGTAAAAGATGACACAGTGACATGATGACGGAAACTAGAACATCTGTTTTACACAGCGAATACATATATTTAGATGGAAACTCCATCTGTACCACTTGTGTGTCACTTCCTTATTTCTGTATCACTTCTGCATGCAGATCTTACATGGTGCATTGCTACATGCTGACACAAGTGTTATGATCGAGAACAACAAAAAATAATAGGTTCTGCATTGGAGTTAGTTAAAAATGTAAAAAAACCTGAAAAAGGAAAATATCAAGTCACACCTCAACCTCAACAAAATACAGATTTATGTAAATGTCCCACCAATGATTTGTTGCTGGCAAGGAGCAAAGCTGTTGCACCGAGGCTCTGAGCCACGAGAGCTTTCTGGCTGAAATCACAGTCCCCCCTCATCACCACCAACGCTTTGCCCTTGACATCTGGAAAGGGCGTCGAGTTGCTACACAGCGTAGTGAAGGTCATATTCACCAGCGGGTACTGCAACTGGAAAAGTAAGGACGATAATTTTTTTAACAATCAGGACAGGAGAAATATTTCCGATAATTTTCCTGTCATAAGTTCGGGAAACATAGGAGAAATCAAACAGTAAACATAATAAAGTCAACTGTAAGTATGAATGAATTCATCTTAATACCATTTAACTGATTCTTAGTCAACCAAACAGAGACATGTTCCTATTGGTGATCAGTACCTATATAGGCTGACACGACTAATAAGACAGGGTCTGATCTGAAGCTTGCGAATTACTCTCAGCTGAACTGGGGCAGTAACACTCTTTGCCTTTCAATGATGGTTAAGGTTTTTTTATTGGGGATTTTGAAGCCGCCCATTAAAACCAGAGAGCTCTCACAGTGCACACAGTGAGAGATCCTCCAGTCTGACTCTTCAGAGAGAGTCCCTTTTAGAGTACAGTTTATCCCACGCCAACTGTATTGCACACACATTGTTGTGAAACCACGCTGTTAGACATACTAAAGTCGTGAAATAAGAGTTTCGATGATGATTAAAGAGGCTGATTTTTGTCTCCCTAAGTGAGTCATTGGTTGTAGGAGATACCGTTTACAAACCCAGGTCAGGTTAGGACAGCTATTGTTATGGTTCTTCATATCAGGAGAGGTAGAATAGTGCTTAAAATGTTTGGAAAAAAAAACTTACAGCAGCATCAAGGCTTTGTGACAGGGGGGTCCAGGAGTGATTGTGGACAATGCAGTACTCCCTCTCTGTGTTTTCATTTGAAATGTGCAGGATCGCCTCTTGGCAGTTTATCTGTTGGGAAAGAAATGTTATTCTGTATAAAAGGTCGACACAAACTTTAAAAAAAAAAAACTTGAAAGTGTTGAATAAAATATCTTATATCTTTAACATACTATGCTGAATAAAGGTGCTGACCCGACGTACAACTTATACACGCTGCAGCCCAGTGGGCGTGTACTGGGTGCTTTGAATGTCAAAAATCATTCAAATTAAACCACACGTTGATGTTGTTCACCTGCTTACATGTCATGTCGATAAAGATGCAATTATGTGTAATTGTGTGTGACTCATAAAACAGACATTGCCTTTATTTTTTACACTTTATAGTCACTGATTTTAAAGTATTTTAGAGTTGATGTTTCTATCAACATCTTTACACTGAAACATTGAAATATAGCCATTAAAAGGCTGTCACGTCACGGAACAGCTTTCTCACAGTTTTAATTGCAAGTGGTGGCTTTCACACCACCGTAACTTCCCCCAGTGATCATCTCTGCCCCTTTCTGACCTACATCACGTTAACTCTTCCTTGTTGGTGACGTATGCGAGGACCGTCTGGGAAATCACCCTCCATAACCTCAAAGTAGCCTAAAAATAGGTGTCGACAGTCTCTGCGTGAGTTGTACTTTAAACGTCAGCTTATTAAAACTGACATTTAGCGACATTAACGCCGTTAGGTGACATTAAAGCGGCGCAAAAAAAAAAACACTGTTTTCTAGCTTTAAACCGCACGAGCGGAGGCTAACTGAACAGACGTTAAAGCTAACGCTAGCTTTACGGGGCAGCACGTCATTTGTCTCGTCGAGTACAGGACAACGCTGAGCTTCCTATACATAAATTAAACCCCAGCGTGTCGACGACATACTAAAAAATACGATTCAGACAGTTAAAAGTAGTCACAAGTGGCGGTGTTTCATCCGAGGGTGAGCTCAGCTATCGGGGGGGGGGGGCCGCTCGGCAGCAGCTAACGCACACAACGGTTGAGTTTCTGTCATTAACGTCCGTAAACTCACCTGCGATGCCAAGAAGACGACCGACAAAATGACGACTGTGACAGCTCCGTCCATCTCGGTACCATTCGTTGTTTCGCAGAGGCTGAAGGCATCAACATTTATTGACTGCTGTGTGGCACGGAGACGCTCTCGGTTCACACTCGTATCTTCATCGCTGTTGTTGTGGCTGCTCCGCCGCTGCCAGGTACTTCCTGTATTGGCTCGTGACACATGACACGACGCCGGCCCACCGCTTTCTGTTTCACCGCGTGGCGTCTCAAACAGAGTATTAATTATTGAATTAATAAAAGTAGTAAAATCACAATGTACGCGTAATAATGTAGTGGAACGGTAAAAGTAAACGCTTTTATTGCACATGGTCACCAGTCATGATACTGTAAGTGGGCCTGCTGGTGCTGCTGGCATTAACTTTGGCTCAGCATCACAGTGACACCCTGATCATTTGTTCCTTGGATGGAAGTTTTCAGCTTTGAAATTGGATCCTTCTTTCTTTCCTCTCCATCACCCTCCTCCTGACTTCTCACTGCACTTCTTCTTTGGCTGATTTCCTTCGCTCCTCTTCATCCTCCTCCTACCTCCTGTCTTCTCCCTACTTTTTGTTTCTCTCGCCTCCTATCTATCCTGTACTCTCCTCCCTCCTCCTCTTTCTGTTTCCACTGTGTCTTGTCCAAATAGAGACTCTGTGGTTGTCAATACCATAGCACAAGCACACATTGGTGCCGCAGCTACTTGAGCTTGGCTGAGGATCTGGGCCGGCTGTAGCTCAGGAGAAAGAGCGGGTCATCCAGTAATGGAAAGGTCGCTGGCTTGAATCCCTGACTCCCCCGGCTGCATGTTGAAGTATCCTTGAGAAAGATACTGAACCCAGAATTGCTCCTGATGAGCAGTTGGCACCTTGCATGCAGCCTCTGCTGTCAGTATATGAATGTGTAAATGCTGTAAAGCGCTTTGAGCGGTCAGTAGACTGGAAAAGGGCTGACGAAATGCAAGTCCATTTAGTCTTGCTTGGGTCTGCTCCTGAGGTCTGCAACTAAGGCACTGTCAGTGCAGATTCCTCGTGACTTTGTTGGTATGTGTCATCCAGGTATTACCAGGGTTCCCATTCCTTCTTAAACATCAAATTCAGGCACTTTTCAAGGACTTTCCAGGCTGCATTCCCTCAAATTCAAGGACCCACTGAGGGTCAACACTGAGATTTAATAGTGAGAACAAACAGGCTTTACTACAAATTTCAAAGAAACAATTTGTATTCTGCACCAAATAAATAAATTCAAACACTTTCAATGATCCATGTCCGTTTATGTCTATTTTCAAGAACTTTTAAGGCCTTGATTCCCTTCTCTTATATTCACAAACTTTCAAAGGATCCATGCAAACCCTATATCACATATTGTCTCTGGTGGGCAGGGAGAATGAAAGAAGGAAAGAGTTACGATTCTAACGAAAGTTCGGTGAATTCTGGACGACTTGACGACTGGATGCTGGGTGTCAGACCACATGTGTGGCTTTGTTGGTATCACTGACTGGGCCCGATCTGTACCGGAAACCTGATCGGTTCTAAGCATGTACAGTATATGTTGGAAAATGTGGCCCTACAATGTAAATGATGGGAGAAGGCAACCGAGAGAGACGGAGAAGGTCTCATCATCTCAGCACAATCCAAAAAAGGGGTTAATACATGTAAACATTATTTTTATAAATGTTACAGAGGATCTGATATGAATCGCTTCATCAGATTGTTTTTATATGTTCTATATGACTTGTTTTACGTACTGTCTTCTCTTGTCACAGATTATGATCTCTCACTGAATACTGCCCTTTTGTCCCTTTAGCTCTGCTCGAGTAGCCTTACATGTGACTCATGCTCATCCTGTTTTTCCATGGTGATGGACCCCTCGCATGATGTTCAATCGCCAGCACCAATTAGTTAATAGCAAGTCTGGTCGCTTGTCAGGATGTAAAAAGGACGCTTGTTGAACGTGACACTTCAAATTCATCAGTTTTTAACCAGCTCCCCAAGGCAGATGGACAATTAGTGCAAATCATTTTGACAATTACTATCAGTGCTGCGAGGTTTTTGCAGGACGAGATCGTTTGGCTGATAAATGTGTTGGGCTTTAACATGAGGTAATGGGCTAAATGTAGCTAGTTACCTAAGTAACCGTGGCAGTGAGAATGTATGCGGATGTGTACGTGGATTTGAAGCTAAAACTGACCATATGGTGATGGATCTTTAAGTGTTCATCCTTCCTGGCTCAGCCCTGCAGCTCCACAGTGCCAAAACTTGAGTCGAACACAGCAGCTGCCTCGCCTCGTGTGACCTCGAGTCGAGTACCCGGCTGCTGAAACTACGGCTTGCACTCTTTGCTGTAAATGTGCACTCCAGCTGCGTGGCTGCTGCACATTTACTTTACATAACAATGTCATGTTGCTTTCGATGCATTTTGAGTGTACAATATTTCAGATTGAAGTCGCCACAACACAAATATCTACTGATCTATGCATAGATATTTTTTCTTGGACATTAGGGGAGAAGTCTGATGTACATCTGCAGCACGTTTTTATGTTTTATGTCTATTTGCATGCTATCTGTATGCAAATCTATGTTGCACAAATAATGGTGCTCAATTTCAGAGCAGGAATTCTCACATTAACAAGTATAGATTGCACACACACTCACACACACATCCAGCTGAAATCTTTGGGAGCCATGTGGTGCAGATTTACGTACGCTCATTCCCTCTGGGCGTAGCTTCAGAGGGTCTAAAAATATTCCACAGGAGAAAAAAATAAAATTTCTTGCAGGAATGAACACACCCATCACTGTGCCTCTGCCTGCCTAATTATTCATTAAATGTTATTAATGGGAGTAACAACAGGTGGGACAAACAGCAGAATTTTAGACTGAAGACGGCATGTTAAATGGGCATATGATATCAGCTCATATCGATCGCAGGCCCCTGTATCAAAACGAATCGAAATCGTATCGTGATGAAACTTGCGATTCACACCCCTACTAGCCAGTGATCAATGGCTGCCACAGCCTTGACCCTGTGTCACCTCTCCACTGTGAAAAAGGAACGACTGAAGTGCTCCTTTAAGCTAATGGTCAAACGTTTCTCTGCTCTATACTTTCCGCACAATGAGAAAGGACGGCAATTTGAATCTGAGGGCATGAATAGGTGAAAGCTCCGTTCAGGAAATGACATGCTGCTCCAGTCGAGAGGGTTAAGTGTCAGCTTCGACTGCCTGTGTGCAGCAGGGGGTCACTGCACCTATGTGCTGGTGTAGTGTACTGATTGGCCTTGATGGTGAAATCAGTCCAATCACGTTGCTTACATGATGCAGTGAAGCGTATTTCTGTTCTTATTTTGTGTAGCCGAATATATAATCATGCTAATGAGATCGGTCTATTTTATTCACTGCGATGATGACATATGATACTTGACATGTAAAATAGAACAAAATACTGTACCTCTGAAATTATTAATGATTCTGTTTGAACATCAACCAAGTTTACACTGCTGTTGAATAGTAAAACGTGGATTTATTTGAATAAATGTGTGCACTGTTATCTTACGTGTGACCCCCGGTGAGATTTGTCAACCAAAAGCCAGGCCAGGAGGTTGGACGAAGATCTTGGATATGTTAGACAACAATCCAAAGTCTAAGAAAGTACTCAAACAACATTTATGTCCCATTTCAGTCCCATTAAAAATGCAATATCTCCTCATGTGAACCCCCCCAAAAAAACTTTTCTTATGTTCCTTTAAATAGAGAAAACTTTCACCACAGGCAAAAGGACTGTCTGGATCCTGTGCTGAATTTAGGATGATAATCTGAGAGCACAAATGCTCTTCTGTGAGAGGTTTAGCAGCGATATCTGGTTTAAAGCAAAAAGGGAGAACGAGTTGAAAGGAGGCCACAGTGACACGAAGACAACATTTTTTAAGCTTAAAAACACGACTGAGTGTGAATCTAAAGTACTGTGTTGTTTTGTCAGATGACTTCCCTTCCTGGGCTCTTGATGAGCGAAACCGGAAGACTGAGGTGACAAACTAACATCATGTTTTGGGTCAGCGTGTTCCCTTCCTTCCTGGCCGTGACAACGACACCGCATGAACGTCTATTTCGAAATTGGAACCGGGGAAAAATAATCCATCTCGTTAAAGCACAACAGATCCTGCAACATAAGGACAAGGACAAGGACAGAGTTTCTAATTATCGAAATGTGTTTCCTGTGCGTCTATAAACTTGACTTATGTAGATTCAACTGTTGTGAACTAACAGTCAGAAAGGTTTAATATAATATAATATAGGTTAGCCTCATCAGATATAATATAAAAATGTTCTTGCAGTTGTGAATATACTAGCTTGGATGGTGTGTAAGAAGGGGAAACGTTAGCGCCTGGCTCACACCGATAGACAGCCTTAACTGTGAATGACTCATAGTGACGTTTCAACCCACAACCTTTAAGTCTCGGGACAAACACTGAAGAGTGGGTGAAACATGCAGTTGAGAACACGTGACTGGGTTGAGCAAACAGTCGTCATACTGTCCATATAAGTTATTATCAATGCTGGTCGTATTGGTTCTGAGCGTGGGGGTAAGATAAAGACACGTTTTGAGGGGGTCGTGAGATGATAGAAGATGTAGGAAAGCAGAAAAATATACTAATGCAACATAAAAGTATCTTTCCAGATCCAGAAAAAAGAGGGACCCGCTCTTATGTGCTTACATTTGTTTGCATAAAAGTGTTTGGATCATCGTCCCTCACAATCAAATCAGGGAGGGCATGTCCGCTCGGACGCCACTGATTGCAATTCAACAAAATTTTCAAAAAAAAAGTGTGATTTGATTGTTCCATTTCATCGACAGCGATCCTGGAGGAGCACTACAAAATCTCTTACTCACTTGCACTTCAGCTAAATGAATATAAATCAGAGGAGTGTCCTGTGTGAATGCAGACATAAACACTTTGCAGCAACAGACTGAGAAACACACAGTTCCAGTTTCTGCACGAATAACCAATTACTCATCTCAATGAGTTCAATCCAGCACTGGCCAGCATCTGTACTCACAGTGATTCAAATGCACCATATAAAGTCAAAGAAGGGATTCAGGATGATTTTAGAATAAAACTAGACTCCTACAAACACTAAAACTCATTTTGGTATGTCCTTTACACGTGTGGTTAACGACCTTACTTTCTAGTTGAAGTAAGGTTTACATACACTTGTAAAGAAAAGAATTAAAGCCGACGAAGATACTTTGTTGTACAAATTGTAGAAGACAGAGGAGAGAGTTGATATCAACTTGTTTTCCATTTCTCATACAGCACCACCATGTACTGGACATTCGATTGTATAATTATGGCCTGACGGTGGCTCTCACTCTTCCCTTTAAATTAGAGTGGAAAGGGAAGAGAGTGGATTAATTACTCCCTGTCACCTCGCCTCCTTACCTTGACCTGTGTGTAAGTTTCAGTAAGACATTACCATGGAAACACAGCACCCTAGTTAGCTCGACTCTGATACATGTGTTAAATCTCTGTAACCGTTTTAATTAGACAGAGTAGAGGGCAAACCTCTGCCAGTGAAATATGTTAGTGAGGGTGTGTCTTTGACTACTGGCGACTTGATTTACATGAGGTGTAAATAAGTTAATGAGCATGTTTACTGAATGCTTTATCGGATAAAAGCCACTATCGGATTGTGAGAAATCTGATAAAAACACCTTGTTTTTTGCCCAATTTTCTGTTTTATTTGGCGCATGTATACCATCAATCGGTTTCTTTCATTCTTTTACATCTGCACGTGTGTAAAAATGTAAAAAAACAAACAAACCAGATGTTGTAAACAGTTTTACGTCATGTACTTGGAAAGAAATCCAACTAATTGACTGAATCATGTAAACAAATCGTTTTTTTCTTTTTTCCCCTCCATTATCGCATTACTAGAGTGAATGTAAACATGTCAAAAGAGATTATTATCATAACCTGATTATTCCCAGTTATGGGATTACTGCAGTCATGTAAACATACTCAGTTAATGACTGTAATGAGTAATCCTGCTAAAAACTGTCATCATTCAAAACATGCTGTTTGGTAATGTAAGGGGGGCGGGTTTCAGATCTTAAGCCTCCTGAACTGCTCGCAGACTCATCGGGGGGATAATATCAAACATGTTTGATGTTTATTATTTAAAATCTGAATGATTGTATCGATGCTTTCTGAGCTGGACCACCACAACCAATGACGGAGGCATCCCGGAGCAGCTGACGGCGCTGCAAAGCATCCATAACCATTACAGCCCTTGAAGCTAACGTTAGCTGGCATGCAGCTGCAGACAGAAACTTAAAATCTCACCTACAGTTCTCACTGAAAATAAAGTACTTGACTGTGTGTGCTTCCCCATGATATCACGTGAGAAGGATCATGTGTGAGCCCAGCTTCAGTCTACAGAGCCATCAAGCCAGAGCGCTAAAGTCACACCGCCCACTGCTACAGAGCGGTGTGAGCTGTTTATTGGAAATGTATTTTTGGAGGTGTTGTGTGATCAAACTGCGCAAAATTTGACGCTGCACTTTCTTGGGTCCTCAGCAACAAACCTGCCAAATGTGGAATAGATCGGACCAACTGTTCTTGCAATATGTGAATAACAGACAGACAGATAGACAGATAGACATTCTTTACTATATAGTTAGAAGACAGTCAGCAGTGTGTCCATTAGCCAACAAGTCTTTATGCTAAGCTAAGCAATTCGGCTTTAGTTAATATCTACAGACGGTGAATAAATGTTATTCCCAAAATGTCGAACCACTCCTTTAAATAACATTCAGCACCAGGACTTCTGGTGAGAAGCTTCAAAGATCCAGATTTGGACAAATTTCCAAACTCTGCCCTACGACCAGATTGTTAGTTTTCTAACTACAGAAATAACTCCAGATCCATTTGTGATGGAAATGATTTCACATTTTTCTCCTGTCTTTTTTAATTTTAACACACACATTCTCTCTAATCTTCAGATTCAGCTGACAGGTTTTTTCATGGTCAATGAATATTGTTTTCAATAGCAGCTCTGCCTCTCAGCTCATGAATCATGTTTTATGTAATAGTGCAGCTTTCACTGGAGGATCTCATTCAACACTGGCACACCACAAACTGTGATTTTATCATTAATATTTTTTATTTACATTTTTAGTCAAGATTGCGACTTTTTTCTTCCTGGCTTTATTTTGAAAAAGATAATTGGTGCGTTTTTGGCATGTAGTGATCACCAATCACAGATTACTCGCCCTCATGTGAGTCTTTTTCTTTTCTAACACATTTGTCAGGGAATATTGACTTGAGCACGGTCCACTCCCCGGGGGGGGGTTTGTGTTTCACGGGTCTGATTGGTGTGTGTGGATAAAGGTGGAGCGGGCTGGACTGGGAGCGCACAGGACGCACCGGGTGGTGGAGGAGCTGGACATCTGTAGAAGCTGTCAGCGAGACTGCACGCTTACAAAACTTCTCATCTCATCTATGTATGGAAAAACAAACGGGCACTCACACCCAACACGAAGCGTCCGACCTGCTGTGGTTTTTAAAAAATGGGTTCCCAGGAGTGCGCACAAGGAGGCGAAGCGCACAGCTCTCCCCACTGCCTGTGAACGTAAGTTTGCTTCTTTGTGTTTTTTTGCAGATGTGGAAATCTTGAATTGATCAGCGTGTATTTAAAAAATCATTCAAATCAAAGTTGGACTGGATGTGCGTGTAAGTAAGTCCTTGCTGTGTGAGCAGTTTTAAATGTAGTGTGATCAGGCTGCAGGGCGAGAACATGTCTAATAATTCATGTATGTGTTATCAACATACTGTCGATGTTCCTGACGAATCGCAGAAGATTTCGTTAAATTAATCTTTAATTTTTTGCACATTTTTAAATTCACATATAGATGAGAGAGAGAGAGAGAGGCTGGATGACTGACAGGGCGTGTGTGCATGTCTGTTTGCTTACTTGAACTTAAATAACTGTTTTTCACATCAATTTTTGACACAGAATACGTTTACATTAACATTATTTACATGTTTTTTACATGTCATGATAAGATTTATATCATACCTGATGTATGTGAGACACCACTGTCCTAAAAACCCTCTTGTGAAGTGAGAATCCTTCTGAAAGCAGGCAGACCGTGGTTTGATAGTTTGTATTCTTAGAATCAGTCTAATGTCTAGTGATGCAGCTGTGATGCATGTATTTATATTCATTTAGTGGTCTGCTGAGGGGAAGTTCAGCTGGCATGATCAGCACAAGTGATGCAGCTGTGGGCTAGTATAGTAACAGTAAACACACAGTCTGGCAGCCAGATATTAAATGAACCAGGCCACTGAAAGAGGTTGACTGAAATCCGTCTGCATGTGTCTGCTGTTTGCATTTCAGACCAAAAGTCGCAGATATAAAGATGATTTCTTTTTCTTGTTGCAGTTTATCGGGAGACAGTTTTTTGTTTGGGCTCACACAACAAAGATCAACTCTCATATTTCCATTTAAAAAATTGATTTAGAGATCAACATTGTTATTATTCGGGCTGCGACAATCGATATATCACAATTTCCAACTGCAAAAAAACCCCCGTCTTTAAAGAAACAATATGTAGATTGTAGAGTGCGATGTGGCGCCCCCCACAGTCTCTGAGTGCAACACCACTGTGGTAAATGCAAATCCCAGGTCTGTAACAGTTGTCAGACGTAACGTAGGTGCTAACTACAAACAAAACTCATAACGTCATAACGATGTTATGTGTTGAAAACTTGTGTCGTGAAGTAAACGTGTGTGTAACGCTGTGATCCGACGCTCTCACTGAAGTTACATAGTGCAGGAATAAGTGTAAGACAGACACCATTCACTGTACCATCAAAATGATTTTGAAGCTGTTATTTGAAGATAAAAAATCACATAATGTTGCTTTAAATTGCTTCTCAATAGCCCAAAACCAAAAGACATTTAATTTTTACCAAAAATGTCAAAGAAAAGCAGCAAATCCTCACATTTAATACGCTTAAACCAGCAAATATCTGATGTTTCTGCTTGAAAAAGGACTTAAAACGATCACCTGATTAACAAAATATCCAGAAATTAATTTCCTTTCGATCGACTAATCATTGAAGCTCTATTATTTTAACAAAATGGCAACCTTTGTTTATTACATCTGGTACTAAATGAATCTTTCCTGTTATGTTGTTATAAATAAGTCATTCTGAACAGCACGTGACGTTTGTAAATTGTAGTCCAATATTAGCAGGATTACTATGCACGAGCTCGAGGAAAACATGGACTTAAATTTAATATGAACTAATGTACTGTCTTTATAATTTACAGCGTCCCTCACAGCTTGTTGGCTCCAGCTTTCCACCACTTTGAACTGGAACACCAATGAGACTCTCATATATGCATATTACTTCCTCTTGATGAGCCCCTGTATTATTCATTCATAGGATGTTTTGTATCTCTCATTACACATGTTTGGATGATCCGCGCCCACTCCTCTGCCCCTGACTCATCCCTCTTGCCCCCTTGCTGATTCCCTCTATTTGATCTCCTCTCGTTCCCAGCGCTGATCTTCATGGTGGATGAGCAGAATGTTTCTCCCTCTGCGGGCGTCAGAAAATGAACACCACTCTGTGTGACTCTGCCGCGGCCATGTATCACCTGACGACAGACCACCAGCTGAACGCCAGCTGCAACGACTCCACTCCCCCGTCCAACTGGACGGTGGGGGGCGGCGCCCTGCAGCTGCCCACGTTCACCACAGCAGCCAAAGTCAGAGTGGTCATCACCTGCATTCTCTGCGGTGTATCGGCCTTCTGCAACCTGGCTGTGCTGTGGGCGGCACACAGCGATGGGAAGCGTAAATCCCACGTCAGGGTGCTGATTATCAACCTGACCGTGGCTGATCTGCTGGTGACCTTCATCGTGATGCCTGTGGACGCTGTTTGGAACATCACAGTCCAGTGGCTCGCCGGGGACTTTGCCTGTAGGCTGCTGATGTTTCTGAAGCTGCAGGCGATGTACTCCTGCGCCTTCGTCACCGTGGTAATCAGTCTGGATAGGCAGTCAGCCATCCTAAACCCTCTGGCTATCAATAAGGCCAGGAAGAGGAACAGAGCCATGCTGACTGTGGCGTGGGGCATGAGTGTGCTCCTGTCAGTCCCTCAGGTAAGGGCAGGTATCCCAGCTGACGTCACACACCAGAGGTCGGGACTGATTTCCGTTAGATTAGACTAGAAACAGGTTTTCATTAAACATGTCCTGTTGAGGAGAACATGGCCACCTTTGGTACTCTCATAATTCTAACTTTGGTGTAAGTTGTTTACATGAATGTTGCTGACATTTTGTGGTATGCTGAGGGGAAGTTAAGCCGGCACGATCAGCACAAGTTAGGCAGGAAATCAGTTGGAAGTTTCCTGGAAATGTATTAAAGAAATTACTGGATCTGTAAAGTGTTGCTGAAAACCATAAATGACCGTTTCTTTCAAATGAAAAGTATGAAATGTGTGGCTGCCAGTTGGCCTCCCAACATCTGACGTCTGACACAAAGACGAGCCCATCTGCAGTGATGGAAGAAGTACAGTATTTAGATGTTTTACTTGAGTAAAAGTAGTGACATATTACACAGTAAAAATACTCTGTTACAAGTACAAGCCCTCTGTTGAAAATGTTACTGAAGTAAAAGTTTTAGCAACAAATACAACTTAAGTATCAAAAGTAAAAGTACTCATTGGTCAGCAGAATGGCTCCTGCCATTGCTGTCCGTCTGCATCATAAACTATATTATCCTTCTATCTATCCTTCATCCTATATTATTTCTATAATGTTGTGGCTGTGAGGAACCCTCTTTAATCTGTTAAGTGCTGTAATCTCAAAGAAGAGTAACTAAAGCTGTCAAGTAAATGTAGTGGAGCAGAAGTTTCAAGTAGCATTAAATAGAAGAATTCAAGTAAAGTACATCAAAATTGTACGTAAACTGTCATTTTTCATTATTATATTTATGTTGGAACCAACAAAATGAAGGCTGCATTACGACACAAAGGAAGCAGGTCTGCTATAGTGCAAAGAAAATGTGATTCTTGGTGTTTTTTGCTTTGGACACTAGCCAGGCTGCCAGCAGTAGCCATGATGAGTTAAGACGGCTTGTTTATTCAGTTATGGCAATACTGTGCATCAAATAAACATTTATAAGTATGTATTACAACCCTATTATTACTGTAAATTGTACCTTTCTGAGTAGTGCACCTTTAACATCAAAATTGTATTAATCACCATGTGGGAAGCTTTGCAGGCGAGGGCAAATATGAACAAGCAGGGGTGGCGGGAGGACAGGATAAATATATATTTGGTACAGCTTTTAACCGGATCATTATGAAATGATTCAAATGACACACAGTCTCAGAGAAGACCAGCAGTGTCTTTGTGGGTCATGAGCCACAAGACCCACTTCCTCACCGCAGATATAAAAATTAGTGTAGGTTGGGTGTTTTTGAGGCAGCCTCTGGGTCAGGTCAGGTCAACTAGAGCATGGAAAGTCATCAATGACACATGAGGAGCAGACAGATGTAATCTCACATGACCAAAGATGCCGAATGTCTAGTTGTTTTTTCGTTCCCTCCTCAGATATTCCTTTTTCACAACGTGACCATCGTCCAGCCGGAGGACTTCACTCAGTGCACCACACGTGGGAGTTTCGTCAGTCACTGGCACGAAACGGCCTACAACATGTTCACCTTCTCCTGCCTGTTCCTGCTGCCGCTGGTCATCATGATCACCTGCTACACCAGGATCTTCTGTGAGATCTCCAAACGACTGAGAAAGGACAACTGTGAGTTCAAACTGCGTCTGAAACTCTGTGGGTCAGCTTAAGTCGGTGATTACGCACATTTGCGAGGCGCTTTAAGGCTTTTTGTTTTTCAACTCGCACAGAGCTGTAGAGGATTTTACTGCCAGTCCATAACAAAGAACCTGACAAGTAATGTGAGCAGCATTGAAAAATGATCCTCCAAGCCGTAAACAATATGGCTTTTTGAATGAGATGTTGCGGTGAGGCTCTAGGGAAGACAATGCAGATCTGTTAGTCGAGTTGTCTGTCCACCACTTTGTTCCAGACTGATGTATCTCAACAATTATCTGATGGATTGCCGTGAAATTCACAGTTCCCTCAGGATTATTCTGACTGATTCTGGTGATCCCCTGACGTTTCGTCTAGCTCCATCATGTGAGCGGGTTATTTGTCATGGAATTAGGCACAGGCATCCGTGGATATCCAGATATCCAAAGGATGAATTTTAATAACATTTGTGAATCCTTAACGTATACCGTACTGAATTTCCTTTACTCATTAGCTCAGTTAGCCGTGCAGCTAGCGGTGCTCAGGGACCAGGGGACTGTCAAATGTTTACACTGCCGGCACAGGATCTTTGGACCTGGACAGGCTGGGGCTAGCTAGTTAGCGTGCTAACTTAAGTAGATATCTCTGTTAGACGTCATAATGTCAAAACTGCAATTTATTCGCCCTCTGTTGTTAATTTTGGGTAAATTTTTTTAAACGTTTTACACAATAATTCTTACATATTTCCCCAAGGCTGTGCGCAACACTATCTGTGTGAGTAAAACTATCTGCATTACAAGTGAAACTTAAAGCAGCTATAAGGTACTTTAATTTTCTGTTGACTCTGGCGGCCCCTGTGGACAAGGACCACTGCCTCCTGTGGTAAAGACCTGGATCTGGCTGGTGTGTGTGCATCTGCTGTGGAAGAGAGTGAAAAAAAGACATGCATTTGTAATAATGTCGCACAATCACACTACAGAGCAGCTTCTTTCCTCAGGCTGTGAGGCTGCTCAATTCATTCTCATCACTCCGCCATAAAAATAGTTTTCATTAAGAGGAATCCAACCCGAAGGCATTAAGAAAACAATATCGAAGAAGCCAATAGCCTCGCTGAAGGTCCTTCGCTTAAGCAGGTCGTTAAGCGGCATCAGTATTTAATTGAGACGGTTTCATAACCAGCTGAACGTCCCTTGTAGTGCATTTAAAAGCATTGCAAAGAAATGATGTTTCTTTATGTTTATTGTTTGCAATCAAGCCTTTTATAATTAATTGTTTTTGTCATCTGTTGTGCTCCCAGTGCCCTCCAATGAAGTGCATTTGCGGCGTTCGAAGAACAACATCCCCAGAGCCCGGATGAGAACTCTGAAAATGAGTATAGTGATCGTCTCGTCTTTCATCATCTGCTGGACTCCGTACTACCTGCTGGGCCTGTGGTACTGGTTCTTTCCTGACGACCTGGAGGGGAAGGTCTCCCACTCACTGACCCACATCCTGTTCATCTTTGGGCTCGTCAACGCCTGCCTGGATCCGGTCATCTACGGCCTGTTCACCATTCACTTCCGGACGGGGCTGCGGAGGTATTACCGCAATGCCGCCGCGGCGTCTGACCTCGATAACAACACGGTTATAACCGGATCTTTCACGTGTGCTGCCAACTCTCTGCAGCTTAAAAGAGAGGTGAGCCCGGCCAGCCAGGAGAGGTTCATGTTGTGCAGCGACAGCCACAGCAGAGAAGAGTCCACTCCATCAAGAAGCAGCTTTTTAACAGTGGACAAGGACGCAGAGAGAGATCCTCACCAGTTCAGCTCTGACAGCATCTTATGAGGAAATGACAGGGCCGAGGCTCCCTGACAGTTGTTACGTCCTGTGTATGACTGTTTTATTGGTTCAGTGTCTGACTGGGTCGTGTATTCCTTGAAAACTACATGTCATTTTGGCTTGGTTCAAAAATCTTAACGCATTTCTGTAGTTGCTGGTTGAAAATACAGAACTCGAGGGAGGAGGAGGAGGAGAAGCTTCATAAAATAAATACGACTTCACGAACATAACCAGCTCCAGTCATGAAGGAACGTTTGGTGCTCTGTAAGTTGTAACTCGTGTTCATCTTGAATTAAATGTATTCACTGTGATTTGGAGTTTCTATTGTGAATCCATTGCTGCTGGAAATGTTCCCTGCGGGGAGGGGCATTTTCACACGTATAGATGAATTTGCAAGGACGCGAATCCATCTTGAGCAGCAAAGCCGTGCAATTTCTGTGCAGATCTCTTGTGCCAACACATTTCTGTGTCTGTAATGATGTGTAGCAGTAGGATCCCTGAGGGTACCGCTGCCTATAATCAGTAATGAGTCATAGTCGAAAATGAAAAGGCCATTTCTACCCTAGAATCGTAACAAACCAATGTGTGGCGGTGGACTTGAAAAATTATTGAAAAAAAAAAGACTTTCTTCTTTTGTTCAGAACAAAGGCCCGGTGGGTTCAGGTGCAGCGCCACTATCATTTCATCAAGTCCTCGATGATTAGAGGAACCTCAATGCAGACAAGTGGGAGATTGATTTTTAGTATTGTAAGTATTGTGTCACTAACATTGTTGCAAGTTGTGCTTTTTTGTGTCTTACAAAACCCATAATGCAGCTGGAAAATGTATTTAATCTGTGCAGTTTGTGAAATACAACAGTAACAACAGCTGCTGTATTTCTTATGTGGAAGATTATTCTGGTCACGTTCTCCTCACGCCTCAAGACATAATCATTTTAAACTGAGGTAAGAAACTGAAACCATTATCTTAATTGATGCCAGTGTCGCCCAACGAAAACGAGTACACAATTTTTTTCTTCGATTCTTTTTTCCATTTTATTATTAATTTCTCAATTTATAATAATCAATTAGCTCGATCAACCAATTAATCACATGATCTGCAAAGCCCATCACATGTTCCCAGAGGCCAAGATGTCCTCAAATTGTTTTTTTTCTTCTGTCTGATCAACCATTCAAATTCAAGTTATTCATTTTACTGTTATAAGTAAGAAAAAAAGAGAAAACATATAAAGAAAATATTCAGATGTGAAAGGCTGCAGCCTCTTCCAGCTGTCATTTATGGAAATGTGCTTATCGCGTTTAGTTAGATGAGAAGATCGACACCACTCTGTGCTGTCTGTCCATTCGATATGAATATGCCGCCAACGGTCGGTTAGCTTAGCTTAACATAAAAACTGGAAATGGAGAGCCGGTTAGCCTGACTATGTTCAAGTGTAATATAGTTTACCACCAGCTCACAAATCAACATGTTAGGACTACTTTTTGTTGAGTTGTGAACAAAAATGAAGTGTAACTTTCTAAGCAGCTTACTAAAGATCATAACAAACCCAACAGCAAACAGTGACAAGGATTAGAGTAAAGTCTCTAACTCGTTCTAGGTGCTTGGTTTAATTTGAGAAGTCATTGTTTTTAACCGACTGATTCTTCTCACTGTTCACATTAACAAATGCCAAACTCTTTGTATAGAGCACCTGTGCTTTCATTACACTCTCAGTGGCGTGTGGCCCTTTGGCATTAACCCTCAGCAAAGCTTTGTAGAAATTCAAATGAAGCTTTCAGGAACATATTAAAATCAGTATCAGTCCTCACTGACAGAGAGAGACGACACAATAGGATCTGATAGGACCGGAATACAAATGATGCAACAATAGAGCTAAATGTCAAAAAAACAAACAAAAAAACACTGAAATAAACAACACGAGCACACCAGTCTAAACTCAAACAGGGAGCCAATCAGGAATAATTCTCCAGCTGCACTGTCCTGATTGGTTATAGACAAACAATATGGAATCCAATAGATAAAGATCTTCAACATCTATTTCCAAATAATTAACAAAGTACCTGGCACTCAGTGAAGACAGACAGACATTATTTAGCAGCAGATTATGCTCCCTTGAATACCTAAGAAGGGTCAAGAGTGTCCCCCCTTGCTTTAATGTCCTTCTCAGTCTTCTCAGTCAGGTCATAGGGCCAAAGAATTTATTCAAATTCCCATTAAATTAAAGACTGTAACATGTTTACAACCGTTAGGTAGCCAAGAACATACTGTCACAGCTAGTCAAAGCCCTGAACGGTTTTTAAGAGCATCGCATGCCAGATTATAAAGTTTTAATTAACTTAATCAAATTAAGAAAGACCTTTGCACTCTGTACTAGTTTTTTGTGACATTAAAAACACGACATATTCATCACATCACATATTCAAGGACCCCAAAGGCAACAAATTGCTAACGTTTCACGACCCAATGCAACCCTTTCATTATGAGCTTGAATACACTCATCCTTTTAAAATACATATGAGAGATGGCCTACCAGCACCACAGATCTGAAAATGCTGCCTTAATTAACCCAAGAGACACAGTGATGTCTTTTCGACAGAGGTTCCACGGAGTCTCTTTAATTTATACATTTATTTAAAAAAAAGAGGAGCCCTTGTATATCGTCCTGCACAAGAATTGCTATAGAAGTAGCTTTAAATGACATGAAATAAACATGAAACACTCTATAGCACCTCAGTGCAAAAAGTCACTTCCTACTGCTCTTCAGCTGGCTGCAGCCCTGCTGTGTCTCCGCAGTTTCCTGTAGCTGCCTCCAGGTCTGTGTGATAGCTTTGGTCCTTTCATCCACAGACAGCGCTCTGCACATGAAAACACACAGTAAGAGACACATGAAAGAAACTGTTTCAACATTCAAACATGAATAGCTTTCTCCACGTCTTCTAACTCATCTCTAGAGTAAATTTTCTAAATAATTGGACACCACATATAAAAAGAAAACAACCTTTGCTGAAGGTAGAGATCACAGGTTTCCTCTAGAGTGACACAGCTCAATGTTTCTTGTTGCTGCGGGGAGACTGGCGGTGGAACAATATACTGCTTAATGATATCAGACTCTCCAAAATGGAAGATGAGAAGCTGACTCTGGCTTCCTCCTTGAGAAGATGAACTGCAGCTGGGGTCCTGGTCACCTGCTTGAGACATGAAAGCTTCAGTCACAGTAGTTCAATCTCATGTCACCTTGTTTGTGCAGCTCTGATGCTAACACTTCCATGCTAACATGGACTTACTGACTGTCACTTCTTATAGAACGTCACCAGCGATTCCCTTCTCAAAACTTGTCTCCCGTGTGTTACCTTTTATGAGGAGAGCTCGCAGTTTGGTGTTCAGAGCATAAACAGGATTGCAGGGAGCAGCAACCAGATGAGATGTGGGAGGAATCAAGAGGCACACAGTGGTTTTGTTAACGACATCTTGGAGGAAAATTCTTCCATTTCTTTGCACCACAAGCGACTAGTTGAGGCGAGAAAAAAAAGACAGATGGAGCGAAAGAGGTGAAAATTACAAAACTGTAGCTTCTGTAACAAATCCTTTTGAAGCTTTAAACTTTTTAAAAACTATTTCAGTGTTTTTACCAAGCTCTGCAGGAATGGCACTGATGCAGTGACAGTCAGGAGGTCCCCGCTGTGTTTTGGCCTTTAGAGATACAGGAAATAATGTGTAAATGTGTTTTGACTGATACAATAGAACTGCGTTTCATTTGCAATTCAAAAGTTCGATGCAAACGTTAAATATGGAAATATGTAGAAGTCAGGTCACCTTTCAGTGAGCTGCATTGTGCAGGATCGTGTCCCTCGTCCTGTGGTGACTGCGTGAATTGCTCCACCTTTACACCGCACCAACAGATGGACTTCTGCGGAGGTAAACGTCTGGGAATCATCAGTAGACACAGGCCAGTCATCCACAAACTGCATCTTGGAAAAGGGACTGTCTGTCACTGTGACTGGGACAACAGACAATGGAGACGCTGAGGGAAAGACAAGAAAAGGAAATTAAAACAGGCAATAACCTTGTTTAACATCCAAAAATGGCTGTTAGCTTGGCAGTTACACACAACTAAATAAAATACCTCACCATGCAGTTTACTGACCAGATTTTCTGTCCCAGACACACACCAAACCATCGTGGAGCCCAACAGCTATGTAGCGTGTGCATCTACTGACAGCAGAGCAGAGGATTTCCTTTGCATTTGGCCACAACACATCTGGCATTGGTTCCACATCTGCTTCAAAAAGCAGACACGAGCTCTTAACAACAGGCGGCATATTTTTAAAGTGGTGCTTGTGATCATACAGCTGATTCATCTCAAATAAATATCCTACCTGGTTTGCTCTTCGGTGCTTTCTGCAGCAAATACTGAAGAAGATTATGGCTGCCGCTCCACCACACGCAGACAGCAACAGGCAATCCTGCTGAGATTAAAGATGACATTAACGGGAGCAGAGCCCTGTCACTACCTGCCTTAATAGAGGCTTAAATGAGTACGAGGGATAAAATCCACAGGAATTAGCTATTCATTAAAACACAAAGACCCAGTTTATGATCTATTATTCTGGGAGCTGCCAAATGTTGTCAGTGGAAATGGCTCTGAAAAAGTACGAGCCAATTGTTCATCACTAAAATTTTAAATATTCCTCTTTTACAAACCTGGCTGAGACTTTGCTTTGCTCTCATCACGATTTGGACCACAAGGCAGAAGAAAGTGGTGGGTGCAACGTCTGAAAAACAGATGCCATGTAACTGAGACAAGAGGAGGGCTGAGAATCTGCATTTACATTTACACGGGCACAGTTTTCTACAGTCTACAACAGAGCTATCACAGCAGCTCAGCTGTGAATGTTAAGCATATTTGTGTCAACTTTATCGGACCTCGGGCTTTCATTTGTTTCCTTCGTCTTTCCTACGTCTGTATTAAAAGCCCGACGACTGCAGCTGGTGTCCACGTCCAGAGCCAAACAGTGTGTCAAAAAGTCCATCGTCTGCAAGACCTCGAGTGGACCGTCCGCAGCAGCGCCTGCAAACAGCAGAAATGTTTGGTTCTGACTCAGCTGCATTATGCGTGTTTATTGCTTTACATTTATTTGCAACAGCAACAAAGAGGGAACTGGTGTGACACTTACACACAGTCATTTAAACAAGAGATATATAATCACTGGCAGAGATGCATACAGGCCACGCACACACACACACACACACACACACACACACACACACACACACACACACACACACATACACACACAAAATCGATCAATTATACTAGATGGCAGTTGTGTGTGATAAAATACCTGCTGAAATTTGAAGTGGCTTGATTTCAATCACCATGGCAACTGGAGACCATTTCATATCCACATGTCCGGATGAGTTTGAGTGCTGAGGATATATTTTTTTAAAAATCCAATGCTGTTAACATTTTTTCGCAAAATAATAATAATAATAAAAAAGTTACAGATAATGATACATATTTGTATCTGGCAGTTAAAATGGAATAAGTTATATTCAACTTGGAAAATACCCCAAAACAGCGGAAATATTCTTAACAGTAACAGCCTGGTTCGTAACAACAAAGGTGAAAGGAGGGGAAAATGTACTACGGTAAATATGTGCACAGAGACGGGCATTAACCACATAAACTGACAGCGTGATTGCAACACATTTCAAGCTTAGTGCTCCTTCTCAGGCAGCATCTTTCTGCCATTCTATGCCTGTATTTGTGCACACGTTTGGCATTTTCTCACTTTTCAAGATCCAACGGCTCATCTCCTTTTTTCTTTGTTTAATGACTTCAATGAAAAATAATCAGATGGTAGTTGCAAATCATATTTCACTGTTTCTACAATGCCTAACTCACAATCTTGTTCAACCCAGCCGATCCATTACACTGCGTGTTTGTCAAGATAATCCGTTCACATGACAGGTGTGATATATCAATATGCTGATTAAACAGCGTGACCAGTCCAAAGTCACATAAACAATATCACTGCTTAATCAGCTTCTTGACATGTCACACCTGTCACGTGGAGGGATTATCTCGAAAGAAAGGAGAAACGCTCACTTATACGTATTTTAACAAATCTATGCTCACATTTTGAGAGAAGTAAGTATTTTGTGTACACAGAAAGTCTTAGATGTTTATTTCAAATCATGGGAAATGGAGGCAAAAACAAGTGTGTGTAGTTTTGCTGAGTATAAATTTCAGCACAATACCTGTTTCTGTGCGAGTGCCATCTCTAACTCTTTCAGCCATGCTTCTAAGGGGAAGTGATAGACCTCGAGCCGAAGAGCACCGTTGCCTGACGGAAGGTGTGAAATTCAAATGGTTCAGTTAATTAAAATCACATAATAAGCGTAGCTCAAAAAGAAAAGTCTGTACTTACAGCTGATCGATGCAGCTCCATAATCTCCCCCTTCAGATACCTCAAATGTCAAGCAAATGCTCCTTTCGTTGATGTTTTCCTGATATTGAAAAGAGCTTTTAAGTATGTTTTTTATCACATGAAGTCAAAAATAAAAAAATAAATCTATAAATATTCTCTTCACATTTATCCTGCTTATTTTCTTTCTTTCTAAAATATGAAAACTTGGTGGTGGACAAACATTACATGACAAGGTATATCTCAAATAAATGACAACGACAATACACACCATGATGTTAATAACATGGAGAAGGTGAATGTCTTCACAGTGACATGCAAAGACTCTGGCAACACCTGCAGTGGAAGATGATAGCAGCTGATATCAGGATGATGATGATGATACATTTTCCATAAACTACCTATTTCTACGGGTTTCGAAACAGTTTTAAAACCTTTATCTTTTCTAATTGTCCGGTGTTTTTGTCTCAGTTTGGTGCAGCAACAGCAATTTGTTAAAATGCAACCGCCTATCCAGAGAGTGAATACAAACTTAACAGGAGCTGAAGAGAAGCCGTGACGTGCTACCCACCCATATCATCAACGGTGCCGAGCAGATAGGCCGTCTCAGCCATCCTGGTCATTTGAATAGATGTAATCTCGACTCTGTCCTGCAGCCACTCTGCAGCACAGCTCAGAGAGGATGCACACCACACAGACAAGCCCTGGCAGTGACCCAGACTGAGGTACCTGCCGTCCTCTGAGCACGCCAGGCAGTTGGTGCCCTCTGGAAGCTGACGGGAAAATCACAACCGTGAAGAATGAATACCTACGGTCCGCCCACACAATGACCAGATGCGTTTAAACTCCTTCTCTGTACCTGTGTCGCACTGGACGGCTCCGATGTGGGTGTTTCCGTTTTGCAAGCTGCTTCCATTTCTGAGTCGGGGGTACCTTTTCTGGTGTACATGGACAACCTGTGACCAAAACAATGTTCAATTTATACAAATCACTGTCTGTAACCTGCTGAATGTAACACTACAATAGCCGGACAAGAGAGTACAGCTAGTTAATCATTAATACTGTCTTTGTGTTATCATTAAAGTCTAAACATGAAGACATATATCTTACTACTTAGAAAAGTAGTCATCATACAGAACTGAGTGTTACATTATATACTGAAATATTACTGATGCGTCAATGTGTAGGAAGCATTTTAATGTTAAAGCTGAACTCATTCTAACTACTTTATATATTACTGGGTGGTTTAATTTATAACAATGCTTCATATACTGCATATATATATATAATACATCAATGTATTTGTTTATTTTTTATTCATATTAATAATCTGAATCTGCAAAGCAACTAAATAAAGTTATCAAATAACTGTAGAGGTGTGTGAAAAGTACAATGTTTGCCTTCAAAATGTAGTAGAGCAGCCTACCTCAGAACTGTGTGTAGTACTTGAGTAAACTAAAGTAAACTAGTGTACTCATCACAATAAATACATATATTGATACTGTGTGGGTTTGACTGAGACTAAGACATTTTGCTGTTGTTTTTATATTTTACAAGCTGACTAAAATAAAGCTAACGAGCGGTGTAGCTTTGTGTTTTGGTGGTGGAGGGGGTGAAAACAATTAGCTTATTAGCCACAGTCAGGCTAACACAGCTGACGCCAGCTACACCCTCCACGCTGGAAAGTCTGAACTCACAGTGACCTTTTGGTTGGCTGTTAATTAAAAGACACAATCACTTCTTTTAAATGTCATTATTACATTTGACTTCATTAGCCGGCGGTCTTACCTTCACCTGGCTGCTGCTGTTAACATGGACACATTAGCAGCCTGGGAGGGAGCTGAGTGCGTCACGGTCGTCATGGCAACAGGGCCTCCATGGACACGCTCCCTGGGTAAAGTACTTTAAAGGTGTATTTACCTCCACGACCAGGTCAATACCATCGATTCTCCACTTTTACGGTTGTTCTCGAGGAGTATGAAGTCCAGCTTCTGAGGGGTCATCATGCAGGCTTTGTTTCCCAGCTTACAACCCTCAAAATTCAGTCAAATCAATGGTGAGAAATGGCATAAGCAGTGTTATTCATAGAGAAACATTGGTTTTCACAATTTTTTTTTTTTTAATTAAATTGACCTCTCTGATTGTAAGTCACATATAGTTTTGTGTTAAAAGGTATATAAATTGTAACTAATGGGTTTTATTAACAGTAAGTGAGACATTTACTGTTGCTTAAAGAGGCGGTGTGTAGTTTCAGGGAAGAAATTCAAACTCAGAATTTTTATATTTACAATATTAATGAGAACTTATTAAATATATATATATATTTACCATAATTGAATAAACATGCTGTTCTCAGAGGAAGATAAGGTCCCCAGAACACTGTGTGAAGCTAGAAAGGTGGCAGGGTCCGCCAAATGTGAGCAAAGTAAAACAGTGTCAAATTGTGTCGTCCTTTAAGGTCAGTTTGTTTATTTAGTTTGTTTAAGCATTAAACAAATAAATCAGTCAATAAAGAAACTTTCTTTTCTGATAAAAATGTCTTCCCCAAAACTACATAGTGCACCTTTAATGGTTTACACAGCCATTACAAAGAACAACTTCTGGGTTGCCAGATTGTGAAAAAAATTCCTCTGGCCATCTCCCTTATCCTTTCTATTAATGTTGAAATGTGTTAAAGGGGTAATACATTTATTTCAGTCTAAGTTTATTTCATTACCAGGTCGTTTTAAAACCTGGCAACCCAAAAGTCCCAGCACCAGCTAACGAACACATGAATCACAGTCCTGTATTTGATGACAACTGCAAAGCTAAAAAATGTTGCGATTAAAGCTGAAATGAATGATGGTGATCAATTAATGATGCAGATTACCTGATAAGCTTGCAACACAATACAATCTGAGGCAAAAGTTACTTTGATGTTTTTATTCTGTTGAACTTTGCACAACTTGGAAAAGAGAAAGTATACATTTGTAAAATTCAGTTCATAGTGCATACTCTCTTCTCTGACTCCTCCGTGACCAGGATGACACTTTCCCTTCAGCAGGTACATAAAAACACCTACTGTGCAGCACACGCTGGTGCCTTGTTAATATTCAGCGCCGGTCCAAGCAACAAAACACCGTATGAACTTGTGATTAAGACTCGCACGGATAAATTAAATTCATGTAGTGATTTTGTAAGGAATCTCAACCATTTCCCCCTTGAAGCTTTCTCATAGCTCACATGCACTACCTGCAAGTGATTGAGCATTGTTATTTTAACAACGGACATTTTGTGCTTGAACCACTGAATACCGTCATCCAATCAAACTGCTCCGTGTGCTCACAGCCGAGTCAGATGGTTTGTAAGTAGGAATATCAGCCGCAGTATGAACCAAAGCGATATTCCTAATGATAAATACCTGACCGTATATCTCAATGACGATTATGAACATAAGAGTACCAGAAGGATTACAAATGCAGCCGAGGAGAAAGCCACACAAAACTGTGCACTAAACAAGTTTTACATTACAACAGAAACATTTTCCTCCAGAAAGTAATATTCGAAACGTGTGAGAAAGCCACTGTTGGCGTTCATTCGAGCAGTGAAATGGCGAAGACGTGTTTAAATATAACAGCTAGCAGTAATATAAGGCAGATAACAGATGTGTGTGGGTAATGTGTCCTTGTTGATATTGGCAGTTTGAAGATTTTTTGTCCTATAAAAGTGTAACCTTAAGGCTTCTACGTCATCGACTGCGTGGTAACATTCAGTACAAAAAACTGCGACCATGGTGAACAATTACAATCTGGATGGGAAATTTCAAAAGCCTCTCGTCCCTCTTTTCTCAGACTGGGTTTAGTGCAAAAAAACCCCCTGAAAACAGAATAATATAAAACCCTCCAGGCTAGAGTTTAAAATACCCAAGTACCACAACTGGTTATGTCATCGGAAATGTGTACTTTTTTACCAATATGGCTCCATATTTCCCTGAAGACCAAATATCTGGGGCCGATTCTGAAATCATTCAACATCCACAACAAAGTCACAGATTTAGTGTCGTCTCCTATTTTGTAGTGCTGTCCTCGCTTTCCTTAGTTTCTTTCCTTTACGGTGAATAAGTGAACGATTTCAGAAACGGCGTCGGTTGAAGGGGCTGCTCACCTCCCGTTTGAGGCCTTTTGTTGCCATGTCAGCATGAATATTTAGAGGACTTCAGCTTTAACACAGTGACTCTCCGCAACTCTGTTGAGTCGGACAGAGAAAACATAAAAACACCAACCCTCTGATCGACTCGCAACCTCTCCCACCTTGCTCCACTGGCTCCTTTGATACAAACACTTTAATGAGACCTTCGAGCCGAAGAGACCAACAACACAGAACAGAGGAATGTAGCTTAAAATAAATACATCAGTAGTTCAAAAAGAAAGAAAAAAAAAAAAGTTGGGTAAAATACTTGAAACTAGACTCGGTGCCTGATTAACAACGTCAGTCATGACTTTTGGGAGGAGAATCGTCTTTCCAAACCAAATTATTGCAACAGCTGTCAGGGCCGAGCGTTTTGGTCCCTTTACCAGTGATTCGGAGAGGGCTGTGGTTAATAAATACTTTCAACACAGGTGCGTTTGGGAGACGGCGTATATCGCAATGTATTGTACTGCAGCCGCTTCTATGTGAACCTCTTAATCCAGTTTTGAATTCAGTGTACGACATATCTTCATTTCACTACACCAATTGTATATTACTGAGTCATAAAAGTATTATTTTATGTAGAGGGGTGAGATCGTTTCACTTGTTCCCAATATAAAATCCACTTAAAAGGTCCCATATTGTAGAAGGTGCGATTTCCAGTTCTTTTTGTGATAATAAAGCAGGTCTAGGTGCTAAATAAATACTGTGGACAAATGTTTTCAGAAATTGATCCTTTGGCATTGTGGGGCCCATAGAGCGTATGGACTACAGTCTTTCGCCGACTGAGCTGGCGCCCGGCCAACTTGACTGGGGATAAAATAATGTAATTGTCCGGCTCTACTTTGCAAATTTTATTGGACCGAATGGCTCAAATTCTGACAGTGAAACGAGTCATTTCGCGGGGTTGTGACTGTTACAGATGCTTCTTTCACAACGTTAGCTTGTGGGAAAAAGTGTTTTGGGCCGCAATGCATCACGTGGCGACGTACTTACATGGTTTGGCCACTATGAAAACTGGCTTCAAAGCCTGGGGCTAGCTGGTTAGCATGCACACTTAAGTAGATACTGTATCTTTGAAACAATGCATAGATGTCATGACATCAGAAATGTTAATTCTTCACATTCTGTTGATATTTTCAGTTTTTGGTTGCTTTCAACTAAAACTCTTATATATTGCACCTTGAAACGGGCTCAAACACAGTCGGTGTTGCCTGCTCAGGCCTGTCGGAGCAGACCAATCAGAGCAGACTTGGCTTTACAGCGGGGGGGGGGGGGGCCTTAAAGAGACGGAAGCTAAAATGCAGCGTATAGACAGAGGGTGAATAGAGGTGCTGCAGCAATGCAAAGAAAAACAATTTGTTTTTGAAATGTAAAAGCTTGTTAAAGGTTTTAAAATCATCATTATATTGGCCCTTTAAAAATAGTGTTTTAATATCTTGATGCTAAAGCAGAAACTGCCTCAAACTAGTCTTCATAAAGAGAAACTGAAATGGGAACAAGTGGAATTATCTCACAACATTTGCATAATAAGACATGAAGGCTGAACCTGAGATGAAATGACTTGAAACGTTTTTGCAGATGCCCGCTTCACTCATGTGTGATGAATGAGGTAACTTTGATACAGAATTGAGAAGTACACTACTTTGGCGCTTCATATTGAAAGGGGAAACCGTGCCTGGAGCAACGTTTGACTTCACAAATTTCAAAGACAAAGTGAATAAGATAAAGTCATATCTGCTACCTTTTACATATTTCCAATGAAATGTCTGTCATTGACACTGGTTTTAACAAGGCTGGCTGAAAACTATGAGGGGAGCTGACTCTTATGGCAATGTGATGTGCACAGATGATTTCCAAGACCTCATTACTTTTCTTTGCCTCGACTTTTCACATCAACAAAACATCTTAGTGACAACTTTGAGAAGCAGCCCACGTTGACATCTGCAGTCTCATCCAAAACCTTTAACATCACTCCCAAAAAAAAGGCTTCGTTTGACACCTGTGTTGTTTAGAAAGGGGGTCCACATAAAAAAACATCTGATAGGCCGATGCTATGAAGAGGCCTGAGAGACGTCATAGTCTATGATGAGCTGTTTGATGTAGGACAGTTTCTCGTGGAGATACTCGCACCGCTTCTTCTCTTCCCGGTAGCCTGGGAACTTCTGTAGAGGGAGGAGAAAACTTTTTTAATAGATTTAATTTTGCAAAATAAAAGAGCCATGTTTAATTCCTTTAAGCAGATGAAAGCAATCCAGTAAACAACAACAACAACTGGAACCATCCAAATGTCAGACTTACCTTTCGATACTTGTTGTACTTTTCTAGTATTTGGTCTTCCATGATCTAAATAGTAAAGAAACCCCACAAATAAATAAATTGTAACCGTTAATTTAGCAGCATAAAACAACACCAATGTGCTCTACGTATCGAATCGGATTAGATCGAAGCGGTACCTTATATTCTCGCGTGCCAGGGGACAAGCTTTTGATCTTGGATCCCAGCTGAACGAACATGTGAGTTATGGTGGCGATGCGGGAGTGGAGGTCTTTGTATTCATCGTACTCTGCACAGAAATCCTCCTGGTACCTCTGACGTTGCTCCAAAGTCATGATGGTGCCGTATGTGCTGTGAGGAGACACACAGAGAGGGTTGATAATGATGATGTCATACTGGCTGATATCACAGACAGTCATTCGATCCTGCAGAAGGATTTCAGTGGTCACATTAGTCACCAAGAGAGGCTGTTTACTCAAATGCTTATTTCCTTTTCTTCTGGTGTAGTACCTCCTTCTGACACAAGGTGGCAGCGTAAGGCCACACTGTCATGCTGCTACAGTACAGGGGCGCCCCCAGTCATGACTACTGGAGACCATTGTTTATTGACTGTTATAATAGATCATATATTTAACTGACAGCAATAAATACAAACAAAACTTAATGTCAGTCTACTCTCTCATAACAAGGACATTCACTTTAAGCTCTATTAGTTAAAAATGATTCTTTCATGATCATGTTTTTGTTCACACACATTTTTTAAACAGCTAATACGTCTTTAAAGTGTTAATAGGAAACTACGCCAAGTGACGCCACACGGACGAATCACAACAAAACAATCTGAAGACATGTTCACACTCACAGCACATAATCCGGCTTCTCCTCAGAGGCCACAGCATTTGTGATGTCAGGATCTGGAATAAAAGCACCAGACAAAGACAATGACATTAGCTCGAGTCGAGTCCATACAGTCACTGAACTGACACTTTGTCATTGTCTGAACGTTAAGCATCGTGTTTTTGTTTTGCACGCGTGCAGGCTAGCCCAGAGCTCGCGAGTATCAGGAGACATGTCAGCTTAGAGACCTAAAGCGCTGCTCGAGATGTTGTTGAGTCAATCAGCCACATAACACACGGAGGACTCGAGAGAGCGAGCTTAAGGGAGCAAACACAGACATGCTTATGAGACAATGCTGCGTAGATGCACCGGTGGGCTGTCGGACAAAGGCTCAGAGAGACCTCGTGCTCATGTACCACCGGTCACCAGCTCGAAGTGTTTGAGGTTAACCTGTTATTTTGTTGCTCGCTGCCATGTAGTGGATGTGATGCTCAAACAGAAATAGTCAGAGGAGCGATGGGAGTGATATTTCCAAACGTTTTCCTGGTCACACTGCCTGACGAAGGTCAAAATGACTCATAAAAAGAAGAAAGACTTTATCCGGAAATATAAAATTTCTCCACCAGACTCACCCTCAAAAAAACCATGGTTCAGTTAACACATTGATTTTGAAGCCACGGTGCCGTTCATATCCCTGGGGGTTGTTTTTTTGGGGGGGAGGGGAGTTTTACAATTATAATTTTACCATTTGAAACATCAATGACACTAAAAATGAAGTCAACATGAACTTAAAGCAGCAATCAGTCTTAAAAGTTAGATGTGAATGCGACAAAGCGTTTGTAATTTACAAGCAGCCCCTGAATACACCACGTAGTGCGCAGTCAGTGGACAGAGGCAGGCTGCTGTTTGGGTTCAGTCACAAGAAAAATAATAAAAGTACCAGAAAAGATCCTTACTGTCGAGTTTGTCCGCTTTCTGCTTGAGATCAGGACTCGTCTGTAACCACTCGCTGCCCTTGTTGTCTTTTAACCTCTCCCGCTCCTTGTCTTTGTGCTTTTTAGACTTCTTCTTCTTGTGCTGGCTGTTGGCGAGCTGCTGGTGAGCGCAGTCAGAGTCACCCTGCGGCGCCTGATAGCTGCTTACTTTGGGTTCTTGCTCTCTGCTCTCTGAAACAGGTGCGTCAGAGGTGCTAGACAGCTTGTGCATTAGAGGAAAGCCACTGTGGCCCCCCGGTAAGCCGTTCGGGTTTCCAGTATGGGTACTTGTCCGCTGAAACTCAGTCTTTGTGTGGAAACTGGGGTTGAGGGAAGGAGTCGCAACTTCGTGTCCTTTATTGTTTGACAGTCCGTTTGCTGCCGGCTGCTGTTGCAACCTCTGGTCCGCAAGTCTTTGTCTCTTGACAGCGAGCCTGTCCAGTGAGTCAAAAGGCACGGGGCGTTTCTGCTGAAGGAAGAAGGAGAAGAGAGAAGCTGAACCTTAATCACTCATATCGTTTATTAAAATGTCATGGACACCACAGAAACAGCCTGGTAAACTAGATTGACAGATTTCATACGTGTTAAAGTTGACTGAAAAGAAAATACGGCCATTTACCACTGCAGGGTTTTTCACTGGGCTGTGATGTAACGATGCGTCCTCTGGGGTCTTCGCTATTGACACATGTGCTGATTGTTGGCTGATGTGCGTCTGCAACTTCCTGTTGGAAGGAAGGAAGGAAGGGAAGAAGAAGGGGATTACCATTGTACCGATTTAAAAGCTACTTCTAGCTGGCGTCGCTGCAAGGCCGTGTGGATTTACAGGAGAACTAATGAAGTTGAAAATGAAACAGATTCTTAGTGCGGCGGGTACAGACAGGAGTGTTGATTAGCTCCAGCACAGAGATGTGTGGGGCTGAGAGAAGAAGATGTGGAGGAGAGAGGAGAGACGACGAAAGACGCCTGGCCAGAGCTGTGAGAAAACAGTCTGACGGGTAGAACAGAGAGTTTGCATGTCCTATTACAATCAACACCATGGGAGAACGCGAGAAGCTGTTTGTTTGAACGCCCTATGTCACAGAGAAATAGGCCGTATAAAGAGAGATTAAGATTAAACTTTGTTTTTTTCTGATTTTGTTGTAACAGCACAGCTTGTTCCTCTGACCCACCTGGCCAGCAGCCTGCCGATCAGCTGCCTCTCCTCCTCGCTGTAGCCCGGCCAGTCCTTCTGCACATGCTTGTAGAAATCATCCCTCAGCAGGTAGCTGCTGTCTTTGGGATTCACTTTTGCCACCTGAAAGACAATAAACCACACAATGTTAACCTGAACCTTGAACCTGAGGGAAATATCTGGTTCTTTAGCCTAGTCTGTCTGCTGAGCAGGTTGTGTACATTAAGTTTGTAGAGCTTTAGCCGGACAGTTGATTTTTTTGCAATATAATAAATCCCTTCTTGATTTCATGTCAAATAAAATCCAGATTCATTATATGGCAGCTTTTATTTTCAAAAGCATCACATCTGAACTTGTGTTGGAAGAATCCTTGTGTTTTTGTTCCTTTAAGGGTCATTGTAAGTGGGAGTAATACTAATAATTGTGTAATACCATATGGTTGGGATGGTTGCAACCCTAACTGTCCTGAACCGGAGGTGTGAAAGTGGCACATCTACATTCCTGAAAAGCAAAACTCCTTTCCTGCGTCTCTGTTCCCAGCTGACAGCGTCGGGCTTTAACCTCCTCTCTAATCTCGTCTGACTGCCTTTCTCTGCAGACATCTATCTTTCTGGGGGCCTCCTGACACAGCGGCCCGCCCCGCTGCAAACACAATCTCTGCAGAGACAATTACAGCATCAACCTAATTACACACAAGCACGGACCCAAAAACCGCATGCATGCACTGCATGCACATCAACAAGCACACAGACACAGACGCAGACGCAGACACACTCTCACACACACACACACACACATCAGTGATGACAGTACAAACATCATTTAGAAATTACTCTGAAATGTATACAGGAAAGTCACATAAAGTAAACGTTTCTAAATTAGATAAGTTCAATTAAAGCACAGCTGGCCCCTCGTTAGTTCCAGTACATGATTAAATGATTATATGTAGCTTCATCTAGGTTTGTTGTTTGAAAATGGAAACGTTCACCTTGGCTGGCTGCTGGAAAAAACACAAGCACGCAGTGTTGTTGTTTTTTTGTAGAAACACTGTTTAGGGCTGTAAAGTCAAATTAATGTACAAAACCCACGTGTGCAAACCACTTGTGCATGATGTGATGTGTTAAAGGTGGCAAGAAATCGAAACTGAAACATTTAAAAATAATTTTTAATCATCAACACGATGTGAAGAAATTACAGTACTGGCATTATCTCAAAGACGTCTATGTATTGTATTACTGAGATATCTAGCCAAGTTAGCATGCTAACCAGCTAGCCCTGGGCCTGAGAACCTCTTTCTCCTGGCGGTCCAAAGCTCCTATGCTAGCAGTATAAACAAGACTCCCCCATCACTCCTGCTAGCTGCATGCACGCTGCAGCTACAGTCATGGATGTACAGAATACAGTTAGCAACATTTAGCAGGTGAGTGTGTGCGTGCATGCACGGCAGTGTTTATGCGTGCATGTGCCGTACCTCCTCCAGTATGGCGCCCAGCTTGGCCTTGTCATTGGGGCCGGCTCTTTCTCTTTCCAGCCACAGCAGCAGCTCCGGTTTCCTGTAGGGTTTGAGAGCTAGCAGGTGGATGATGCGTTCCCTCAAGGGCTTCTGGGTCGCCGTGGTCACGCTGCCGTTCCTCCGATTGCTGGCAGACTGCTTATGGAAGCTGCTGTCGGACGCAGGCGGAGGAGCTGGCCTCTTGTGGTACTTGACACATTTACCTGCACACACGGAGAGAACCAGATTTATCAATAAGCGACACTCGGTCGTACCTGTGAATGGCTGTGTTTATGTAAGATAAGATAGTTTGTGTGTACACATCGATAGCTGCTCTGCATTTTTACATCCAGAACAAATTATCTGCCTTCAACAATGTCTCACTGAGTCACAAGAGATCTAATCTGAGGAATGCGCTGACATTTAAAGAGGCTCATTGAAACTAATCTGAGCAAAAAAAAAAAGAAAAATCCACAAGAGGAACTCAGTCAAATGTGTCACGCAGGCGATAAAAAATAAAACTTTATGTGACAAGAGTTAAAGTCAGCCAGATTTCACAACTCTCGCTCTGTCTCCACACTGTCTCTCCGGGCTGCGCTATCATGACGACCGGTCGAGCGACGAGGAAACATTCATTAAAATATCTGCTGCTAACCTTTACCTCTGGGTCACATGCACACGCGGGCCTGCAGCTATTTGTCTCCAGATATAAACGGCACATTGATCATTGCTTACATCTCCGCTGCAGACAGATGGGACATGTTAGAGCAGAGAAAGCTATCTCTCTGTGCTAATCCCATTACAGGTTAATCTGCGCTTTGAAGGTCACAGTGAGGCGGAGGTACAGGAAAAGAAGGCTTTCCTTTCAACCGCAGAAAAAAGTAATGTCCTGCCAAGTGATAATAACTCTGTGTTATTTATCATCGCTCTCCCAGCAGCCATTAATTATGATGACAATACACTGAATAATGTAAACTTATGGCGCTCGATGGGTTTTGACACGTCTGATTACATGCACTGTGTTCTCCAACGTGTCCCGAGGCTGGCAGGGGTAACGTACAGTGCAGTCAAGTTATTAAATCTTTCCCTACGGATATACATGTTGCCAAGTCATCTTCACCTGACGACCTGATGTTGCACAATCACAGACTCTGGATCTGGTCTAAACCACCCGGAGCTCCAGCACCGACGCTGGGGCCAAGAAACAACACTGCATGACCACGGCAAAGGTTGGCAGAGAGGAAAGAAAAAAAGGAAGTGGCTCGCCAGTTTATGCCTCTTCTCATATGATTAATGAGAGGTATGTATCCTTCTTTGATTATTAAACTCCTCTGGGTAACTTCTCTGATCAGATTCTTGCGAGACGTTTGCAGCAACATGGAGCCTTTTCTGCACAAGCTCGTGAAAACCACACCGCAAAACAACTGGGCTGCTTTTCTTCACAAATTCATAAAATCGTCACGTGGAGCTTCGTTTTCACTGCAGTCGCTTCTTCCGCTCGTATAAACAAGATCAACCTGGTTTTCGATCTGTGAACTTGCCTTCTACGTCTTAAATTATGCTGACTGCGACCGATACCAAAGTCCCAGTTCAAAGCCACATGTGAAAGGAAAGATGAACGACAACAGGACCGACGACCAAAAGCCAAAAGTAAAAAGCACAAAATAATAGAGAGACAAGGGGTTAGCGTTAAGTCTTATTTGTACAACCAAAAACACAGCCTGCACATCTGGTTTCATTACACATCAAAACAGGAAAATATCTGGCTTTCAGCTTAAAGGAATGAATACAGCAATATTTTCTCGTGTGAGGCAAATATTCCAATTACTTTTATAGGTGCTATTATATTACTATTTCTGTTTTTATACGGCTACGTTGTATCCACGTTGACGCTGCTGATCCTCCTCCAAGCTTAAAGCTGTTTGGCCTCTCCCCTTTAAAATCTGCACATGTATCATCCTCTGATCTCCAGCCAGAGACCTCTAAAGTCTATTCTTACTTGGATGTGTGGCTCCAGGTTTGATCTCGATGGCGGAGCGGCTCCAGCTGTCCTTCTCCACCTGAGACATCCTCTCACGGGTCATCTGGTAGGAGTCGTCGGTGGCACACACCGTGATCTTGTCCTGGATGATGCCCTGACCCTCCAGCTGCTCGCGGCCGTCGCTGCGAAACAAAAACACGGAGGCATTGGACCGCAGGGCTTTCTGCTGGCTGTAAGGTCAGCACTGTAAACACACACGGGCCTATAAGCTAACTTAGAGTGGCATACCAACGCTGACTCCCAGCAGCATAAAGTGGCTTTGTGGTGGGAGCTGGCTAAGACAGGTCTATGGTTACTGTATGTTATGTCACAGGCCAGATATAGCTCTGCAGCCTGCTATATGTGAGAACGCCAGATATCCTGGTTCAAAGCAGGACAGAGCCTGTGGAAAACCACCAGGATTAGCTTGGCTCCAGCCTGCAAACTTACAAAACAAGGATCATCTTGGACAAAAGGAAAGAGTTTTTAATACATGAACCTGGGCTGTGTTAATGCTGTTAATAAATCAAGGGCTTACTGCGATGCCAAATTCTGTTTTCTTTTTTTTTTCCCCATTTAAAAAAACAGCCTTTTCCCCTGATCCCATTTTCACAACACAATTACAGTCGTGGCAGGAGACCGTTTCTCCTCTTTATCCTCTAAATATCAAAACAAATGTGGGGGCAGCGGGAGCAGGGTTTTCGCCCTCGCGCTCTTACGATGTTTCTCTTGGCTCCGGCCGCTGACTGGAACCGGAACAAGTTTGTGTTCAGACCACAGTTAGCCATCTGGCAGCAGGAGGCAGCAGCAGAGCATAACCCTCAGTTTCCAAGCATATCCACTCCAATAAACAAGGCATCGCAGGTCTCAGTAATGAGAGGGTCAGCCCAGAAATATACAGGAAATTACAATTGCCCCATCCTGTGCAGAACAAGCGGTAGGCTAACTGTCTCTCACGGCTCCTTTGAAGATGTGGGAACAGTGAGAACTAAAAGACTGACGACCTGCGATGATGTCAGAAAGGTGTCGTCTGGGGTCGCAACCAGCAGATCAGATCGAACACTTGCATTTAAACTTGCTGTTACAGGTGACGCAAGATTAAAACCGTTATTATGATTGTGAATCAATCATTTTACAACGTTTGTAGGGTCCAAAAATGATTGTTTTGTTCATGACGATTGGTTCCAGCATCTAACGAGGTCTGTCAGCCAATAGTATCACACCGTTAGTATCATGTGGTGTCCGTGTTTCGTTAGCATCAAGAGTCTTGGTAGCCAATTTTTGGAGAAAACAAAATGACCCAAATACAAATGGCTGGCTAACGTACTGCCTAACATTAGCTAGCTAGCGTTAGCAATGTTTATGTTAGCTAGCTTTAGTGAGGTTAGCACAAGCTAAGCATTAACTACAACAAACTGGCAACCACTTGAGGGGGCAGATGATTCGAACAACGGCGGTTGTTCACATTTATTGGCTGAATGTTATCGTTAACAATAACTCCTTCACAGTTCGTTTAATTCATCCTTTGCTGTAAATTGTTTCCAAAACGCTTTGCTGATTCATGTGGGAAAATGATATCCTATAAAATTCTGTTGCATATTAAACTGGACCTACAATAACGTGTAGTGTTAGCAGCCTGTACCATGTCTACATGCAAGTCGGCAGCAGTTTTAGCATGGCTAATGTTAGCCTCAACCGCTGCAAGTTCTGCGATGGTTTCTGAGGTGGAGGTCTGATGGATGTCAGAGCCACTGTGGCTCACAGAGACGTCTGTAGACTTGGGATAATAACACAGAAAGCTGGCCAATATGTCTCAATAGTACATAACACCATGTTGAAGACCAGAGTTCTACATAGTTTAATGATTTTTTTTTAAAGGAATAAGTCATAGCGCTTGAATATCTCTTAAATAAATCACATAGTATGAGGAGATAACAAGTTTAAACTGGCTGACTTCTTACCTTGCAACATACTGATGGATGCAGTCGAAGCTGGCTTGAGGTTGGTCTTTGCTGTCGCTGGACAAGTAGAAGGAGAAGACGCGTAGAGAGGAAGGAGACTCCGGTGTGGGAGCTGGGATCTTGATGTACTGCGCAGAGAAAACAGGAGAAAGTCAGTTTTTACGACCAACAAACATAAACAATGCAAGAAACAACACTAAAGATAAACGCTTCCACATATTAATGTCAGTCCCTCATATGCCAGACTCTTCTTTCTGTTCCTACCAGGCTTTTGTCTGTATATACAGACGTGTATATGACCTAAGGGATGTTTTTTATTGTTTTTACTTGTCAATATTTCCCATAAACCTCTTGAGTTCACGTGTCTTTCGTTATCTCTCAAACAGTCATCTTATTGTCGGGAAAGGGAATCATCTACTCAGCAGTATTTCAGAGAGACACTCTAATGCCAAACGCATTGTAGCCAAGAACACGGGGCCATCCAACGACAAGGCTTATGCAATCAATGTAAATCAATATATTTTTTTTTTTTTTTCACCACAACTTGCCTGCAGCAAATCCCCACACTCTGACAAAAGTAGTCAGAAGTCTGAAAAGAGTAGTTCATCCTGAAATAACAGTAAATGTTAAAAGAAAGGCTGCTAATAGCTGTCAGAGGCTATCTCACAGTGGCTCTAACAATACATAAAGGTCACATGATCATTGAACGTGAAGTGATTTATCCTCTTGGGAGCACTCAACAAATTAAATGGCTGTTAGCCCAGTAGATTATGAGATATCGTGCCTGCTGAGTTTACATTTTGCCTTGATTACAAGAGGACAAAGTGTCTAAAAACAAAAAAGGGTTCATCCTCTAGAGAGCATGAATGTACTTCTGCTAGTAAAAGAGAAAAGGTCAGGAGTTCACCAAAAATATTAACAATCTTGCTCGCAAACCTGAATATCCAAAGCAAGATTTATGAACATCGACTAAACATTTACTGTTCTGTACGTGTTCGACCCACTTAGGCCGCTGTTCGTATGAGCTGTCCCGGGTTACTCCCTGGACATTTCGATTAGAATCAGCATTTATGTGAATGTTGTGTAAACGTTGCAACATAAAAAAAAAAATGTAATCCCCCTATTGTTTGTTCATCAGGGACGATAAATGTCTGATTAATGCTCCTCAGAGGGCGGGGAGGGGAGAGGCGTATTGAATCCAGATGTCATGCGTGTGAGTCCTCATCAGAGCGCAGGAAGACGGTTACATGCACGACCCGATCACCGTCAACTGAGGAAGATCTGGGAGATAATGAGAACTGGTGAACATGCAGCGCGGCCGTTGGACCACGAAGCTCTTTGTTTAGGACGGAGGATGAACTGTGGAGAAAATATTCATCATATGTGCCTTTTAAAACTGGCGAGGAAGCAATCCTACACTTCACGTCTTGTTTTCAGAGAATCTCGTCGCAGGCTTGCATGTGTAAATGCCGTGCGTAACACACACACACACACACACACACACACACACACACATAAAGGATCTAGAGTGAGACTCTGTGCCGCTCTGTAACTTTAAATAAATCTCCTTGGGTAAACAGTGTTTTTAAAGAGTCCGCTCCACTGAGGCGTCCATGAGATCTCCTGGCAGACTCGGCGGAGCGCACCAGAGCCAAGGCTGCAACCTCCAGGGCAGACAAGCGCGCACACGAACACACACAGAGAGACATATAATAACAGATCAGGAGAAATGGAGGATCAGAAAAAAAGTCAGAATCGACGCTGATTCGACCGCTGAAAAAGATGTAATTGCACGCCTCTGAACTAATTCTGAAACACTTCTTCTTCTTCTGGTATTTTCGTTGAGCTTTATGGGAAATTGTCACAACAGAAGCACTACATGAGCTGTAGGGGCAGAGAGAGAGAGAGAGACTCTAGGAGCTTCAGCAGACACAGTAAGTAAGTTAAACCTCTGAGTGAAACATCCATCCGCAGAGGACATCCACACCGTCATCACAAGTATTCTTCAGTGCTTCCTAACTGCGGCGCCGAGGTCAGCAGTTTCACGCCGAATCCCATTCTTCATGCTGCAGGCTCGCTTTCGGGAACCGGGGGAGCAGCTTTAAGCGATAACTTATCGTGGGGGATTTCCTCTACTTTCTCCTGTTGTTGCGCCTCTGCTCCCACATGGCTCTGCTCTTCTTGTTGTTTTCAAATCCACTCAGTCAGCCGTGTCCAGTTCTGCTCTGATTTTCCCACCTGCATGTCTGTACGACACAGGAGCTGCAGCGGCTGGACAGCATTGTCCCAAAACGTACTGTTACTGTTACAGTAGTTCCTCGTAGTGACAAACCTGCAGCTTATAATCAACCCCCGAGAGGGTTTAAGCGTCCCTCAAAACCCCTGAACACGACCTGCTCAGCTTACTTTCTAAGGCAGCAATACTACCAGGGTACTGGTGTATGGATATTGAAACCATTTCATATATTCAGATATTTATCAGGCAGAAAAATGGACAGCAATGGATCATTTATTAGCGGAAGACACAGATAATTCCCTCAAAAACTGGAGACCAAAGACAGAAAAGGAGATTGTATTCTGCACATTCAGACCACATCTCGACACGTTTCATATGCTGCAGTTTCACAATGCCGGACCACAACCCCACTGTAGTCTATCACTTTTTAAAGGCATGTCATGGGGTTCCTTGATAGACAGGTAGAAAAACTCCCAGGGAGGGCGATTCCCACCGGGAGCATTTCAGAAGCGAAGGGTCATGTCTGCCTGGTGTTGTTTACTTGCTCAGATTGTGTTCGTTTCATTATTTTCCCTTGATTTTTGTGCTTCTACCATGGTTGAACAGGCTGCGAAGTTTTATTGTTTTGTTGTTTGTACATTTACTGTTAAGATCTCCGACTTTGTTGTGCTGCAGATGCCTGTGTCTGCACAGTCAGTGTTTTATTGCACTATGCTGTTCTGCTGTCTGACTTCCTGTCTGGCTTGATCTGATCCGTGCAGCTCAACGTGGCTGCTCTCCACTTCCATCGAAAAATACTGCAGACTTTGCGCATCTCCACTGAGCAGAGCGGAGAGACTGTAACGTGAGGCAGACGCGACCTTTGTAATCTGGGGTTAAGACCCTCCTGCCTTTAAAGAACTGCAACTCATCACCGCTGATGTAAACAAAAAATGAGTGGCACAAAAAGCTAATTATAGCTGATTTCACATCATGAGATTAGATTTTTTTTTAAAATCAGTAATGCACACAGGCTAATCTGCGTCCCAAACCCTGAATGTTTAGGTTTATATTATGTAATTCATTCGGGGGAAACAGGTTGTCACCTAAAAAACCTTTATTTCCATTCATGACCCGATGAGAATAAATGTTTTAAAAGGTTGAGAACTCATTCTGAACTAATCATCTAGCTCAGCGAGGTGTCCCATTGCTTCTGTGCTGTTTTTTCTAAGGTCACATTGGATGTACTGACGCAACCGTGCAACAAAAGCAACACAGTCGTTGGCTCTATTCTCTTATCAGCCCGCCGCACATGTCTGTACTTGCAGGCTTTCACACAGGAATTTATACAAACTATATACAGCTGAACTCTGACAGCACTGACGGATAGAGAGCAGCTCGCATGTAGCGAGTTTGACATAACTTGTGTTTTAACGTGTCTGCTCCGGGGTTATGTAATGTTTGTCTGTGGGCAGCCCTGCAATGGTACACGCTCAAAGCCTGTAAGATGACACTGGATGTCTCATTGTTTGCAGGAGAACGAGGTCAGAAAACATGTTGTGAGAGCTCACCAGAAGGGATTACTTCTCACCATGAGACAGTTTTGTTAACATTTCACAAGATGATACACGTACTTAATGACCACTTAGCCATACCCATTAACTATACAGCAATAAGGTTTTAAAGCCTTGTTATTTCAACAACCTGTGTGGTGATACAAATACAAAAGGGTGATGTGTGCACAGATGTCACACCGCAACTCCTCGCTCATCTTCGTCGGTCCGAGCCATCTCACACAAACCGGTTACAGCGATCGCTGATTGTGAAACTTTGAATTGGTTGAACCGGAGAAACAGCTGGTTGTCAAAAGAGTTTCAAACTGCAACTGCAGAGTGAGGTTTGAGATAATCGAATCCCTACAAGTGCTAAAATGATTAGCCAAAAGGGCGTAGTGTTGTCTAAAATGTTAATCGGCCTTGCAGATACCAGTTTCGACTGGGAGCTCAGGGACCGTTTACACCGCTAGCACACAGGAGCTTTGGTCCGGGGCTACCTGGTTAGCATGCTAACTTCAGCAGGTATCTCTGTAACACAATACACAGACATCGTAATGTCAAAACTGCCATTCATTCACATAATTTGAGTGAATTTTTGAGTGTTTTCAACTTAAATTCTTACATTGTGCCCCTTTAAAGAGAAAAAACATGAATATTACATAAAGTGTGTATTTAGAAAGTATGATATTTAATGTTTACTTCAGTCATTCTGTATCAGCAGTATCTTGTTGTCATGTTACGGCCTTGTTACATTTATCTTTCAATAAAAATCTTAAATGTTACGCTCTCTACCTTGCATCAGTAGTAGTACTATGGGAATATGATATTTTCAAGGTAAGGCATCGAAGTTAGAGATTCCAGTATTGAGACAACACTATCAATTAGTTTATCATAATATATCATTTTGATGATCAATTAATCCTTTTAAATTGCTCAAAAGACTTCATGTAATGTGAACACAGCAGAGTATTTACAAGCTAGGGAGAGCTGGTGGAGACCTGAAACAGCTAAAAGAGGGGGAAAATGTAACGTACATTCGTCAGGTGAATTCAAACACAACTCAGTATGACGGCTAATGTTGCACTGAACAAAACAACTTTGCCTTATGTCACTTCTAAGTGGCACAACAAAACATTTAAGCAGGTTTGAGGGATTTATAAAGCAAAAAATGTCTCTCAAAGGTGAGAATTTATCGCCTCTTTTTAGTTTTATGTCATTTTAAGGGAACTAGTAACTGTCAATTAACCCTACATGGCACTTGAGTTTCCTACATGAACGCTTCACTGATGACTTCGTACTTGCTGCTCACATGGATCACTGAAAAACCCCCGGACAGATGGTGAGGAGCCTTCGTTGCTTGTTTTGAATTCCACTTCCAGTGAAAGTTTCACAGTAGCCAAAGTGTGATTTGCACCTCCTGGGCTGCATCAGGACAGCAGAGAGGTACGGCTAATCTGCATGCTTGCCTTCACGCAGGAACATGGTATTGGGGGGCAAATCTGTAAAATGCACCCAACAATGATATGAAGCTACACTGCTCTCTAACTGAAAGCACAAGTTGGTTTTTTTTTGTTTTAGCAGGATTAGTTTGTGACAGCGCTGACAAGCCTACAAGCTCACACATGTCTCTTTGGGGACGCTGCAGAAGAAAAAGCACTTCAAGGTGAAAATGAAATGATTTTTACGACTAAACCTGCGCCACTCGAATCGCTGATTGTTTTTCCTCAACGGTAAAAAACAATGAATGATTTATGGACTCATTGGATTGTACTGTGTGCTGCCCAGTCGTGCAGTTCGCTCTGGAGCCCACGCTGGCATTCATCCGATGGTGGCTGCTCGTACGACCTCCACAGGCAGACTACTAGACCCCCACTGTGCAAACTGCAACAAGCACTCTCGTTCCCAGTGGCTGCGGGCCCGTATACCAAAGCCCAGCGCGTTCTCCTGGCAATTCGCTCTTACAAAGGACTTGGCACTTAAAGAATCCAACTGACCATGAATAATGAAATATTTATTGTCTTCCTTTCAAGTAAAACATTCGGGGAATCTGCGGGTTGCTTCTGATCTTTGTGATTCTTGAATGGCACAAAACTGGAGCACAAATGGTCACCGAGGTGGTTAGAAAACACTCGCTAGCGAGGGGTCAGCGCTTAAAAACATTAATGTAATAAAAATTGTCCGAAACCGAGTGACTTATGACCTCGGTAATGCTCAGTGACCCCGCGGAGGCCAAAGGCAAAGAGGCGACCCAAGAGGAGCCTGAAATCTGACAAGTGTTTCAACATATAATTCATTCTTGTAACCCAAACAAGGGCCCCCGATGCCTGCCAGCGTCACACATTCACCCCCCATACAGTCCAGCCTAATCCCTGAACCCCTACATTTCCCTATTCTCATTCAAATCAGTGCAGCACGGACAGTCTCGTCCTGGTTGCTCTGTCTTTTTCAACAATTCCTCCTCTGTCTTCACCATCAGAAGAAAAAAAAAAAGAAATCAGGCCTATGCCAATTTCACCCTTCGCTAAAATATCTGTCTGTTTTTTCTCTCTTAGTCTCCATCAATCTCTCTCGAAGGCGTTACTCTTGGCGGATGCCCATGTGTCCGTCTGTTTTCTCCGTCTGCAAAAAAACTTCAAAAGCCTTTTTTCCTCAATACAGTTGTTTCCGTTCGTCTGACAGACTCCTTTCAAGTTTTATAATGTCCATGAAAATCGGCATTCAGAGCTAAGAAAAATTAACAATGGAGTCATCTGAGGGTGTAATTTGTCCCAACTTAATAGGTGCGATCAAGTTTATTGGATACGTCAATCAGTGAGGAGAGAGTGAGAGAGTGAACGGTATCCACAGAGTCAAATGCGAAACAAACAAACTCATAGCGCCCTCATAAACGAGCTGCCATTTTCTTCCACAGTGTTCACTTCAATACGATTTTCTGAACGTTCCCTCAGCGAACAGGACGCTCCCTCCACGTATAAATCAGCACACATGCATTCCTTCAGGCCTCCAACATTTTTGGTCATGATCTCGTCATATTCATCATTTTTAGAAAATAGGAACAACCGTGAAGAAAATTTCAGCTCCTCGCCCTGCTGGTTTATATAAGAGACGATAACAGCAGCGGCAGCTGAAGGCTTGGTGAGTTTTAACTTGCAGTTCTTGGGTTTTTGAGCTGAATGGCACCTTTGTGCCGAAACCAGAAATACTAGTACGCACAGTGATATCTCTGATTGTGTGTTTGCACTTCGTTCTGCGACTGCACGTCTGCATGTGCGTGTGTCTTTGGTGTTGTCAATTCACTTGTTTTTTGTTCCATTTAACTTTGGGAATTTACTTTTTTGCCAATCTTCATACTCACTAGTTAAGTTTCCAGCCAAATGTAGCAAAGATTTTCTGAGGAAACCGATGAACGTTTCAACACACTTGTTTTTATCGAACCTCTGCCGAGAGTAAAACCCACCGACGTTACACAAATACACACATTTCTAAAGATTTATTTGATATTCGTGTGACTGCATATGTACAGTACAGTACACCTACACAACACAACAGTTTAAAGGGTCACTCCACCAATTTTTACACATTAAAGTGTGTTTACAGGTCTTGGAGAACACCGCAGCATATGTTAAGAAATACTATAAAGTCTACTGCGGCTGCAGAGGAAGCTGCATGTAATGTGATAAAGTTCCTCCAATGTTGTCACTTAAGGCTAAGTTGCATTGCGGGTAATGTAGTCAGTAGGTTTTGAAAAGCATTGCACTCCTATAACACTGTCGGACTCCCAACAGACAATTTAACAACAAATGATCGATACAGCAGCTACAGCTACATTACCCACAATGCATCTCGGCCACTCAGTGACATCACTGGAGGTACAGCTGGAGCCACAAAAGGCTTTATATTACTTTTCCCATTCATGCAGTAGTACTCCCAAAGACCTGCAACGACACTTTAATGCGAAAAATGACTGAGATGACAAACAGAAAGTCGGGACAATTTAAGGAAGTGGTTCGATCATTCCCCGAAAATGCAATTATAAGTGTGCATGTGCAGATAGATAAGAATGAAAATATCACTCAATAGTCTGTGCAATGTTTTTAAAGAATCTTATTTTATATTACATACATATCTTATTATTCTTCTGATCTGGTCTTTCTGGAGTCACAAGCCTGTGGAGGTAACCTTTGACCTCACATAATCACAAGACTTCCTCTGACCTGCATCAGATTTAAAATGTCCACAAGACAAATACCAAGTCACACCAGAAACCCGCACTACTGTTTCTTAAAAAAAAAACACATCAGTAACTGAAGTTTTGACACAATGAAAGTCACGACTGTCAGCATGTGTGGCGACACTATCTTAATGAGCCACGGCTCCCCCTCGACTGTCATAAATGTCTCCACGCGCTGAAGACGCAGGACGGGAGAGGCTCATTTTCCTGGCTTTATCGAACTATAAAGTCGATTGAACAAAAACTGTGAGAGACTGCTGTCGGTGCACATGGCTTATGTTTCCTGCTAGCTTTTGGTTGAATGTGGGGTCTGGGTGTAGATCTCATGCAGGCTATTGTTTCCACATCCTCTGCAGCCTGAGTAATGGCCTTCTGAAAACAGGCCGTCTTTTGTTCTGGCCTCCTCGGCTCCAGAGTGGGATGCCATGGCACTGCTTCCCCTTTCTGGTTGATAGGAGGAGAGGGAGGAGGTGCAGCAGGAGGAGGAGGAGGGAGTGAAACCTGTCGCCACCACCGCTGTCTGTTATCAGCAGGAGGCGAGTCACTCTGGGTTTGTGTTAATCCAGCGTGAGCAGCGAGAGGCTCAGCTCCAGCTCCTGTGTCTACTGCCACTCATGAGGCTGAGGAGGGAGGAAGGCCAAAGTCTATCTATCAGCCAAACATCTATACCACTGGCTTCGACACACACACTCAGCCAGCCAGCCAGCCACCACACTCCAGTAAACACTACTTCTCATCATCATCTCGTCGCTAACAAAAGAGCCGAATCGTTCCCAGGGCCACAAGTTGACACATGCCATTTAAGACGGGTCCCCTCCACAATGGAGGACAGCGATACAAAACACAATGTGCGTCTGTGTCTCTGGCTGGTGGAAGAACGGCGCACGGGGGGCAGAGGGACGCACCGATAGAGGAGCGAGACATTTTGCATGTTCTTGGGTGCGTTTATGATCCCACAGTCACTCAGTCAATGCCCGGAGCAAAAGCGGCATCTTCTTCTCTCTAGCTGAGTTGCACATGCTGGCACTGGGTGATTAATGTGGCTGCCTTGAGTGGGAGACAGTGCATGTAATCAAGCCCCAGCCTGTAATCACCTTCTCCTCCTTTTCATTTGCAATTTCACAGAGGGACAGAGCTGCTGCCAGAGCTGCGAGCTCCAGTATCGGGGGGTGGGAGAGGAGGCTGGGTATGTATGAAGGAAGAGGGAGGACAGGAAGGGTGCTGTGCCACAAGCATCCCCCGAGGTTTCCCCCTCCAATGCCAGGAACGATACGTCTCTGGCAGGTGCCTCAGGGCCAAACTGTCAACTTCAACAAATTGTGGGTCACTGTGTCTGACAAAAGCCCCCGTCCCCCCCCAAGCTAGGTGGGATCTTCCCCAGAACGCTATGTTTCCAGGGCCATACCATGACACACGTGTGTGTGTGTGTGGGGCTAAAACAAGCGCCCTTTTATGCCTCATTAGCTCACGGTGTGGATTTGCTCATGAGGGAATTAGACGGGACACGTTCCTCAGCGAGCCAAGGTTCGCGCCGTATCTCCAAGCTGCTTAATCGGACAGAGAACGCATTTTTCCAAGAGCTGCCCCCCGGCGGATATCAGAGGGCCGCTTGTCTTCGTCCTGCACACGCACCCGTTCGCTAAATAAATGTGTAATCCGGTCAGTGCACAAGATTTTCATTCCTGGCTACAACCACCAGTGTTTAAAACATCATAATCCCTCAACAGCCTCCCCTTTGTGGGCACGCACTGATTAACGTGATCGCACTTCTAACAGGTGACATTCACGACATATACAACGCACTGCAGAGATTACTGGAGCACAGTGGAAGGGCTTTTGCACGCTCACATTCCTAATTGCCGTACTTTTTTTCCCCCCATGTCTTCTTAAGTACTTTTTAATTTCATGTTTCAAGATGATTTATGCATAAATTAAGAGTGCACGCGTAGTGCGTTCATTAAGATAACAAGCCAGTTTTATACCTTTGTCTTTGATAGCTCGGCTTCTGCTGCAATTGAAGTAACATCAGTGTTTTTTCGTGTTTAAAAAGTTGAGACTTTGCTCGCGTTTAAACATTTATGACGTTTTGGGGAAGAAGTTGTAATCAGAGGAGAAAGATCTTCATCGTCTGACAAACTACATAAACTGAATAAAGAAACTTTTAAAAAACACTGAAAGTGACACAATTTCAAACTGTTTTAGTTTGTTTATATTTGGCGGACCCTGCCACCTTTTTCCAGCTGCAAAAAGTGTTCTGGGGGCCTTATTTCCCTCTGAGAACAGCTTCTTTATTCAATTCATGGAAAAAAACTGTATCTGGAGTTTGTATTATTACTTTGTTAACACTGTGAATATTAAATTTCTTCTCCAAAAACTACAAAGAGCCCCTTTAAACAGCTAAATGTTTATGATGGAAGATGTTTGCAGCGTTCTCCATTTTAGTTCTCCACTCCATTAGATCCACAGCAGGGAGGTTTCTGTCAAGTCGGGCACAAACAAACCCTCGGGGCAGGCCACAACACATCTGGACCGACTGTACACCATTCATTTTGGGTGATCCAAAGAGACTGACAACACACAGCCTGCATTCCCCCGCTCATTGTTATTCAAATCAGCGGAGACAACACACAATCAGAGGGGGGGCTCTGGGGATCTTAGCATAGGCAACCTAAACACACAAGCAGAGACACACACACACACACACACACAAAAAAAACCCCTTCAACCAAACACACAGATATTCATAGAAAAGCAAGTAATAGAAAAAGAAAAGCAAAGCAAGCAAACAAACATAGACACCACACACACAGACGGTCCTCAGGGGCTGCCAGGCTAAATACTGCTTCACAATGGGCAGAGGGGGCAGGACATGACAAAAAGGGAGGTGGGACATGAATAAATCATGCCTTCAGGCCACACAGGACACAGCCTAAACACACACACACACACACACATAAAAAACAACCATCCACACCCACGTCGTAGCAAACACTTAACACATAAAATCGCACGCACACACACCGAGTATGCAGCACAAGGTGTGTTCTCGCTCTCTCTTTCATTGCACACACACACACACACACACACACACAGAAAAAAGTGGGACTCCGACCTGGGAATGGGAACAGGGAAATTAGCAGACCAGAGTTCATGTCAGCTGCTATTACTGCAGCAAAAGTGTGTCAGCGCTACACACACACACGAAAAAACACACATTCATGGACGTCTGAGTCAGGCAGACAGGGAAAGCTAAAGCAAACTGAAGTCATGATGCCTCACGCTGTAATCAAGAGCATTACGGCTCCTGTAATTACCTCTAAACATTCATTTGGCTAATAACTTTAGCTCTCAGTGCCGCGTGCAGGGAGGGGTGTGAAATCCCTCAGCCATCATAATAACAGCGGTGGCTCCAGAGATGCACTGAGATGGTGTCAAGCATCACGTACAGTTGCTCAAAAAACGGCAGTCTGCTACATTAAATTTCACCGGCGTGAATTCAATCACATAATCAATCTGCTGAACTTCCTTTTATTTATTTTAAGGTGGCATTTCCCTCTTTGCACAGTGCAGGACTCAGTTAACTCGACTGATGTCTGTACAGTAGTTTCTTCTTCTTCTTCTTCTTCTTCTTCTTCTTCTCACTCAGTGCCACAGCTTAGTGTGTGAGCTGTGAAGCTGTGGATTGGATTTGCAGCTTTTCTTCTAATTTTATGCCACGCATATTCCTGTTGGTCATGTGCCTCGTCGGAGTCGCAATTGTGACATCAACGGAGCAGCTGACTAACTGACCCCTGACCTCCAACACTTGACCCCGAGCGAAGAGCTGCGCATCGGGCAGACAGTCCTCGGGTAACAGGGTTGTTTGTTCAGGGGGACGGTCTGGAAACTTTACATTAACCGCCCGTAATGATGGACAGGATGTAAAAGCCATTTAACCGCCTTCAATCCCTCGAGGAGAGAATGAAGAGTTATGGAAAATGGGAAAAGCCATTTTTTATTTAAAGTTGCACTGAACTTTTCTTAAGAGGCCTGTAAACAAACAAGGATACGAGCAGTTTGTACGAGCTAACTTGATGTTAAGATGTACTTTCAAGCCATATTTTTACATTTGTAATCATAAATATTAAAGCAAAACAGGTGGGTGAGAACAAAAACATCACGCTGCCCATCCTGAAGTCCTAAAGTTCAACAATATACAGGACGTATTGCACCTTTAAAGGGGCACTATGTAGTTTTGGAGAAGAAATTCAAGAACAAACATATTTATTTTTTCCATAACTGAATGAAAAAGCTGTTCTCAGAGGAAAACGAGAACACTGTCTGAAGCTAGAAAGGTGGCAGGGTCCGCCACATGTAAACAAAGTAAAACAGCGTGAAATAATGTCGTCAGTTAAGGTTTGTTTGTTTACTCAGTCGGGAAACGAAGAGAGTTGGTTTAGTAACTACGCAGTGCGCCTTTAAAGCCAACTTTTACGATGTACCTCCAGACCAACTAGGAGCAGCGCACACTCCCTACACCAGCCACACTTACAGGCTTAATCCAGTCTGTTAACCACACAAGCCCCCTTAAAAAACTCACCACCACTCAGCTCGTCTTGTCGTGGCAGGAAGGGGGCTGCAACTCTTTTTTCCAAGCCAACCCCGTGCAATTAGACTGAAAAGTAAAGTATTCCCCAAGGACACAGCTGCTGCTGACTTTAGTCAAAACAAGCATAGCTCGGGCTGCGTGATGCAGATTATGGTTCGGCCACAGAAGAGCAGAAGAGTCTTACTGATGCATTAGTGTCTCGGTGTGTTTTATACAGTGAATACACATCCACGCGTGCAGCATTTAAGTGTATTCTCCCAGAAGAGAGCACGTTGCACAAGGCTAATCTCTGTCACTGAAGGATCCTCATTTGACTTATGATAACTCTTCTCCCCCGCTGCTGTCAGAGTGTATGTGCACTCACTCCTCCCCTCTCCTCCCCTCTCCTCTCCTCCCAGCGCCGCTCACTGACCTAACAAAGCCTCTCCACAGTCACCAGGCTGACCCAGTAACCTGCATGCCTCCTATCTGCTGGAGACGACCGGCTATAAGCTCCCCATCTGAGCCGCAGCACGGTGGGGGAACGTGTGAGTCAACAGCAATGTGTGATGAACAAAAAAAGCTGCCCTGCAGTTGTAGAAGACGTGACTTGGCGTGCGTTGGGTTTCTTCTCGACAAAACACTACTGTTGTGTCACGTCAGTATGTTGCTTCATGCATTTAAACAACTGAGTTTAAAGCTTTTGGTGATCTGAAACTTCATCTATCTCTGTTCTTTTGGTGTCAGACTGGATTTATAATAAGATTACACTGAGATGTAACTCACCCCTTGGTTTCCTTTGAAGCAAATGGACGGCTGGCTCGGTAAGGACCCCTGAAGTGAGAGACAGAGGCAGAAAAATGGGTTCAAATGTGAGTTAAAGTTGCACAACTGTTAGTGCCTCCTCCACTGGAGTTAATTATGAGACAGACTGGTGTAGCTGTCATTTAGATAACCAGGCAGGCTGCCACTCTGAAGCACAGGAAGCAAACAGCTGACAGCCTCGTCCTTTTCCCGACAATCGCAGGGTTCAGCCATGAAGCCATGAAGCCAAGTGATCCAGGGGGGTAAGGCAGTTTGAGAAGTGACTGTGGACTAACTCTCATGTGTGCTCACACCACAGCAGGCAGACTAAATGTTATTTAAATACAAATAAATGAAGCTATAAAAGAGTTTGAATTTAACAAAAACGCAGCAGTGATAGATTTTACAAAGAAGAAGAAGAAAAAAAAAGAAAAGCTCAGGCGACAACTTTGACAATTAATCTCCTAACACACACACACACACACACACACACACACGAGAGGGAAAAAAAAGGGTACCTTGAGGTTTTGGTAAGCCTCCAGCGCTCTGATAGCCGTGTCCGTGAGCTTGACATGGTACAGAGTCCCGGTGCAGCTGTTTTTGTTGTTTTTTCCACAGGAGAGCCCGTAGTGCTGCTCCTGCCTGAGCGAAGCCATCGCTGGCTTTTCTCGCTGCCCCGCAATTAAAGCTGCTTTCCTCGCTCGGCTCAACACTCTCCCTGATACGTCACCGTGTGGGCGGGGCCACGGCGACAAACAAGCACCGTGTGTGTGTGTGTGTGTGTGTGTGTGTATGTAAGTGTGTGTGTGTGTGTGCACAGCCAGGGCCATTACACACTGTGTGTTTGTGCAGGACATTCAGTCTTCTCAGTGGCAGAGCTCATATCTACAGATGTCTTTTTTATTATTATCGTCTTCACACTTGTGTCTCCAAACACAAATAATAACAAATAACAGTAATAATAAACTTTATTTATAAAGCACCTTTAACAACAGCGCTTCGGCAAACAAGAAAAAGCAGGAAACTCAAGACGACGGTATTACAGAGTAAACACTCAACAGTCGAGCCGCGTCTACAGAACAGAAAATGTAAGAAAACACACAAAAAAAGGAGATGTGATTGAACGACAACAAGGCAAGGCAGGTTTATTTGTATAGCACGATTCAGACACAAGGCTACTCAAAGTGCTTTACAGGGGCATAATAATTACATAAACAGACATTAAAAACAAGTAGGAAGACATCAAGAAACAAAATGTTAAAACAAGTCAAGATATAGAAATTAAGATAAAATAGAATAAGTTTAAAAGAGACGAGACTAAAGAATAAAAGTCACAGTGCATTTCAAAGCCCTCAGATTGCTTCAGTGAAAGGCTGTGGCAAACAAAAAGGTCTTCAGCCTTGATTTAAAAGAGGTGAGATTTGGAGCGGACCTGCACTTTACTGGGAGTTTGTTCCAGATATGTGGCGCATAATAACTGAACGCTGCTTCTCCATGTTTAGTGTTGACTGTAGGGACTGAAAACAGACCTGTACCTGACGACCGCAGAGGTCTGGATGGTTCATAATGTAGAAGCAGATCAGAAATTTTGACCCGAAACCATTTAGTGCTTCATAAAACCAATGGCATGATTTTGAAATCTATTCTTTGACAGACAGTGTAAAGATGTAATAATTCAAGTGATGTGATTTTCTTTAAAGATCTACTAAAAAGTCAAAGTAAAAGGAATAAAAGCGATAAAACAGGCAAAATCACAGAAAAAGTCAAGAGTAAATGCAAAAGAAAGAAAGAGTAAATGCAAAAAGTACAATGAATAGATTAACAATTAACAAATAAAAGCAGTACATGTGCATTATTATTTTATATAAATATGGCTTCTTTCATGTTAAAGCTTCACCAATATTTGTTTTTTTAAAGATGCAATATGTAGGAATTTTAGTTAGATATCTGCTGGACTTAGCATGCTAACCAGCTAGCCCTGGCCCATCCTGCTCCAAAGCTCCCGTGCTAGCGATGTAAACACTAACACTCCCCTGGTCCCCGAGCTCCCAGTCCAACTGGGCTCTACAAGCCCACTGTACCCTGCTACAGAACTGGTGTTCTCCTTGGTGGAGACCAAAACGGAGCTAAAAGAAGAGTGAATAATGGACTTAGATTTGTCAGGTAGACGGAAGAAATACTCCAAGTGAAACATAACTATGCTAAGTGTAGAAAAAGGCAACTGTCATATGATAATAACAACAATTAACAATAATACAGCTATATATGACAACCTCTGCTGCCAAATAATCTATTATAAGATACTATGTATAGGACTATATACCTTTCTTCATGGGCGTTATTCACATTATTACGTTTTGGAAATGTTTCAGCCTATCACAGAAATTCAAGCAGAGTCGATCTAACATGTCAGATGCGATGTTTTCGTTAAACCTAGTGCCAAAGGTCTACAGCACAGATGTGTGTGTGTGTGTGTGTGTGTGTGTGGAGACTTGCCATTTATTTGAAAATTCTTGTCCAAAACCTGGAAAAATAACCTGAATCAGACGCACGTAAACACAAACATGGTGAAAACACCGTCTGTCACCACATTGAACAGGCTCTGTCATCTGTGTCAGCAACAACCTGACGAGCCGATCAACATTTCTTAACAGATAGAAGCGTTTGGTAAACGTGCCGACTGTAATAAATGTCACAGCTTGTGTGATTGATGCACCGACACATGATTCATTCATTAATAAGACAAGACCAGGCAAGGCTAGCTTTGCAAATGTAGCCTGTCAGTGAGATTTGAGCTGATTGCTCGACACCACAGACTGTACACAAACAAAGTAAGTAAAGTCATACAGAGATATCTGTCAGCGATACTTTTGTTGGAGAAGTTTCTTGGTAGTTTTCAGGGTGTTACAGCTCATCACACTGAACTCTCAGCCACATTCGTCTTTACAACAACGCGCGTCAGTCACTCAGTAAAGGACGTTTATCCCACACTGCCTGTAAACTTTATTACACGCTGGCTTCCAGGAAAAGAGACGCTATTTAAACCAGTTTTAATTGTGTTAGGAGTCTCGTTGAGTGATGACAGATTTCTTAATGGCCCAGTTGCGATCCACCAAATGTCAAAGGTCAACGTTTAGGTTTAATACTTTATAACAGAATATAGATTGTTGTAAGGCACTTGTAAGGGTTTATTTAATTGCATTTTTTTTACTGTATGGGAGCAGCCACATTCAATAGTTTTCTCAAGTTAAAAATGTAAACAAATGCTGCAAATATCCTTTTTTAGTTTGGTCAAATCAAATACTAGATTGTCTGGTGAACGTCTCGAGGAGCCGGACAGACAAAAGAAAAGCAAAGAAAAAAGAAGAAACAAGTCACAATCACAATGTGGGTCAGTTTGCAAATAATCCTCGACAGGAAAGATGCTTATCCTGAGGAGTTAATTAGCTTAGTTGTCGTCATTTTTTGACAGCCTGCCCAACTTTCCTTTTTTTCTTCTTCTTGGTTGAGGCCCAACAATGAAACAGCAAAAAAACAGGAGCAGCTCAGACTGGTAATGAACTCGCTGTGTCAGACCTGTTATCTGTCAAGAGACTTCACGTGTTGAATTTATGCGCCTCAGACACCGGCAAACGTGACTAAGCTGAGTGACGGCAAAACTAAGCAACTTAAGTGTTTGCATAACTGGGAGAAAGCGCACAAGTGATGGTGGAGGTTTGCCAAGCAGATGAGTCTGACAAGTAAGCCTATTTAGTTAAATTGCTAAGCTACTCCCTGAATGAAAGTACATAGCAGGTGGGGGGAAGGGGGGAGGTGGAGGTCAACAAAGAACAGGTGGCGCTGAATCTTCGCATCATGCTCTCCCATGAATCTGAGAAAAAAAGCCTGCAACTCTCCGATCGATGCGTAACTCTCTAAAATCCAATAAACCGTTGTATTTTAACAGAATACGAAGCGGACGTAAGACTACATGCTGCGTAATATTACATAAAATGTCAGTCCTTCCCCTCGACTCACTGACGCATGGAGGTTTGAAGTCGTGCCTCCGACAGCCAAGCGGTGGGAGATTAACCCACTTCAGCCCCTCCCTCTTCTTTACCTGGCTCGTCTGTCTCATCCACTCATTGTCTGCGCTTTGCCATCTGCTGCATGGGAAACTGCTAATGCACACCGGCCCCCTGGGAGCGACGATTCACACCTGAGGTCAGCGACTCCCAGGACACCTGCAACTGGTAACAAGCACTTTGTTCATGTTGCACCGGTGTCCTTCCTGTTTCCCCTTTTTCTTTAGTGGAGAGCAGCACTACGTGTCAAAAAAACTGTATTATGTCCATTATGTCAGGTTAAATAATAGATATTAAATCACAGCCTCATGGAGAGAACGTAATGGAAACTGTGCGTCCATACGAAGCCTGCAGAGTGGAAGAAAGGGAACAGATGTTTAATAAAATGTGGAGATCTACCAGGACACTTTGTCAGCGTTAGACTGCGTATGTGCTTAATGTAACGTTGGAAAGCTTCATTAACATTGGGCGTAGTTTGGAACTGAAAACATATTTTTAGTTTTATCACTGAATCACATCCAAAAGAGAAGAATGAAGTATTGCTTTAAGGTCAAAGTTAATTTAGTGTATGTCTGCTGTGAATTATGTGTTTTTATTAAAATAATTGCTCTATATTTCAACAGTAATCACTGTAATAGAGTGTTTGGTCAATAGCCCATGTCTCTCCCGCCCCCCACTCATGCAGAAAATACATTTTCTGGTATCCCTGCCCACTTTATCCAATCACAACAGAGAACTCTATAAAGAGGCGGTCCTGTGCAGAAAAACAGGATCCTCCTGTTCTGGTACGAAAAGCTCTCCTACTGACGGCTTACACGACCAAACATGAGAAAGTGATGAGAAACGCTTGAAGAAAAGAAAAAAATTGCACTCTTCTGATAGACAGAGGGATTAAACGTGATGCTAAAGAACCAGAACCACTGCCTTTTCTTTTTTCCCACAACAACCGACATCTCCTACGATGCTAGTAGCGGCTAATGCAGCCGCTATAGCCACAAGCGGATATGAGAAGTGCGCTGCAGAGGTGTGGTAAGATCACATTCACTCTTCATCCCCGGGTTATTTTTCGTTTTCAGATCCAACCAGCGTTGACTCACCTGGCATCACTTGAGGCAATTTTTCTCAGGGTTTCCTGAAAAGACACTTTTCACATATGTACTAGTGAATATCTGTAAACAGACTTCGATGTGGTAAGACAGTGGATCTTCCTATCAAGATGACAAACATCATGAAACTTTGTATAATCTGTAGATGAAAGTTTAAAGGAACAGTTCACCTTAACAATGAAAATTCAGTCATTTAGGGAATTTGGGTGACGTTTTGTAGTCCACAAAACATTTCTGGAGCTTCACAGCAAAACAGCGTCGCAGCATTCTCCTAAACAACTGAGGTAGATGGATAATTGTTTAGAGAAGCGCAAATACAACCGAAACCACCACCCCCAAAACCAAACAAACATAAAATGGCTCCCTGCAGCTCGCCTGGCGTAACCCAAGTCCCCAGAAGCCCCGAGATGCCAAACTGCTCTGAAGCGATGTTATTTACGCCCTTTGCTTTATCTCTTTATGTGTTATTTAGAGAAAGTGACCTTTCAAGCTTGACGTGCATGCTGTAACACATAAAGTCATATCACATGCAGTGTGTTTTTTCTGTATCCGATGATGCACGCAGCACGCGTCACTGCACATTTCACTGTGAAAACCCAGCTAAAAATTTCTCAAAGACAGTGCAAATGACTCAAAGGCTGAGGCTTAGAGAGGGTGTGTAATGTGTACATTTGTAATCCAGTGTGCTCTCTCTCTCTCTCTGACACACACACACACGCACGCTGTTATTTCAGCTGGCAGATGGTGTATCTGGCAGATCGAGAAAACACTTATGAATTTGGGGAAGGTATCGGGTTCGACACACTAACGCCCTTTTATGTGAGACTAACGCTTCGCCTGGTATCAGCCTCAACAGCACTCAGCACTTTATGGTGTTCTTTCACAGGTTCAAACTTTGATTTTCTTTTTTTTTTTGGCAAGTCTGAATCAGAAATTGAACTAAAGATAATCATTTTAATTGGGAAACGTGAAGGTTAGAGTCCAGAAAACAGGGAAAACACACACGGTAAATATTTTGTTGACTACCGTTGATTGCGATGAAGAGTCGACTCTCCGAGGTGAATAACATTTGTGAATTTAAACAGCACAATCACTGAAGTCAGTGCTGATTAAAGGTGAAAAGACTGTATCTCCTTCAGTGGAGTATGTGAGCTAACAATAGATTTGTTTTATTCTGAAATTCAGCATTAACAAATCATCAAATCCATAAGTATTCATTTATTTTAATGATGTCCTAGATGTCGTTCTACCTTAAAAAGGACAGACGAGACATTTACAAAGACTAAAAGTGTCATCTAAAGCCAGCTATATAGGTTACGTTTGCATTATTGCTCTATATATTTTCTAAAATGCACCATATATACACTAAACTTTATTTTAAAATGACGTTTCCCTGCCTCATCACACCTGATTCAAATATTTGGGTCATTTTCAGGCTTGATTATCTGAATCAGGTGTGTTATGGCAGGTAAAACACCTGAACACATGCATGGCAGGTGATCCGGAAGACCAGGATTGAAAAAACACTGCGTGAAGTAGCCAGCACTTCACCGTTACAGTGCATAAGGAAAGGAAAATGTTATGTCACAAGTCTCGCCTGGTGCTTTAACGTGAGCTTTATTTAAGTTTGTTCCAGCCCCCACTAAGATGTGGAGAACATTTTGAAGTCGTTTTTGATGTTTTCATGAATTAGTCAGTAGTCATGAGAGGAGCTAACACTGAGATTGACCCCTGCATGGGAATATGCCCCTTAAAAGTAAAAACCCAGAGTGAAATGTTGGTTTGATATAAAGAGAAATACTATAAATCAATGTTACAGAACACGTGAATAACAACATGACTGCTGGATGCAAATTTGTAGTACTTGTGTATATGAGTGAAGTCTGAGAGTAGAAATCAGAGAGGATTTCTGACATTGTTGCACCGAGCTGCACTCAAGGCTTCTGTGTTTTCCAAAGTGAAGGAATTTCAAGGCTGCGTGTTACTTGGGAGGCATGTTGGCGGCAGACAGACCTCCCTATCTCTCACTGAAAGCTGTTGTGAGCAGTCAGGTTGTCTTCCTGTGCGATCTGTGAAGCCCCTAGAGCAAATACCAAAACACAAGTTAAATAGTATTTGTTGTCTTGAAAGAATAGATCAAAATCTTGAGAAAATATTAAAAACACAAACTTTCTTTTGAAGAATTAGATGAGAAAACTGTTGCACCTCTTTTGTCTGTATTGTAAATATGAAGCTGGAGCGAGAGGCCGGTTAATTTAGCTTAGCATAAAGACTGGAAACAGAGGGAAACAGCTAGCCTGACTCTATCAGCACCTCTCAGTCTCTTTAATTATCGCATTATATCTCATTTGTTTAATCTGCACAAGAACCAAAGTGCAAACCTTCCGACTTGCAGGTGATCTGCTCTCCCTGAGCCTGTTTGCCATTATTTACCCGGAGTCATGTGAAGCCACCTGTTTCCCCCTGTTTCTTTACTTTATGCTAAGCTAGGCTAACTAGCTGCCTTTTAACCATATAAATTTAGCGTGACACAGTGACGCAGTGTGATGTCATAGTGTCGCATAATTATAGGCGGGACTACGACGAGGTGTTTCAGGAGCAGTGTTTTCTGTAGGAGAGAGGAGCTTCTGTTGGTGCAGACTTTGACCTTTTTGACTTACAAGATCTTTTTTAAGAACCTATAAAACTGAAGGAAAGGAAAATAAACAAAAAAAAGCGCAATAAATCTCGTTTAAAGTTACTATGCTGAATTCACCATGTGAGATAGAAGACGACAAAAATCTGGATGTGGTCGTAGTCGCCTGTAACCACAGAGAGAAAAACTAACTCAGCACACTGTGTGGATGGATTATGTTCACATACATCTGAGATTTGAACATTTGTTTTCACTGTCTTCAAAGTGAAGGTGGGCGCAAACTTTCCCACAAAGAAACACAATCAGACTTTGGATTGGGCTTTTCATTCCCTCTGAGTGTGTGTGTGTGTGTGTGTGTGTGTGTGTGTGTGTGTGTGTGTGTGTGTGTGTGTGTTCCTCTGTGTCTGTGCCATCGCTCACACACATGCATGTATATACTCGTTGCTAAGCAGACCCAGGTGTTTGGTGTTTTATTGAGATCACAGGCCCTTTACAGCCACCAGTTTTACAGTGACTGTACAGGTGTGACTGATCACTGCACGCATGAAAAGAGACAGCAGTCAAACAAGCGCTGCTGTGTCCTCCCGACCTGGAAAACATCCTCAAAACATCAACGCTCTGCAGAGCTTTTCTGTCTCTCACCGTCCAAGTCGATGCTTTTAAGTATTCAGAAGGTTGTTGGCATCTGATGAGGTGTTAATAGTTTGTACGATGGTCGTGAAACTCCCACCTACTTTCAACCTCCCATCCTGTCAGTTCTCCCTTTGTTTTGTTTTTGTCTTCAGACAGTCTTTTTGTAAATGCTCCAGCAGTGAATACCAGCCACACTTTGCTTACAGCAAGTCTCAGTAGCGGCGGGACGGTTATGTCTGTGTTTTTACAGCATAATTGGCATAATTGGACAATTTCTGATTAAAATATCAGTTGGGTCTGGCAGATCCAGCTTTCTGCCACCACACACAAAACACAACAACAAATGGCGCCTGCCAATGGAACGGGATTGTGTAATTGGGAGCAGGAGCCGATTTCCCATAACCACAGGGGCACAGTGACAGAGCGATCCAATAAAAGTCAGATACCAGACTACTGGAGCATTTATACCAAGGGACCAAGAAGGGGATGTGTCTATGAAACCATGTTATGACGGCGGGAGCAGGGTAATGTAGTGACTGAGTTTTACACTCTGTTGAAGCTAAAGCCTTTTAAAGGGACAGTTCACCCCCAAATCAAATGGACGTATTTTTCCCTTTTACCTGTAGTGCTGTTTATTCATCGACACTGTTTTGGTGTGAGTTGCTGAGTTTAGAGTCTGCCTTCGATCTGAGACTGCATCAGTAAAAACCAACACGTGTCCTGAGTATTATCACTGTGTTAATCAGCAGGAATGCAGAGATGAGTTGAGTTATCAGTCAGTGTAAACCACTCGGTCAACAGCACACATTTCAACACTCTTGACTCCAAAGCAGGACTGTCAACATGTAAAGCTTTCTGGCTGACTGACACGTTTCTGTGCTTTTAAGAAAAAAAACAGTGTGTGTGTGTGTGCGTGTGTGTGCGTGTGTGTGTAGCCACCACATGATGCCATTCCCCTTTGAAGCTTGATTAAAGTCGGCGCCTTGTCAAGAGCCGTATTACGTATGAGGACCAGGTAATCACACTTGAAAGTCAAAGGACTAGAAACATACAATAGAGTCGCACAGTGTCTTATCTCAGAGGTTAATGCTGCTCACTGTTAGCAGCCTGTTGTTCAGCTGGATGATTGGAGCTGCTTTATGGTGGGGAGCAGTCATTCAGCCCGCTGTAGTTTCCCCCCGCTGCTCTTCAGGGTCTCGATGACTCACCGAGGCCACAGACGTCATCTTATTCAGGGGCAGGTGCCTTCGTATTGCCACAGCTGCACGGCACTTCCAACATGGAGAGAGGGAGAGGAAGAGTAAAGATAGTAAATGTAGGAGAAACAGAGCAAAACAGAGAAAGAGGGCAGAAGAGAGCAACAAATTCAGCCACATATATTGCAAATATATTATTTTAACATTACATTAAGTAACCACGAGCACTATCGTGTTCGCATGTAGGTGTAAATAGAACTAAAAGCTAAATTAAAGCTGCAATAATCCACATTTTTTATATTAACTGTAGGAGAAAGTGTATCGTGAACATCGTCACTGCAGAATGAGCACAGTTCCTCTCACACGATCAGGGAGTTTTAGTGTCTGTCAGCTCGTTGTTTTGGTTTTACAGCCTGTAACTTTACTGTTTTTGTTCACTCTCATCTCATCAGTGAAATCGACCGCACACAACCTGCGCAGGACAATAAAAAACAATAAAGAAACAACGTTAGCAACTAGCTGGCGAACAAACCAGAGCATTAAGCAGCTGACAAAGAGTGGGTGGAGACCAAAACGGAGCAGAAAAGGCAAATGGATATGAAACCTATATTCATCAGGTGTACTTAAACCACGACTCCAAATCAATAATGATTTTCCTCCTTGTCAACACAGTCTGTAAATAATGTCTGTGTGCAAGCAGGTTCGGCGTCTCAGCCTATTTTGTGCTATTATCTTTGTCGTGTCAGACATCTGTTTTGTTGAATTCAAATGATGATGGTTGAAACGGCATGAAATCGTGAACTCCCACACAACACCTAGACGACTGCGTTAAGTATTCATCATTATCCACAATAGGCTTTTAAAGCTGAAGGGCCCTGGGAGTGCGAGCAGGATTTAAAAGAGCAAACTGCATCTAATTTCACCCTTCATAATATTTGTCTCCACCTGTCCTCTCAGGGAAAAGCTGCTGTGGATATTTGTTACACCTCAGACTTAAAATAATGGGCTTTACTGCACAGAACCCGACTGCTGTACTCACTCCCCTCTGCTCCGGTCTCGGGAGTCCTGTCTCGAGATGGGTAAGAGGTTCCCATGTGTCCTGCCACTCAGCTAATTGAGGCCCGGTAAAGGCACGTTGCCATGGAGGAGACTCCTACATATGGGGATGCTACTTTTAGTGTCGCTCTTTTGGGAAAACTGGTAAGTTTGTGCCGAACGTTTTTATTTCTATTTTGTTATTTAGTAGAACGGTAATTTTCTTGTTTCAATGATTTCCTTTACATGAATCACACTGTTCCCCTTAAAAAACAAGAGAAATGATTTAAAGTTAAGAATGCTTTCCACTTGACCTCAACACATTATTGATGATCCAACACTGCATCCAACGTGGTCTGTAACTTGCACACAGTTACTGAACGGATGTATTGCCTTTACATGCTAGGATACAATGTCTGAAAGTTTAGGCTACGCTGTTTTCCACATATTTCCTCTCTGTGACAGCCAACTCCCCTCCGCCTTCAACAGTAAAACAGTTTAAACACCTTTACCCTCTAACTTGTTCAGACAGCTCGTTTCAACTAGTTCGTTTCTAGCATAACTTGGCCCTTAAGTACAGTGGTGCTTTGAGCAAAATGCTAATGTTAGCAACATGCTCACACTGACCATGCCAACATGCTGATTCTTGCAGGCATGATGTTAATACTGTTCTCACCATCTTAGTTTAACGTGTTAGCAAGCAAACATTTGCAAAGTAGCGTTAAGAACGCGGTACACGATTATATAGAAATTATCTCAAAATAATGACTTTGTATCACAAAATAATGAGTTGGTATCTGAAAACAATGTTAAACTTTCTCAATATATTAACTTCAGCCTACCATCACGAAGCCTCTTGAACGAGCTGGCTTTCTGTCACTCCTATGTGAAAGAGCACAACAATACAAATATTTCTTCTTTTCTGATAAAGTTTCCCTTTATTTTGGGATACAAAGTCCTTATTTTCAAGAATTTATGATAATTACTTTATTTTTTTTCCATTATGTTGGCAGAAATGAGCTTCCGTATCCAGCAGTTGTTGAGCCATGTCATTCATAAATGTTTATTTTCTTGGACTCTCGAATGTTTGTAAAAATTTCATGGCAAACTATCTCACTGTTACTGAGATGTTTTAGGTGAACCAAAGAGGTGGAATGACCAAACGACATCTCATTTCCGGAGCCACACTAGCATGATGGCTAATAACGAAGTATTGTAGCTACAACATGTACTTAAACACATCGTTTAATGTCTTCTTATGAGCTAGAACTGGTCGCATTACGTCCACCTAGCGTATGCTGTTCTGAATACTGTGTTGGCCGTGCAAAAAAATTGTTGTGAGAGACACACTGATAAGCTCAGTTGAATAATAACATGTCTTGCATGCAGAGTGCTTTCAGTGAGTCTGCTCTGCACGTCCTCTAGATTTCACAGAGATGGAATAATTCTCTGTACTTTACATGCAGAGTGTGGAGCCGTCAGTCAGATCGTCTGTCGCTGGAACAAACCGAGATGAGTCAGCCGGCAGACAGTGGTGACATCATGCACGGCAGGAGGATGGGGAGATGAAAACGGAGACATCTTCACCAAAAATGACCCAAAACAAGCACAAACATAAAGGATGATATCTATATTTTGACTGTTGAGGACGTCTACATGTGTCAAGTGTACACAGCAGTTCTGGTGCAATTATCCTATCGCCAAATTCAATTTGATGTCGGACCAGTCAACCTCGTCAGACGCACAGGATGATCCATGCGCTGTTATCTACTCATCCCTATATTCTGGACATCATGCATTCGCCTAGAAAGGGAGGTTACCTTGGCAACCATTCTAAAACACATCATCTGGACAATGTCATGATTTCATTTCATTATCGTAATGACTCCAGTCTTGACGTCGGCCCATTTTGCTCAGTGTACTGACGAGGTGGCCTTATGGATTCCTCTGTAGGCTTCGTCTTTTTTTAGTCAAATGCTTCAAATGTAGCAGTGTCAAGGACTTTTCATCAACAGCCTGTCACATTTACTATTTCATTTAATGCATTCCTTCATTTTGTGCCGTTAAAGTGACTTAAATCGGGACACAAAGACACGACGGAGACAGGACACAAAGACAGAGAGTGTCTCTGGTAAATAAAGCCCTCATTTTCTCCTTGGATGACCGCTATTGTTCCGTGCCATGTGAAAGAACATTTAGTTAGGCTCTATCAGAGGACAGGTTGTCATGTTTGGCCGCATACGTGCGGAAAAAAGCCTGTTTGTGATTCAGCAGCTCAAATTGAATTTGTACTTTTTCCTGATAATCTCACAATGTTCACTTGGTGTACAGCTCCTATCATACGCAGTGTGTTTGTAACAGCACTGAGTCACACAGCGATGACTCAAAGGGTAACGTCTCTGCTCACAAGGACAAATCTGAACCTTCATTCAAAATATTAATGATTCTTCGCATTAAGGCAGGTTCATTTCTTTGTGTTGTGTGCCAAATCACTACAGGATGTGTATGAGACTCTGTGGGAGCCTTTTTTTTCACGTGTTTCCTCTGTTCTCATGCACCTGACTAGAAATTCTCGAGTCAAGAAAGCTTCTCTGTGCTTTCAGAAAGTTGCATCCACAGTCCTGTCAGTGAAATTCAATCCAGTCAAGTCTCCACCCCTGCTGGACTGTGCTTGGTGTTTCCACAGCACAGGGTCAACCGGTGCAACATCTGCACACCAGGAGAAATTACCTTGACGCTCACGTGCCTTCTTTTGTCCCCAGATAACTTTTGATCAAGTAGGCAAGTTTGCCTCAGGCAAAGGCAGTTAGACCTGAGATAAAAGGTGAACCGATGGGTCTGCGGAAATGGCCTCTAGATTAGATGGGAGTGGAAATACAGAAGAGGAATGGGAGAAGGTCATTTTATCTCGATCTCCCTCCTCCGCATTCCTTTTTAATCCGTGCAAGAAACAGGTGGATTCTTCTTCGTCTGCTGTCCTAACTTGCCAGCATTATTGTTTAAATTAATATTTTACTGTCAATAATAGTGATGTTTTAGTCATGTCTTAGCTGGAATGAGAAAAAGAAGGACTGTTTCGAGTCATCTAAAAGCCCTATCGCATGACCAAACTGCAATTTGAGAAAGGTAAAGACATTAATTTACGTAATGGATAACTGCTTTCCCTCCTTCCCTTCAAGCCGATCTTTATCTTGCCAAGAATTTCACTCATTTTTGTAGAATAGCCAACATGCAAACATTTCCCCCCGGCAACATTAACCTATTTTAGCGTTCTTTACCACAATGCAAACTGTGTTTACATTGTTGAAAGCTTTATGTTCGGTGACGAGGAGGACAAAGGCGCAGGTGAAATGAATCACTGCATGATATAATATCGAGGGTGATACCCATGAGAGCAGCACACATAACTCATGTTTGTCTCTAGTCTCAAGGAAACAGTGAGTTTAAAAACCTCTGCAGTGATTGAGCTCTTTCAGGTTGTAGCGAACTTAAATCAGATACTTACAGCGACCACCAAACAAAGCTTTTTGTGCTTGGAAAGTTGAAACAATAATCATCAGCACTGACAGCTACAGTTAGCACGCGATCTTTACCCATGCTAACTAGCTATCCATTTAACTAGCTAACCATTGGTGTCCAGTGGTGAAACCCAAACCACAATGTTTTCCTAAACCTAACCAACTTTTGAGCCTAAACCTAACCAAACTACAGTACGACAAAGGTTCATTATACTTGCTGTTACACTGCAGCAGTCATGTTGTTTTGGGAACAGTAGTTGCGGGAGTTGCTGACAATCGACCTATGTAATTGTTTTGGTGTGAGGATGTGTTGCGGTAAACATTGTGTCTTCTAAACATTAGCATGCTAGTATCGTTATTGTGCGCACGGTAGCATGCTGATGTTAGCATTTATCTCAAAGCAGTGTTGCGACAGTTGACAAGTATGTTCATATTCAAGTGCTGTCGGCTATTTGCAGTACAGAATACACAAAATATTTGGGAGTAAAAGTAATACCACCTACATTACTGTTTATATCAGCATACTAAAGTTGAACTTGCTCACAGCCAATGCATTTTTTTTTTACACAAAATGTTTACAAAAATCAATAATCTGAAAAAAAACAACAAAAAAACAAAACTGCTTCTAAACAGTTTTTATCATTTTTGAAAATAAAATATGAGCCTGGATTAATAAGGCCTAATGCAAGTCAAAACCAAGTAACTGCGCATTTGAACACACATACAGTCTAAGATAAACATGCTTTTTAAGTTCCAGCAGTCAAAAAATAGATATTTTCAGTAGGGAAGTAAAACGGCCTACATGTACAGTAGTTTGCAACACGGCACGGACAAACATAGCAATTTCATAGGCCCATGTCAAAATTAGCTCCAACAATCAGGACACGAGGGACATTAAGGCAATGCAGAAGATGGGATCAGCAAGTCCCATCAATCATCCACGACAGCGGGCAGGACTCTGGCAGCGTGATGGATGACAGCGGTGAAATGAGACAGAGAAGAATGCACCATACGTCCAGCTTGTCACACTAAGTTTATACTGCCACACATCAGTGCTTCCACCACTTCATGATCAGCGTTAGCAACACACTGCTCCAAACAGTGCAGTGCAGCCTGTGAATGACTATGGTTGCAATAAAATGTTGGAGGAGAAATTAATGGTGGTTGTCCCGTCCTCACGTCAGATCATATGTATCTCGCATCTGCATGATTTCACGAATCATCTATCACCAGTTTGGACTGAATGAAAGTACAGAAGTACAAACACAAACATATTTCCCCTTAAACAGCAGAACCCTTTATTATCCCACAGCACGCACTTAATAGTCCAACATGCACGCACACTTGCTGGAGGCCCAAACTGAATAGTTTACTTGCATGTGATCATGTGAAAGGGTGTCTGTCACTAAGCAGTCAGTATGGAAAAGTGCTGGAGGTAATGAGAGGGCAAGGACTCCTACTGTTAAATTTAGTATGAAATTAATGGAAAACAAAGTTTTCCCTCGCCATCATCTCCATTTGATTAAATTGGAGACGCGACAGACAACAAGAGGAGCTGCTGAACTGCAGCAGCAGTCACACAAGGACGCCATTAACATTTGGAGGCTTTGTAAAAAGGAGAACCAGTCAACATTGTCAAAATTACCAGGTGCTGATAATTGCACTGGGAGACAAAAATAGTTTGCTTTAAGCAGGATGCTGTCACTGAAAGCAGCTGTGGGGAAAACAAGTCAGAGGCAGACATCCTTAGTTGCCCCGTGTCGCCACCAGCCCAATAAACTGACCACAGTGTTCGACATGCTGTTCTACACACTGTTAAAGTCTTCATGCTCCAGCACGCAAGTGGCATGCGAAAACCATTTCTCTTTTTCCACTCATTCCTCTGTAGTTTTAATATTTCTGTTGGATTCACAAGTTAGAAATGCTGATGATAAGATGTACATCTCTCAGTCTGGGAGGGTGGGGTGGGGGGGACTTAAGAGAGACTAAGACTAAAGATAGAAAAGATATATCTCATCTGTGTACATACACAGAAATATGTGCTCAGTACAGTTTGTTCCACAATCCTTGGAGAAAAAAATGTGATATAACTCATATACAATGCATGCAAGTATATAAATGGAAATCCATAAATCAGTGCAATCAGGATGGGATTAAGTTAAAAATGTCACTGGTTATATTTTGTCTTTTCTAAGTACTGTGTAACTTTTAGATGAGTCATACTCTATGGTAGCAGGTAACATTTTAGCCCTGCCTGCAGCATGTCAGTCGGTCTATATTTAAATACCTCAGCAACTATTGGATTGCCATTACATTTTGTACAGACGTTCATGATCCTCAGAGGATGAATCCTAATGACTCTGGTGAACCCCTCAGCTTTGCTCTTGTGCCACTGTGACGTTCACATTTCGGTTGAAGTGAAACGTCTCAACAGCTATTGGATGAACTCCCATTAAATGTGGATGAACCTTGACTTTTTATTTGGCACCATCATCAGGTCAAATTTTAAAAATGCCAAAAAAACCCCCCACAAATGACATTCCTATCAGCCTCCGCTATACTTTGAGTTTAGTGTAAATCGACAAATGCTAGCATGCTAACCCACCAAACAAAGGTGGAAAAAATGGTATACATGAGCCTACCTACTAAACATTAGCATTGTAAGCATTTAGCTCAACAAGTCCTCCAAATTAAAGGGGCTCTATGTAACAATTTTTAGCAATTAACATGTATTAATCCATCTGTTATTGACCATATGTGAGCTTATTGTAGCGTGATGTGAAGACACTTTCCCCCGTCTCTTTCGGTTGCCTATTAAAGCCTGTGGAGGACTTGTTTGAGTTGTTTAATGCTGCTGGACTGTGGATTTCTTTGTGAAGGACCCAGGTCAGATTTTCCAAGACAGTCCAAAGGATGTGACTTTATGTGTCTCCGCTCTGCTAACAGAACGTAACAGTCCCTAACGTTTAAAATGGAGTCCGCTAACTTCAACTATCGACCGGCTTCCACCACGACACAGAAGTTGAAGAGTGTCAGGTCACGTTTGTGTAAAATAAACTACACTTACAGCCTGCAGGTCGGTATAGAAATAAGCATTTCTGCTCACTGACATTGTGTTTATATGCTGACAGTCGGCCTTGTCAGTGATGAGTGAGTGACCTTGTGTCAAAGCTATATTTCTAAATGACTGTTCATTATGTTTAAGGAGGCAGTGATTTTGACCTCAAGGCTTTGATGACAAACGTGACAAACAACAGAAAAACAAAAAAAAGTGTTCGGGCTCTACTTTTATCAGCCAGAATACGTTTTTAGACGAACGTCCAACAAGAAATATTATGCAGAGGGCTGCAGACCAGAACAAACCAACAGCATATAATTAAATTCAAAGAAGATCTTATTCCTTACCCAAATTGACTGTTGGCTAGACAATCACAGCACTAGTTTGATGCCTCATTGTATTCAAACAGTAATTATGTCCTTAAAATACAGTATTCGTCTTTCTGTAAGAAACCCAACCCTGTCTTCATTCTCCTCCGACAAGCTCACGTCCACGGCCATGAACACATCTTAAGATTTCTATTCCAAGTGCAGAAAAGTTATCATCTCGACAGACATAAATAATGTTACGTTTCCAGTTCTTCCGTCTTCTTCTTCTTCTTTTTACTGATTCTGATGATTCTTTAGAAAGAAGTCATTTTATTTTATCCCCTGGAGATAACATGGAGCCAACTTGTGCATTAGACACATTCAGGATCAGCTGCATACAGTGAACCGTCTTCTTCTATTCATAGTTTCAACGTCTGGGTAAAAGTTCAGTTTTGGGCAGACGTGACTCAGTCATCAGCCTATTTAACAGCCAGACAGTCAATAAAGTCCACCCACCAAAACTGCAAGGGAAACATTGTGTGGCTTTTATTGTACAACAGAAATAAAACTTCTAATTACTATTAAAAGGATTACATTTTTAACTTTAACCCATAATCTAATAATATCACTGGAGTCATACTGTGTTATCATACTTCTGTTGTCCAATTCCAAGCACATTGTAATTCAAAGTAACAAAATCAGTTATTCAGGTTTTTGTTCTACATGGTGAGTTTTGTCAACACTGGAACAAAGCTAATTGTGTTAGATCATCATTTTCAGTTAATTGCTTGTAATGTATCTATTGAAGTACTTGATACTTGTGACATAATACATATTTTTGAACTAATCAGTGACCTCTTTGTCAGTAATGGCTATGTACAGTTGATTCCCTTGAGTTCATTTCCAAATTTACTTGAGCCTAGTCTGCCACCTGCTGGCTATATTGCTGTAAGCTGCTGTGAGGACTTAGGGGTGAAATGTGCTTGAAGCTGATGTCCCATTGAATTGTGTTTATTAAATCCACATCGAAAAGGTAAGTGAAATTAGTTATATGTGAGTAATTTAAGAGTCAACCGTAAAAATCTCAGGTAGGCTACCAAACTTAATGCATATAAACTTATTTTGAAGTATATTTTTGCACTGGATACAAAGCAACTGTGTCTCCCATCTTGGCGTTGGCCCAGGATGACGGAAGAAGGGAAGAAAAGTCACTCTTGGACAGTGCCAGGCTCCGTGTCCTTCAATCAAAGCCTCAGACTCTGTAGGCTGAGTGACTGGGTTAGAAATACAAGACCATCAAATAAACTGACATAAACTTAGAAAACTGCTATTGTAATTATGACAGCAGTGACTGTCATATATAATATAGCACAATATCAATACCCTAATAATAAAGCTGAGCAGTAAGAATAACCTTTGACCTTGCACACTGCACCATGAAAAACAAGAGGTAGGCCTACGGGTACTGTACAAAGGCACAACTATCATGATTTCAACTAGATCTTGTTGCCTTCCTCAGAGTTGGGAAGTATGTAAAATGGCAAAATTCTGATTTCCTTTTTCAATAAAATAATAATAATTGTAAAAATATTATATTATAGGCTATTTGGCTCATTAAAATGATGAGTGGGTGACTTTCCGTTTCCGTTTATGACTATGTTTATATAAGGATCCCCATTAGAAGCACTTGGATGTGCCTCTAGTCTTCCTGGGTTCCTGAACATACAAGTACAATATAGACAATGAGAGAATACAAACTATTAAAAATGTAAAGACAATCAAGCAGATACACAAACAACAGGAAATAAGGATGAGGTGATAATATAGTGCAGGCAGTACAATTCTACATTTAATCAGAGAAAACAGGAAAAACAAACTAAAACAAAACACTTTTCATACAGTGCCTGTAAAAAGTATTCACCCCCTTTAATTGTGTTATCCTTTTTTTGCATTTATAAATGGAATCATGGTCAATATACACAAAATATACACACAAAAACTTATTTAATGTCAAAGTGAAATCAGATTTCTACAAAGTAATGTCAATTAATTAAAAATATATAATGTTAAATAGGTGATTGAATAAGTATTCCCTTTAAATTAACTGACCTAACTCAACAGAGGTCCAGCCAGTTGGTGCTAATAGTGAAATGGAGATCACCTGAGTGCAGTGAATGTGCCTCAAGTGATTGTAGTATAAAGACACCTGTGTCTGAAGGTCCCATCACTGGTTAATCACTCCAAGCACCCCTGTGAAAAGGTTATTGAAAAGTCAGGGGATGGATACAAAAACATTTCCAAGTCACTGAACATCCCCTGGAGATCAGTTGAATCCATCATTAACAAATGGAAGGAATATGGCACATGTGTAAATTTGCCTAGAGCAGGCCGTCCTCAGAAACTGAGTGATCGTGCAAGAAGGAGACTAGTGACGAAGACCACCAAGACACCTATGACTACTCTGAAGGAGTTAAAAGCTTCAGCAGCTGAAGACTCAGACTCTGCATACAACAACTGTTGCCCAGGTACTTCACCAGTCAGAGCTTTATGGGAGAGCGGCTGTGGAAAGTTACTGTTGAAGAAAGCTCATTAAATCGCAACTAGAGTTCACTCAAAGGCATGTGGGAGACTCCAAGGTCAACTGGAATTAGGTTCTTTGGTCTGATGGGACCAAAATTGAGCTTTTTGGCCACCAGACTAGACATTTGGCAGACATCTAATGCTGCACATCACCACAAACACACCATCCCCACCGTGAAGCCTGGTGGTGGCAGCATCATGCTGTGGGGATGCTTTTCAGCAGCAGGTCCTGGGAGGCTTGTTCAGGTAGAGGGTAAAATTAATGCAGCAAAATGTAGTGAAATCCTGGAGGACAATCTGATCCAGTCTGCAAGAGAACTACAACTTGGGAGAAGATTTTTTTTCCCAGCAAGACAATGACTTGAAGCACACAGCGAAAGCCACACAGAAATGGTTTAAAGACAACAAGGTGAATGTTGTGGAGTGGCCGAGTCAAAGCACAGACCTCAATCCAATAGAGAATTTGTGGCTGGACTTGAAAAGGCCTGTTCACGCCCGATCACCGTGCAACCTGACAGAGCCTGAGCAGTTTTGCAAAGAAGAATGGAGTAAAATTGCAGTATCCAGATGTGCAAGCCTGGTTGAAACCTATCCACACAGACTCAGTGCATCTTCTAAATCACTGCAATCACTTATTTTGCATTACATCTTTTTAATTAATTGACATTACTTTGTCAAAATCTGTTTTCACATTGACATTAAAGACTTTTTTTGTTTTTTTTAAATATTTTTTATTTCATTTATAAAAGCAATAAAAGAGGAAAACAATTAAGGGGGCGAATGCTTTGTATGTAACACAAGTGAATGAAACAAACCCATTTAGAGGTCAATGGGTGCCTAATGTTTTTAAAAAAAAAATTTTAAGGTTTTAAACTAAATGTATAGATTACTTCTGTTGAGTAAACGCTGTTAAATAACCTCATCTCCGTCTCTTTGTTATTGATCTTTTTAATTTATTTATGCATGCGTGTCTGGCGCATGCGCAGTGCAAACCCGGGGAGGGCGAGAGACGGAATGTTCTAGTTCTCGCACGGAAGTCTCGCGCACATTTGGCAGCCACGGAGGCGCAACCAAAAGCATCAACAGCGACTGGAGCGACGAGAAGGGAACCGACGGCCCTTCGGCTGAGCTGATTTGGATTTCGGGCGAGAGAAGCGTCGATTAATAACATGACCAGTGGGTATCGACATATATTATGACTGTAAGACATTCATGTACTTAACTCGATTGCACGTAGTCTGTGGTCGTTGTTTTTTTTCGCCGTTAGCCTTGGCCACCACCGACCCGGGTCCCGTCTATTTGCTGAAATGGACGTAACCGTTTTTCTTTTTTTTTTCTCCCCTCCGTAGACATCACGCCAGTGTTGTCGCTCTTTTCGGTTGTAAACAAATCACGCCAGTGGCTGTGCTGTCGGTGTGTTGACAGGCTTCTGCTGCAGTGTGTGTGTGTGCATGTAGCTACTTAGCTGTGTGTGGTTGTTTTATTGTGTGCGTTGTTTTGTTCGTCAGTCAACATCGACAGGCCACTGGGCCGTTTTGGAGTCCAGCTATTAGCCGAAGCCTCGGCCCTCTGTTAAGCCATAATTAGCGGACATAGCGGATATTTCTTTTTGACTTCTGACTGACAAAACTGCTCATCTTCGTTTTTATGTCCTCAGACGTGGCAGCGCCGTCGTTGCTCGTCGTTAATTAGCCCACTGAAGACCATCCGTGATACGAAGGAAGACGCTGCTCCGGAGCGCCCCCGTGCCACGTCGGCTGCTTTTATACGTTGCACCAGTTTTATTTCTGCCATCACACAGCCGTGCTAAACAGGAAGGAGCTGTCTGTCATTGCACACTATTTTTTTTTATAACGTCAAACAAACAAGTGTCTTTTTTTTAGTTTTATATTCTTTTTTTTTTATTAGAAGTAGGATTTCAAGGGTGCAGCTGAGGTGTTGGTCTTCAAGGTGCCATTGTTTCTGTTACATTGTCGTTTCCTTTCCTTTTTTATGTCCGACCTGCAGGAGGAAACCAACGTGAGCTAGCACGCATGAAAAATGCGAAAAAAAGCACTGACCAGTCCAAAGGGAAGAGGGGCGACGATGGGCTGTCTGCTGCTGCTCGCAAGCAGAGGTAGGCAGCAGCCTTGCATGACATTTTTAGGAATGGGATGCACACAAACTTGAGCAAAGTACTTCAGCAGCACTGCATGTTTTGTCATGACTTGGCATGTAGGGTTATGCAGACTATTCCAATCTGGCTGATTTTGTGTATTATACATACTGCAAAACCTTAAGGTACATTTTGGTAAAAGCAACACACGTTATAAAAGGAGGACATATTAGTCGCATCTCTGTTTTCTGTGCAACAGTAGAGTCTGCCCTAACAAAGTCTCTCTGAACCGCCCTTTCTCTCCCAGGGATGCCGAGATAATGCAGCAGAAGCAGAAAAAATCCGATGGAGATGGGGGAGACGGGAAAGGTGGCACCAAGACCACCGCCAAGTAGGCTCCAGAATGACATCGCAGACGAGTTCAACTCAGTGTTTCAATAACATCCCATGTTCAGCATTCTTCCTGATATTTATGAGATTGGGTCTGCCATGTTTGTCTAGACTCAAGAATCTAGGATCCTACATTCTTCCCTATGGCAAATGACATTGCTTGTTGGACTTGTTATTTTTCTCGGTAAAAATTATGTCTGAGCAAGTTAGCGATTGTCCCATGTTGCTGCTGCATGCAGAAGAGCATCGGTGGTGTAATCAGCAGGAGAGAGACGAACAATTCTTGACACAAAGCATCCATGTAACAGTTGTGTATTTTTGTACAATAATGTCCCCTGCTGGTTTTAAATAAAGTGTATCTTTTTAGTTCATGCTTGCTTGAGTTACTCTGAATGTTGTTGTTGGAAGACAGTTTGTGTCGTATGTTCACATGATGTTCGTGGGAGTACTGAATGGCAAATGTTAACTTTTCAATTGTTAGATTTTCCTGAGTTTATTCTGCTATTTAGATAATTTGTATAACATTAATTAACTGCAAATACTAAAATGTAAGTATTTTCTGTAAACCAAAGGTGAATAATAGCTGTGATGAAAGTTAAAATACAATTTCACCCAGGCACTTGAAACCATTTAAACCCTCCCTGTACATGAATAAATATCTCAATCCATAAATGTAAATTTTCTAGAAAGACATTACCGCCTAGTATTACTGAATAATCAAAAATGTCCTTGATAAACATGCTAGTTTCTATAAAATTATTTAATATGATAACAACAAACTTTATTTTTAGATCACTCCTCAAACAAAAGTAAAAAGTGTGTAACAGTGAAATTAAATGACAAAAAATACAAGAAGAGCTGAATTAAAATCTTAATAAAAAAATTAAAACCAATAAAATAAGCAGGCAAATAAGATAAAATCAGGGTATGCTTTCTGATTAAAGTTTGCTTTTAGAAGAGACTAATAAAAGGAGAGACTGTCTCAGGCAACCTCATTTCCTCAGGCAGGTCCTTCCAGAGCATCATCATCTGATTTGTGGATAAACACTTAACAATCTGACAAGAGACAGTTCACCTAAAGACACTAAACAAATTATTTTATTCTATCTTTAAGAATCCAGGTGTACAACTCATCAAATAAGGCATAACAAATGAAGAAATGTTTGTAATCATTGAACAGATTGCCACGACATTGTCTCTCTGTCTCACTGCGGCAGGATGCAACCGACCTGATGGCTTCATATCATAAACAGTGGTTGTACAGCACAGTGTGCTCATGACCTCCTTACGTCAGTCGTCTATCAGACTCTGCAATGTGTGCATACCAGAGAAACGCAGTGGGCTATTATGGGTGCAGTACTATGTGCACAAAGTCATACCAAACTCCTGCAGTACACTGGAAGAAGATCCAGGATGGCAGCGAGACACCCTACAAACTTAACCGATCATGGGCTGCTCAGAGGAAACCCTCCACATACACAGAACAAACACTGAAAGACGTAATAAGTACAGTCCCTACACAGTATCCCCTACATAGTTACATATTGATATTAGTTAGAGAATATCTCTTTATCCTATTTTCAATAAACAGGCCAAGATATAACATCCTGCCCTCATAACTTGTGGTTAAAGGGAGGATACGTCTGTGTTGTGTAAGGCTGGAGTCTGCCAAATTCACTATAATTAAATAAAGTGTGCCAGCAGACGTTATAGTACTTTAGAGGCGTTGCGACCACTAGGTGGAAGCACACACCAAGCTATTTCTTCAACCTCGTTCTGACTGGTTAACGTTGGATTCTGTCAGAATGGTAAAGTGTGTGAATTGTGTTTGATTTGGTTAAGGGGTGTGTGCCCTCTCTGCTTCAGACAGTTACAAGAACACAAATTATGGAGGTTATGGGTCGAATCACACAATCAAAATGAAGCAAGTACACAGACACACACACACACACACACACACACACACACACACACACACACACACACACACACACACACACTCGAGCACTGTTATTCCAGCACATTTGACTGTCATCCTCCAACCTAAGTGCATATTGCTGATATTTTATGGTGCCAGTAAGCTACAGCTCAGCCTATTTATAGTCAATAAGCTGTGTGTCTACTTACTGAAATCCAGCGGGTTTGTATCCTCAGTTCTCAGATTACAGGGCGTATAATTAAGTCACCAGTTTAGCTTTTTTTCCCATCTCAGATAGCAGGGGGGGGGGGGGGGGGAGTAGCTGAAGAGCTGAATAGTGATGAGGAACAAACGCAGCATCAGCAAGTTGCCTAAATTTAAGAAAATTCAAACCTTATCCGCTATCATCCATGATGCCCTGCTCACAGCTTTGGGTAGATCTCACTTAAATTCCAGCATAAGGCCCAACAGACTGAGTGGGTTCTGGCAAGTTTTCTTAAAACAGACCAAGAAAAGGAGCTCGGTGGTAATGAGACACAGGACGCAAAAGAAAAAGACGAGAGCCAGCTCATTTAATTAAATTCATACAAGGAGCCTCATCTCTTTATGCCTCCTCTGCTGAATTTGTTGAGATAGGAGAGCACTGCATTGTTGTAGCAGAACTGGTGCGCTCCTATTTACACTGTTCAATAGTCCAGTGTCAAAGGACAAATTGGAGAGAAGACGGACAACAATGTACTGTAGCTGCTCGGCTTTACATGTGTTAAATATGGCCTCAAATTACCCATAATAAAGATGCCATTCACTCTAAGTAAAGTCAAACCCTATATATCCTCTCGCTCTTTAGAAATCCAGCTTCGGCCACATACTGTGTGAAGGTAATGACAAATTAGGGCCGATTACTTTCATTGACGATTAATGCGCGGATCATTTACTGAATTCATTGATTAGTTGTTTGGTCTGAACAATGTCACAAAATTGTGAAAAATGTCGATCAGTGTTTCCCAAAACCCAAGATGAACCCTTAAACATTTTATTTTGTCCACAACTTAAAGAAAGATATTCTGTTTACTGTCATAAAGAAGTAAAGACACCCGAAAATATTTTATTTTGGGTGCAAACTAGAAAATGTTTACATGCTTTAATGTTCAAAACCCGCACTATTTTTTCATACCTTCCACTGCTGCTGCACCTCTATTCACGCTCTGTCTGAACGCTACATTTTAGTGCCAGTCTCATTAAGGCCAGTCTGCTCGGATTGGTCATTTCTCACAGGCCTGAGCAGGCACCGCCCGCTGTGTTTCAGCATCAGCTCTGCTGGTGTTTTTGCAGTGGCTGACAGGATGACTGTGACATCACAACCTTACAGAAGTCCTGACGGCCTGTTTGAAGGCACAGTTTCTGAGTATGAGAGTTTACGAGTGCTATAACCTGACCAGCTGGACCGACCGAGGGAGGAAGAGAGTCAGAATAAGAGCCATGCTAATCCATCTCAGGCTGCTCCTGGCTAATGTCTGATTGCAGGAAAAGGAAATGGACAAAATGGGACACAGGCTTGCCAAACAACGTGAAATCAGAGACTGTAGTGCCCACAGGGACCTGACTCCATCACATCTTGGATCAAGCTGCTGCACTCGACGGGTGGACCGTGTTCTGAGCTGACAGACCGCGGGACGAGGAGAGGTGGACTCTGTGTTTATAACATTGATGCTTGGTGCTCACACACAGAGTTTCCCAGATGTTGAACTTTGGATAAGAAGATGCCGACCACATTATCATCGCCATCTTGTTGCTGCTGTTTACATTCACCCTGATGCAGATTCAAAAGATGCGCTGCATATTTATGCATATTTGTATATTTAAACGTTGTATACATGTTCTGTAATTTGTGTCGCATGAGGGTGTTTACAGACTTCGTTATACAAGCCTGTGTTGTATAATGATGATAGAATTACCTCGTACCTTGTACTTTGTACTTTGTACCCTGTTTCCTACACGAAACTCAAAAAGGCTTGAGAAGAATGTTTGTACGACGGTTCAGTAAAGAGTACATCCACAGGTTCATGTCCCGCCGGCACAGGGAGGTTTTGAGTTAAGACTTGGGGCTTCAATTCACTCTTCCCTCCAAGATCCACTGCTTTACAGCACGCAAGATCTGCTTTTAGACACGCTACCCCCTGATTACAAGGTCAGAAGCCAACAGTGGAACTCTCCGCTTGTATTAAGGAGCCCAGGTGTGAGTCTCTGGATGGCCACTGCTCATTTCCCCCGATTATACATCCTCCAGACTGCTGCTGTGATAAATCCTGGTGGCTCAATTAGCCAAGACACACACAATGATACTATCGTTCTGGGTTTGGGACCTATGTTGCTCTTTCATCACCTCATTTTATCGCCACTTCTATCAAACGTATACTTTAAATCTATCTAATTAAGCCAGACTTGCCAGCCACATGAAATATTGTTTAACAGAGCCTGGAAGTGTATACAGAATTCACCCCTGAAGAAATATGTGATTATCATGCTCATTATGTTGTTGATAAATATAACCACTGGCAGGGACTCCTCCTGTTTCATTATGCTGAGGGTGAAGGCCGCACGGTGTTTTAATAACGCTTGTTTTCTGTAAAGAAAACATCTTTTAAACAGTGACGCCGCTGCAGCCACTGAGATAATGACTGCACAAGAAATGATGGATTTCATAAATCATGTAACTGGTTGATATCCACAGTGTACACACAAAGCCTTATCACGGAAACTGTCCCTTCATACTGTAAATAGTGATGAGACGGGAGATTCATACATCAAATGTAAACTATTAGACTGCTGTATTTCTCCTGAGGTTGCTACATCATGACGAGCTTCACCCAACACTATTTAAATGTGATATTTCTGTAAATATTTAATGAAACAAATGTAATTTTAATATCACATGACGCTATAATTCTGAACTGACACTAAAAGTTTGATAGAGCTGTAAGAAAAACACATAGAGGCTGACATTTTGAAATTATGGATTATATCAGGCCTATTCAACTTGGACCTGGACTATTCCCTATGTCTGCCCTGTAAAGTTGATTTAAATGTGTTAAAACAATGCACTTGAAAAAGATTTGTTGTGTATAGAAAAGTGCAGCGAAACAAACGCACCTTGTTAATGTTAGAAGCAGGTTGTTGGTTTAATTCTCGTAAATTCCATAAATGTAAATAAGGAAATAAAGAACAATAATGAGTTTTTGCCCCTGTTACTCTCAGCAGGGGTATTCTGAGGCCACAGAAAAGCTTTTATTTGCCGTGCACCAGAATATTTCCTCAGAAAATCATTAATTAGATTGTCATTTTCAGTGATATCTAATCTGATAATTTGAACTTGGACCATGTACCATTACATGACGTGGACCCATTGTGTTTTCCAGCTGAAAGGGGCAGTTACAGGTCATCTGCAGGTTTATTTCTGCATTAAAAATTTAAGCGAGGGAATATAATTCAGTGTGTTTAGACTCCTATTGATTAATGCCAGAGGCATTTATAGACCGCCTGACAGCTTATAACTGCTCAAAAGAGCCCAAAACCATGCCTGTACTCCAAATGGTTCAACAACAGCTTATGCATTTACTTTGGGATGTACTGGGATATGCCTAATAATAATAATTTACCATACATTTCCAGGGATGGTAAAAGCTAAATTCTGGGTTAAAACTTTGTAATAAAAAACAGACATAACTAACGAATGGGCTGACCACCCAACTAACAAAATGATCAAAGGGCCTGAATGAGGTTATTAGAGGACCACGTTCAGCAAGCTGAATAAGTCTGGGCATATAGTTTAAAGATATTTGATATTTTACATCAGTTTCTCTCGTCATTGCATTTTCAAGCTTTTTAAAAATACTCATCTCTTTCTAAATCACCAAATTTGGAGAAACATGGTTTTCACTGCACAGACAGGGTGTGATCTGAAAAGTAACTAGTAACTTAATTTGCCAGATAAATGTAGTGGAGTAAAAAGTACAATATTTGCAGTATATGGTTACATAAAATGGAAATATTCAAGTAAAGTACAAGTACCTCAGATTTGTCCTTAAGTACAGTATTTAAGTAGATTTACTAACTCACATTCTCAGTCTGTTTCATTAGGTGTTAGGTATATAATATAACTATAATGTGAATACTCAGGTTTGTAGGGAGATGAGATGGTGTGTGACCTGTGAAGTTGGATCTGGGCTGATTTAAAAGATCCACTTCCTCTCATCGCCTGTGAAAAGTAAATCTGCTTTTCAATTTCACCATCAGCAGAGCGTCGCCGTGAAATATGCAATGCAATCACAGCTGAAATACAACTCGACTGTAATTGTTTCCAAGGCTGAGCCAAACAAAAGGCACTTTTCACAGCGCACTGATTTGTTAATAATGAATGGCAAATTACCGTCTTTGCTCTTCATCAAGCGGTCGCTGACAGCAGATGAGCGGCTGGCGTTGAAAGTAAATGGGATCTGTCGCAGAGCATCAAACAAAAAAGAGAGAGGAGACGTCGAGATGTGTAGAGAGAGGAAGACGGACAGAGATGGGCTGACAGCGAGGGAGGAAGGTGGGAATGGACAGGCTGCCTTTTGTTTTTTATTAACCCTGAGTCACTCTGAGGGAAGGATGAGCGTCCTCTGTACGGTCACAGTCAGCTCTGCCCGTGTGACCATGAGAGCTTTCACACACACTCTGTGAGGGAAGAGGCCTATTATTCCTGCTGGCAGCTGATCTCTGTCTCAGCAGGGGTGTTAGGACATCAATAATGTGAGATTTATTCACAGTGCAGCGTCCTGTCTGAGCAGAGTCTCCTGCTGAATGTCTTGACCGTGTTGAGGCTGGTTTTTGGGTCTCAGGTCTCAGCTCAACACTGACTCTGGGCTCATCTCTATTGACATGAACACTGGTACAAATGGTAAAATAAGTTGTAATCACAAATCCTGATGCGGGTGTCACAGACAGAGGGGTCACTGGACGTACTTTGTGTTGTCATTTAGTAACTTCGCAGGCTTAATTCATATGAGACATCTTTGTAAACAGCTGCAAACTGGTCAGCAAAAACAAGATGGAGGCTGATCTTGATGCAGTTTGACAGTGTTATTACAACTGGTGGATGGAGAAAGAAGTGGCACCTACTACAGAGTACAGAACATTTAAAATTGGACAGACAGACTGTCAATAAATGTCTGGATGTGAGCAGGGCCATCTGTCGCTTCTTTATAAAGCTGAGCTGAAGAACTAATTACACCCCAGTGATATTTCATGGGCGTATTTCCTTTCACTTTCATGTTTGTTCCACTTATTTTTGATGTGAACCTGTTTTTTGTTGCTTTTGATTATCGGCCTGAAACACAAAGGAGCTGTGTGTAGATCCACAGTGACACTAACCTCTAAAAAGACATATATTATAATCTAAAAGTCTAAAAACTCAATTGTTAATCTTTTTTTAAACAATGCTTTGGTTGTTTGTCTGGAAAATGTGTGAGTGTGAGAACAAGTCTGAAAGGACGAGAGAGCTGAATCATATTTTTGTGTCCTTGTGAATTTAGTTTGGGGGATAAAAACTCTTTCCGAAAATATCTGGAGACACGAACAGGGACAACAAGTGAGGTCAGCACAGAGTTTTATCACATATTTAATCGACTGATGCATCTCACGGTCAACAGCACCGGACAGCAGTCTAATAAGAATGTAACTCTGAAGGTTGAGGATTAGATTTTTTTGCTTTGTTAAACAGATCTGAAAAGGGAGAAACGGATGATACACACTCGCTTTCTATTCAGCTACTCACTCCGGTCCATTCTGCCCTTTTCTACAGCAGAAATGAATGTGATCCGAATAAGCCCTGATAATTGCCACTGAGGATTGTGAAAAAAATCTCAATTCATCTTAATTTAAAGTGTCCCAAACAAATTAAGAAAACCAGAAGATGGAAGACGCATTCTTATAACACTTAAGTCCAGGAAAATGGCATAATTAGTTTATGAAAAATAAAGAAATATTCAGAGGAGTTGCATCGTTGCAGTATCACGCCAAGGACGAGGACTGTACTCAGTTCAGCAGCTTTGCAGAGAGGAGCTACTGACTGGTGGTGTCATCAGTGCCATCTCCACCTTCCTCCTCTTCTTGTCCCTGCTCTCAATCTGCATTTTCTTTGTGTAAAAATCTCTGTGTGTGCACTCAGCGTGTCGCTACCTCAAAAACCCTTTCAAACCTGCCAACTAAACGTCCGAGATGTCCTGAGACTTCTTTCTCCCCTGACCTACAGATCAAACAACACCAGGCGGATCTGGATCCACTGATCCACAGTTTGACATCAGCTCTTTAAATTCAATAATTTGGATGTAAGAACGAAGACAGTAAAGAGGCCTATATTGATTATTTTACAATAGATTGAGAGAATTTAAGTAGCTACTGTATCGAAAGATTTAGTCAAATACAGCAGTTTGTTCTCACACCTCTAAAGAAAATCTCAGAAAATCATTAGTGTCAGAGGTGCAGACCAGGCTAATGATATCAGAAGCTTATCGTGGCGCCTGGAGAATCAACCACAGCTCATTATTTTTAACAAGACCTACCATTTCAAACAACAAATATCACCATTTACTTAGACGCCTAAGTTTGTGTCTGACGAAATACCAAACCCTTGCCTTACTAAGCATTCCTAGACAGACACCACATGGTTTTATTTGCACACCCTGTACAACAGCACGACACCAGAAAATGGTTAAAAGTGACAGAAGGGGTCAAAATGTTTGTATCATTAGCAAACAAACTAATGAAAAATCATTAAAACATATAAGAGAATAATAAGGGGTCCCAAACAAGAGCCTGGTGGTACACCACAGGTTAAATTAACCATGTTGTTTCCCTGGAAACCTCATGACAGCTTAATGTTTCGTGTCAATATCTGTGAACGATGAGCTTTTTTGTTTTTTACTCTCAGAAACTGAGATTTAAATATGTTCCAGTGAGACTCTTGTATTTGTTTATGAGGCCAGATGGTAATTTATATTCAAAAAACTGCACACTCACTCTGTTCTTTTAAGCACTTTACCGTTGCCTGAACGATCTGACAACATCTGTCATTATAAGACAATGGTACTTTTACGATAATAGATTTTTTCCCTTCTCTCAGAAGAGACCATCTGTAATGTGGCCTTTAATATAATACAGTAAAGTGTGAGTCATCAGAACAGGCTGGATGCTTGGAGACGGTCAGTGTCGGAGGACGGGAAGAGTTGCTCAATGTTTGCAGCAGCTGTGGTCATAAATTGACGAAGAAAACTAACTGAACGTTCCAGAGAAAAATACACTTGATGACGCATAAACATCTTGTGAGAAAGGGCATGAACAGATATTAGAGAGTCGACTTTATGCTCCCTGATATTCAAGTAGTCGTGATGTGGGTTTGAGGGCGGTGTTGGTGGAGAGTTTAGAGCATTTCTAGAGAATTTTCTCATCACTTTGTAGTTGCGATGTGCTTGTACAACACTCAGAGCCCACAACGGAGAGAAAACCAAACCGAGTCTTGACCTGAGCTGTGCATCTCCTCTCTGTCCCCACTATGAGTACACATCATGTAGTTCTGGGTGGCAGATACACACAGTCTCCAAAAATAAATAAGTATTGATTCACAAAGCTGGAGCGTTTATGACGGGGCTGCCCTCTGGATCTCTGTGTATCCACGATAGTGTGCAGCAGAATTAATAAACTGTAACTGGACGTGAGGAGCTTAAGCCTTTTCTCACAGCATCATTTTCAGTGTTGGGTGTAAGAGGCTTTCTCATCTCTCATCAAAGCTTTGGATTTTTTTCGGTGTGGCACATCGACTGCAGTTTAGTCAAACACACTTATTAACACAAACTTTAAATCTGAGTTAAATCAACGGTACAAACAGATCTAGCACATGAGGAGGAGGTCGGGGCGGTGGAAGGGGCTGCTGCAGTCCACAGCGCTGGCATGAGTCTATCAGCACAGTAGGACTGACAAGTGTCAGGTTATGAATGCCACATTTTACACCCACATGAATATGTTTGGACGTTACAAGTCAGCCTGTAGCCAGTGATGGCCTTAATGAAGCAGATGATGGCAATCAGCTAATGTGAGCACCACTTCAGCGCTGAAGAATGAATTATGATTAATTCCCAAATTAAATGATTGAATGATGATGATGAATTTTTTAAAACACTTTTCTGAATAATATGATTTAGATGTTAATTTACTTAATCACTAAATGAATTGGACTTTTAATTTAGCGATTAATTAATTGATTAAATTACCAATCAAATTTGTATAACAATGGAGGATTACTTGTCAATTATTTTTGATGACAGCAATCCAAAGACAAGGAGAGATGTCCTTTTAAACATCTGAAGTCCACTGTTGCTTTCTTACCGATAATAAATCTTCTAAAAAGGGATGCAACTGTGACCTTAAAGGGTCCCTCCACCAATTTTACACATTAAAGTGTGATTACAGGTCTTGGGGAGTACGACGAGTACTCACGAGTATATGTGAAATAGAAAAATAAAGTCTATTGTGGCTCCAGAGGAAGCTGCATGCAATCTGATAAATGACCTCCAGTGATGTCACTCGGTGGTTACCTTGCATTGTGGGTAATGTAGGCGCCATATTTTTAAAAAGGCAGGCCACTCCTATAACACTGTAGGACTAATTATGGAGAGCTTAATAACAAACGATCAACACAACAGATGTTGTCTTTTATTCCAAGCATTATTCCTCGTTTTTCCAACCACTGAGTTCCCCTTTAAGTTAGATTCAGCCCATATGCAATTGTTTATAGTCCCACTTTCACGTCTAAAATTATATGTGAATTTGGTATAAGGTTTCTCTCAAGATGAAAAAGCTCAGGACCAATTTATTAGCATAAAGTGGACTCAGACTTGCATGTGTCAAAACATGTATTTTATTCATTTATCTTAAAAAATTAAAATAAAGTGCTTTTTATGTACAATATAATAAAAACAACAGTCACAATCTCAATGATACAAAAAATACAGTTCACAATGTTTTTTGTACACAACAAATAAAAAAAAGGAAATCATGCAGGCAAGACCACATTTGTCTAATAGTTATTCAGTCAAATAAGCTTATGGTGTTCAGTATGCTGAGGCAAAGCTGCTGCTGTGTCTCATGGCTGAGCCGATATGGAGGATTTGAAGCTGTGCTTGCATCTTACTGCAGTTACTACATCGCGCAGCACAAATGATTAATTACTTCTATTGTGCCGTTTCTTTGTAGTATGACCCTCGAAACAAAATCCTGAAAAGATGTTGCAATGCCTACTTAAGCCGTTTTAGGAAAATAGACTGCTGCAGATGTTCTACAAAATGTGTTATAGTTAGGCTACATTCATGTCCAGTACAGTATGTTGCATTACTGAGGAGCCACTCAAAATGAAGCATCAATCACCATGGTAGTATTTGCTTTCTAATGAGAAGCACGTCATTAATAAATATGCATTTGTGACACAGAATTGACCTTTTCGGCATTATTAACTATTAAGGTCAGATGGTATCGTAAGTTCAGCGGTTCTACATGAGATAAGGAAGTATTATTATTATTATTCTTAGATATTGTATCACTTTTGACACAAGCAGCAGCAAGACTGCAGAATGGTACATGACTTTGAGAAGCTCCCAGTTGTACTGTTCGCAGGTTAAGTTAGCGGCGGCTTGGATGAAGCTGTAAATCTACTGTTGACCCGTGTTGAGTTGTGGAGTTGCGTGTGCCCGCGGAGGGCTACAATCATGCCAGTCACCACATTTCTGTTGGTGAGGTCACTGCTGGGTGGTGTACAATGTGGCACATGGCTAAAAGGCAGAACAACTTGAGATCTAAAAAGGCATTTTGAAAATATGTTGTGAGGTTGTTCACCAGGCATCTCAAAGCAGGGTATTCAGCCACCAGAGAGGTGTTTTATAGTTGAGACAATGCTCTGCACCAAGGCTTTTAGCATCTGATTTACTCTTGTTATAAATCTCTTGTTTATACTCTGGTTTAATTTGTCAGTCTTTGCTTGTAAAGTGAGCAAACAAGATAAGGGGAGTAGGTAGACCTTTCGGGAGATAGACCTATTTCTTTTCTTGCCAAGAGTTAGATGAGAAGATTGATAGCACTTTAATGTATGGGTGGTGTGAAGCTATAGCCTGTTAGCTTAATTTAAATGATAAAAACAAAAAACTGTTTGTTTGCCGACTCCTTTGTTTCTTTTTTTAATTCACTGTCCTCAAGCTGAGCGCCTAATTCAGCTGCATTTTGCTGGAAGATGCACCCTGTTTCTGATAGATGGTTAGCTTAGCTTAGCAGAAGACTAGAAACGGTGGGGAAACGGCTAGCCTGCATCTTTCTAAAGGTAACACAATCAATCAAAAGCTCACTAATGAAAATATGCAACAATTAACAATTTATTGTTGCCTGAATGGTAAATTCAGTAAGTAATTATGGTTTTATTGGAAGTTCTGGGGGCAGTGACATCTGGAGTGACTGTTGATTTCCTGGCAAACCCAAGTTGACGAAGAGACTCCAGGTTGTCACTGCACGGGTTTTGTACGCTTTGGCCAGAGCCAGGCTAGCCATTTCTGGATATCCAGTCTTTATGCTAAGCTAAGCTAAGCTAAGGGAAGCTAACAGGCTGCTGGTGGTAGCTTCACATTTCGCGTGCACACACGAGAGTGGTATCAATCTTCTCGTCTAACTCTCGGCAAGGGAGTGAAAAGGCCTACTTCCTTTATTATCGAGCTCCCCTTTAATTCAGTATGACATGAAGATAAGTAGAGATCTCTCTCCTGCTTTGACATGCTCGATAAAAACCAGCCCAGGTGCTGAACTAACAGCATGGTGAGAAAATGTGCAGTATTTCTGTGCAAGAGTTGAAATGTTTACGCTGAAGTAGGCAGTAAAGCACTACGAAAACAAAATATCAGCAGTGTTCACTCTCTAGTTTCAAGACTATCTCTACAACACATCTTGCACAAGGTCCCTTAAAACACACAATATTAAGCACAGATACTGTATATACACAACAAAACAAAAAAAAAAACAGAGAAAAGAAGGAAACACTGACCACTGTTGCGCAGTATGCAAGTACTTTGTCAACTTGTAGCAGTTACATAGCATTTTGTCGTCTGCTCAGTGTCGGAAATAGCAAAATGTTAATTCTGTACGGTACTGGAATATATACTGTAGGCTTACTTGATCGATACAGTGAACTGGTGATTTATTCTAAGACATGTGGTGCCATATTGTCCCTATGGCCGTGTAAATGTTTCTCATTCAGATTTACACAACACTATCGGCTTCCTACATCTTTGGAAAAATCTGCTTGTTAAGTCTCAAAAGTCGAAGCAAATGTGGGTGCAAGAGTGTCGAGCGTGATGGCTGCACTGGTCCCTGTATTAAACTGATTTCTAAAAATCATTTTCCGTAGCAGCCACGCCGTCTGTCTCTCAGTAGTTGCATTTCTTAGAAGTCGCTCTAATTTCGCTGACATGTGCAAACCTGTGAAGTATTCAAGACCCTGATTACTTGTGCTTTCACATTAACGTCGCCTTGACATCTGAGTGAGTGTGGTGAATGCTATGTATGTGAGAAATGTCACCTGGTGGGGGAGGTTATATTGAGCTAACTGAGGCTAATGCAGCGTTCTGAGCAACTACATCACTAAGTCGTGCAGCTGCAGCCCGGACGAGAGGCCAGTAAATATAATCTGTCCAAGACAGCGACAGTTGTTATCAGTTATTCTGTGACTTTCTCATTTGGAGTTCGGTTTATTAGCACTTAAGGGGAGACACTACAGGTGAGGGTAGAAATTTAAACTGAAAAGGTATCATCATGAAAGTTTCCCAGCTGTTAACTCACTGAGAATAATGAGATTTTTTGTGTTACAGGTTGTCTGAATTAAATATTTAAATGTTTAAATAAGGCTTTATATGATTAAAAAGTGTCAATTTGCATACATTTCCATTTCCAGGTTTCATTTTGTTGACAAATGTACAGATGGATTATGGGATATCTTTTTTTATCGCTCAATAAGTTAGAAAACATTGTCAACAGCCATAAAAAGAAAAAAAAAAATCAATTTTCACCGTGTGTTAAGAGTAAAATGTCAAGTTATATTTTATAAATCAGTCTATGAATGATATAAACAAACCCTTCTGTAAACATCTTCAGAATATAGATATGAGTCAAACACTAGTTTGGTGTAAGTGCTGCTGAAGTGGAGATTTACGGCTCAAAGAATAAAAAAAAAAAAGAGAAAACTTTAAAAAGTGTAATATGTAAGAATCAGCCACCTCTAATACGAGCAGCATCTCACCAGAGTGACTGCCAACTGCTGCTAACTGCATCCTGCTCATACATCCATGATTGTAGCTACGGTTACCATGTTAGCTCAGTTAGCCGTGCAGCTAGCTCGACAACTGGTTGGTGTTTACACTGCGAGCACAGGAGCTTTGTACTGATGGGAGACGGAGGACATCTTTGACATAACCCCAAACCTGTTATTTCTTCAAATTCTGTTAATCATAAAAGTTATTTTGTTTCAATGTTTCTTACATATTGCACCTTTAAAGATGTAGATTGTTAAATTATATACTTTTTTTTTTAGACAGAAAATGGTGAGAAGGGTAAAATTTAAAGATTTTTTGTATTTGTAGTTTTCTGATATTAAATGTTTAAAATAAATTAGGTGATCTAATTACATATTACAATTATTTTGCGTACATTTCAAAAAACATTTTCACCTGTGTTGTCTCCTCTTAGAAAAGGTTTGTATTGTCTCGTCAAGCTCAATGTTCTCAAACTAGCTGTGTGATTCAGTGTCTGCTAAGAAGGCATATAACTCCTTTAAGGGTAGCTGAAGGAAAAAACTGGAATATTTTCCATGAAGACATGAAGAGATCTCCATGCTGTATCCTTTGGCCCCGGTTCAGATTTTATACGAAAAGTCGATTAGTCTGAAAGGTTTCGTTATAAGCTAACAGTCTTAGGGAAATCTCCAACCTCGCCCTTCACATTTGTTTATTATTAGTGCCACTTTACTTTTCTGTGAAACCCTACTCTGGTTTCCGTCACAATGTGCTCTTCGACAGTGATCAATGCTAACACAAAGCATGGGAGTGGTCATAACAGAATGGCACTATTGCATTTAGAAAGACAATCAAGTTAGTTTTGTTTTTTTTTGGCACAGTGCACGGGATGATTTCAGTGCCGCCCTGAACATGGTAGAGGTGTGGACGTCTTCCTTTTGTCTTGGCTCTGTGTTGTTGTTTTTTTTTCTTCAACAGAACAATGTCAGGTTTCTTTTCCATATTCGCCTCGGAAACAGGACGTCTGTGTCAGTTTATGAGCCCATCGTGGTGCCTGCAGGTCAATACTGAAGAACAGGGCTGTCTCAGATGAGCAGAGATGAAGAGCAACGGGCTGCCTAAATTGTCCACGGTGCAGTGATGTGTGAATGAAGCAGACCTTCTTTGAACAACAGCGTACATTCAGGAGGTAAATGTCAATAGTTAGGCCCTGGAGCATAAATTATGATCACGTTTTTCGATCATTTTTCTTTCTTAAATGTTGCAGTCCTTTAAATTATTCGCTACGAGGGCTCGATTTATAACCAGGGTGCGGCGTTTTCTCCTGGCTCGCCTCATCTTTCGTCGTCTTCGTCCTCGTACAGTCGTGACATTTATTCAGCAAAAGGGAACAAATGTGCTTCTGACTTGCTTCCGTGATGTGTGGATCGTAATGAATAGGCAAAACTTGTATTATAATCTCCTAAACCTGAACTCTTGGTCACCATGAAGCTGTAGCTTGGTTCTAGTGTGCATAATAGCAGAAGTGTAGACTTTTCTGCAGAGCATGTGCAGGTTTACACGTACTCAGATAGGGCTGGGCAATATATTATTATTTAATATTTAGTGTCTATTGTGTTAAGTGATGGAGCTCAAAAGACAAATTAATGTTGGATATTGCATACCTAAGAGATATACTGTGATAAATACTGATAACGGGAGAAGATCTTCTGTTTATTTCTTATTTTCTTCCCCACACTGCCCAGCCCCACACTCACACACATGAGCGGCCATGAGAATGACTCAAACAAAGACTGTTAACTACTCTTAGCAGCTGCGACGGTTCATGATCCTCCGCTGCTTCTCTTCCCGCCCGTAGGCAGCAAAACCGGACCAACCTCTGGCTTCGGAGTGGAAATGGTTAAACAAAAATGACCTCCGCATTGATCACAGAACAAAGATGGCTAAAATAAAAAGACGTGCTGTGATGTAGAAGGATGTCGGGGTCTCCTCTCCTTCGCTCGGTGGCCTGTATCCTTCATGGAGATACAGGGTGGAATCTCTTTAGCGAACGCTGTGCTCTCATACGATTGAGTCTTTGATCTCGGAGCCGAGCCTCACTCGGGGCCGCGGGCAGGTCGGGGAGTATTCCACGTGGCTCTCCTTCACGTTGAGCGGCCGCCTGTCGGAGGCCTCGGAGAAGCTCTTGCTGTTGTCTGGCGAGGACTCGTGGGTGGGCGTGCTGCAGATGTAGTTGTCATTTAACGTCTGGTAGCCCTTGTGATCAGAAGTGGAAACGGGGATGGTGTTACCGTTCAGGGGTAAACTCTCTGCGGGCTTTCCCACAATCCTCGGCTTCTTCTGCTGCATGTTGGGGCACTCGCCCTGCTTCAGCATGGACTTCATGTGATCTCGGTTCCTGTAGATGACGAACAGGGAGAACACCACGAGGGAGAACGCCAGCAGGGCGCACACCACGATCAGCTCGTTCCAGTACGTCTTCGTGTGGACCTGCTGCGAAGGCAACTCGCCTGGCAGGATGATGGTCTCCTCTCGCTTAATGTGCGGTGTGCGTGAGTGACCAATCAGAGTGGTGCTTTCCTGGCGGGGCTCCGCCCTCACACAGTAGTTGGCCAACAGCTGGCGGAAACCCTCCTCCTCCGACCAGCACTCGTAGGTCTCGATCCTGTCGGACTGAGCCACCACCACCAGGTTTCCCTCCGGGGTGGCGTAGAGGAACTGGCTGGCGCTGTCACTGTAGCGCCACCTCCTCTGAGCCAGGTTGGAGCGCAGCTTACAGGGCAGGACTCTGAATGTGTTGGCTGGGATTGTAATGAGCTTACAGTGGGCGCCACCTTTAGAAAAAAGAAAGAACAATATGTTTTTCAAAACATATTTAATATTGCAAAAACATATTTAAAAAGGTGCAATATGTAAGAACTGGCCACCTGTTAATTCATACTCTAAACAATAGGGGGCAGCATATCACCAGAGAAACCACCAACTGCTGCTACCTTTGGCTCACGTTGTTTGGTTAGCTCAGTTAGCCGTGCAGCTAGTGCTTCTGATGGCTGACTCTGCCTTGATTGAGAGCTTCGTGCACTGAGGGTATTGTTTACTATCTGAACAAAGCAGCTAAGGGGTAGCTACTTAGCATGCTAACTTTAGACGATATCTCGGTCTTTGACATAATATCAAAACTGTTGTTTCTTCACATTCTGTTGGTGATATCAGTTCATTTGTTAATGTTTCAGACTAAAATCCTCTCTCATCTGTTCATTGAATATGAAACTACAGCCAGCAAATGGTTAGCTTAGCTTAGCATAAAGACTGGGGGGAAACAGCTAGCCTTGTTTTCCCAAAATGTTGAACTATTCCTTTAAAGATTTGGTGGATAAGTCCTTTGCTCTTACACACAGACCTGCACAGTGTTTCGTGCCTTCATAACAATCTGCATGTGACACCTTCATGAGTGTGTTGTGGTGTTCACGAGGTGCCTGACAACATGACTATAATCAGAGGTGACTCCACACAGAGGTCACACTTACGAGAAGCTGCTGGTCTGACCGATCTGGTGCTGGGAAGTGTCCTGTTACAAATGGCTGATGTATCGGCCTCCTCCACATCCTGCTGCCAGTGACTGAAACAAAACATATCGAACAGAACAACAGGGTGAGGGTCAGCAGCTGTAATGAGAGGCACCGTGTATATGGACGCACGCATTTCTCAATCCAAGCCCGTCATTTTAAACCTTTGAGTATAGCTTCAGCAGCGTGACGCAGAGAACAAAGCTCTGTTAAAAGCTACTTGCTGTCGCACATGACTATGAGCTTTTGCGTGCTTATTTTAAGTGTTTGTTTGGTTGCACGTTCATATATTACACTGTGACAAACACATTCATCTAAAGGCTGTTCAGGTGAGGTGAGGTGAGGTAACACCAGCCTCGCATCTTTTCCTGTTGTTCATTGTGTGAGTACATTGGGCCTCATGCAAGAACCACTCATGCAAACAGATTTATACGGTGAGTTATTTAAGATCTGTGTCATTCATTAATTTTGATTTTAGTTCTTTATTTTCATATTTTAGTTGAGAAACAGGAAGGTCCTCTAGGTCAGACAGCTGCCTACCCCTCTGTGAACCAAACGGTGTAAAATCACCGACTACAGGTTGTAATTCCCTTGTTTAATATTTCCCTGCCTGTCAGGTCATTGCTCATAGTCGTCATTGACCGCTTTGCTTTAGAAATAAGTTATTTAGCATCCAACTTAATGTAAAACCATGAAATCTCAAGAACGTGCAGCTTCAGAGAGTTTGTTGAATTCAACTAAAAACATTCTGAAGAGAAGTTAGGATGAGAATATGAAAATGTTCTTGCATACGGCCCAGTTTGCTCTTATAAATCATGGATGACAATCTCCAGTGTTATTTTTGTTTTGTTTTGTCAATGTAATTAACCTTTGGTCAACCCCGATTCCAAAAAAAGCTGGGATGAGGTGTAAAACATACTATAAATAATGCAGAATGTGATGACTTCCTATTCCTTTTTTAAATTATACTCAATTAAAAACAGTACAAAGACAATATATTCACTGTTTCACTCATCAAATTCATTGATTTTTATAGATTTATGCTGATTCAGAATATGACGGCAGCATCATGTTTTAAAAAAAGCTGGGACAGGAGCATCAAGAGACTGGGAAAGTTGTTTAAAGCGGCCCAATATTTTTGGAAGCAGGGTTGTACTTTCAAAGTAAAACTCAACGTGAACGTTTCAGAGCAGCTGAGGATGCTGTGGCCCTGTGTGCGTGACCTCTCACCTGTCAGGTGGAGCCATCCTGACGTCCCGACACAGCCGCCCGGTCCAGGCGCAGTAAGGGTCTCTGGACAACACGCACTCTCCACAGCTCAGGTAGTTGGAGCAGTTGGCCACAGGAACCTCCACCAGCCCGGAGTTGGACGACACAAACAACAGACCCTGCAGGAAAAGGTAAAAGCCATGTGTGAGGCGAATCTCTCATGAAAAAAGGTGAACGGAGGGCAGAACAGAACAGAACAGAACAGAACAGAACAGAACAGAACAGAACAGAACAGAGCTTCTGCTTTGGATTACAGATTTTCTGATTTCAGAAAGGGAAACAACGCCAAAACAATTACTTAAGATAAACAGAAGAATTTAACCAAAACAAAGAGCTAACACGGGCCAGCTGTTCTCTCTTTGTGATGTCAGCCAAGTCGTTAGAGGGCCTGGGATAAGCTCAAAAACACATGAGAACAAGTGTCCGCTACAAAGACCTCATCTTCAGTTCTTTTTTACAGAGTCACTATGTATTATTGTGCGGAAATACGATTATCCAGAGATGCATCTTCACCACGACTGTGACGTTGATCCTGATATAAAGCGCATCCCAGTGTTCCCAAAAGCACCGGCTAAATTTAGTCCATCTAATCTATCAGTATATGAGACTTCCTGTGGATTCTGTCTGTCTCTCATATCCCTATTTGGTGCTAAGAATATACACACCGAACACATCTTGGACTTAGAATTACATAATCTTAGATAAGATTGCTGTTTGGCTGCTTTGGCCCTGGGAGAGGCCATTATGTAATAAAGAGAGAAAGGTAATGAAATTTAGCTCGGGGTAAAATGCCAGAGAGGATCATAAACTCTGCTCCAGACGGTGCTATAACTTACAGGAAAACTCAATGGAATCGCCGCTGCGGAAAGAAAATGTCTGTAACCAGTTTGTGCATCCGGTAAATGTAGCTCTCCCACTTTTTTAGTGACTTAAAAACGAATCTGAGTACGAAATGGGTCAAGATTAAATACAATCTGACACAAACGCAGAGACAATCATCATTATGAGGTGTGTTGAGATGACAAGAGCTGTGATTTACCCTCTGAGGATCGAGCTCGATGTGTTGCACGGGCTGAGGCTCGGGAAACAGAATCATCTCCTCGATGATGTGCATCTTATCGTTGGCATTGATGGCCTTATGGAGCTTTCCATCATCTGGAAGACACAGAGGACGAGTGGAAGTGACTTATACCGGAGGCCGGGGGATTTGTGAGCGGATATAAGCAACAAATCAAACACACTAAAGTATACATGAAAGATTTTCCTTTAAAAATGATGGAAATAGCCACAAAATAACCCATAAAGTGGACTGTTGTCGTGTAATGAGCCGTACCTGTTCCGATGAAGAGCACGTCGTAGGCCCTCTCCATGCCCTGGATCTTGTGCACGGCGATCTGTGTGTAGCGCACGCTGCGTTTCAGCAGCAGGGGAGAGCTGCGGATCACGCTGTCCATCAGGAAATGGTCCTTGACAAAGTTGAGCACTTTGTCGGGCATGTGCAAGGACGACTGGATGCCCATTTGCCGGGCGTGGTTGGTCACGCACTGCGAGGGAGTAAATTTAGAAATGAGAAATGAATCTCTGCTCATTCAAGTGGTGCCGAAGATACACAGCGTTCAAACTGTTTTCTTTAGCAGTAATATCTAAACACTTTCAAGATGCCTAAACCCAAGATTAATGTCTAAATTGTTGCAGTAAATGCAACTGCGAGTTTATAGAAGTTTACATTAAATCCTTTTTACTCACAGCAATCAATGTTTATAGTGACTTTGTTCAAAATCATATTCAAGACAAGTAGAGGGCAGCATATCACCAGAGTGACAGCTAACTGCCGCTAACTAGAGCTGCCGTTGGCTAGCTAGCTCGGTTCGCAATGTAGCTAGCAGTCTGTGTTATAGTTTACACCGCTAGCACCCAGGAGCTTTGGACCACAACGGGCTGAGAAAAGCTGGTTAGCATGCTAACTTTAGTAGATATCTCAGCAACGCAATAAAAAGACATAACATCAAAACTGCTATTTCTTCACAATCTGTTGATAATTTTATGTTTTCATGTATGAATGACTGTGATGTTAGCTGAAAGCATAATGTTCAGGGTGAGGTATCACTGGAAACAAAGACAGAATCGGCTGATAAAGAAGTCTTTGACTTGTTTTTTAAGCTAATATCTTCTCATTTTAAGCTCTTAGGCATTTCTTTTGCTCCAGGGACTCATGAACAGTTAGGCAGAAAATCAGTACGACAGTGCTGTTGGATTCTTTCATTAGAAAGGAAAAGGAGAACATCTGCTTTACATCAAGCTCACTTATTGAAAAGGCCAGAAATCAGTCTACAGGTACAGCTGGATATGTTTGGTTCTGGATCGTATCATACACCGCTTGTGTAAAAATGTAAAACATAATCAGAAAAATGTATATTAGGAATTTCATGTGAACTTTCCTCTGACTGAACAGAGATGGATGCTACTTGAATGGCCTCGAGTATAAGGCTGAGGTTAAGGTCAGCTGAGGCAAAAGAAGCTGAACTGAATTGTTTGTGACAGGATATAGTCTGGACCACTCACCGCCCCGGGCCTCGGTTCAGGCACTGGATGGTTGTAGGTGTACCACTGCTGCGTCTCCCTGTTGACCTCTCGGTAGCGCCCGCTGAAGGCTCGTTCCACCTGCGCCATGGTGAAAGCGCACACCGCTGAGCTGCCCGACGCTCCTTTATACCTGTCAACACACATAAAGTTGATATCTCCTCCGTACTTCTGTTGCAGTTTTGAAAGTGGAGCGATTTAAAGATTTAGTCTCGCACTTTATGTGTGTCCGTTTTATTGCAGCGTGTTTTTTCTACCCGGTCCATCCTTTCTGCAGTTCTCATCATTTCACTCAGGAAACTGGAGCAGCAACTTCTCACTGGAGAACAGTTGTAGAGTGGGCGCTTGAATGATTTCCATATTAAAACCTTTATTTTGTTGATACATTAATTAGACATCGGGGTTGCATGAGCTTCTGTTAGTGTTTAAGCTCATTACAGCTGCTCTGAATTCAGACGAGCCAAGGAAGGAAAGGCGACTTGCCAAGTCTGAGTGGAGATATTAAATAAAAACTGGCTGGAGGTTGTGTGTGTGAGCTGTGTAGATTCATGTGCGTGTCTGTGTGTTTCTGCATAAACATAAACTGGAACACAGATCAGATTAAATAAAGTGCCCGTGCATTACAAACCCTCGTCTTTGTTCCCTTACCACTGGGAGGTGAAGACGCCGTAGAAGACGGTGCTCTCCCAGCTGTCTCCCATGGGCTTCAGGACAAACATGTCCTGGATAATGTTGAAGGGGAAGCCGTCGTCGGGGAGGGAACACAAGAGCTGGGCCTTCAGGAAGGTGGTCCATTTCTTCTGCAGCACCCGCTCGCCGCCTTTATCACCCTGCAAACAGTTCAGGTACGTTATAGTTTGTTACAGAAGACTTTATGTCTCATTTAAGTTTTATTTGCACAAGAACAGAACATGGCTAAGGACTCAATACGGAGTGAAGGGGCATGGACCTGAATGCATCATGCAGCTGATGAAGATTTTTAAGACAGTCCCTGATTTTTCTTACTACTGCAACTGTGTCATTAGAGCCGACATGAACAACAATCCTGGAGCCAGAGGGTAACTGAGCTTAACTGAGACAACAGACCAGGAGTCCAAGAAAACTGGAAGACCCCACTCCACCCCACCCTTAATAAGAAAGACACATTTTTATTGGGACTTGCTACAATTTACCAGCTGTTGGAAAGCTTCAAAAAAGACCTGCAAGACTCTTAAATGCTTGTTATATCAAAGCTGCACTCCCCCTGCTTGACTTTAGAGGGTGCTGTTGAGGTCAAAGAAGTGAATCTAGGAGTGAAAGTGGCGACTGTGACAGTTATGACTCTATTTTTAGAGAAATAAACTGGACAACTAATCTAAACCAAACAGGATTTAACGTTTGATTCAACTCCAACCATTTAAGTTGGGTGCAATTATACTGAACTGCAGAGGACATTTTGAGGATTAAATGTGGCAGATAAATATTAGTTGCTCTTTGAAGAGGAGATGTTGAAATTGAAAACAGACAATGGTTAGTTATTAATTACAGCTTTGAAATCAACATCAGTGGTTCACGCCTCACTTCTCCTCCAACATACAGAGCAGATGCTTATTCTCCTTTTTACGCTGTCACAAATATTCACAAAAACGGTCATCAGATGGGTTTCGCTGGGACCAGCAATTATCAAAGAGCTTGTAAACACACACCACAAGAAACTCCTCCCAAATACAGCCAGCAAGCTGGAAAACACATGAGGAGCAGCAGCAGCAGGAGGAGGAGGAGGAGGAGGAACGTGACCAAAACAAGTGGTCTCGCCCAATCTCAAGACAGCTTTTTCAGCCTTGTATCCAAACTATCCCGTCAGCAGGGCCTCCAAAACCCCGAGCAACTCCTACAGAACAGCACGAGGAGATAATAAAATGCAAAACTATAACTTCCTCTGTTTCCTCCTCTCTGTTTCTGCTACACACAAACAATCATGTTGCGCGACGGTGAGGTGAAACCTCGTGGGACTGATGTTGCAGGCCCTGGGAGCCAATTACCAGGCTGTGGTAGTAGCCTGTCCACATAATGAGGAGACCACATTCCTGCTCTCTCAGCTGTCCACCGCTGTTGTTGCTGTGCTCCGCTGCGCAGCTCGTACTTTCAAATCGACCACTTCCCCCCCTCCCTCCCCAGATAACTACCCTCCAAAAATACACTGGCTCATATGTGCGGTATCAAACACAACTTTCCTCACGTTTGTCCACCTGAGAAGCAGCTCGACGAAAAGTAAAGAAAATGGTGCCACGCAGCGTTCATAATCGGCCTGCTCTTTTCGCAGTCCCTCAGTGCGCACACCTGAATAAACAACTGAAAGAGGGAGTGGAAGAAGGGAGGGGGGACAGTTGGGAAAGAGGGCGAGGAAAAACAACTCGGAAGCACAATTACTTGGCAAACCCGAGCAAAACAGTAGTTAGGAGGAACACTGCGAAAAAGGCTGAAGAGGCCTTGATTTATCTTATCTTATGAGGTGAACCAGCTCATCCAAAATACTTCACGTATTGCGATAAAACCACAATTACACATATTTGGCCTTGACCTGGGACACAGAGGGAGAAGGGAGTGCATGTTTTCTGTCAGGCTGCGAGAAAAGTGTGTTCTAGGGAGGGGCCCTCGTACTTGGCAGTTACCTAACTCTGATCCGAGTTCAGCCCTTTCCTGCACACCGAAGGAGTACACAGGGCCGGGCGTGTGTTCAGACGTGAGACGCTATTCTGAGAAACAAAAGGCGAATATGGAAATAGTGTGGGATGTCAGCCTGAAGCGATTCAGGAAGATGTGTTGGAGAGGGACGTGAGGCAGAGACACAGAGGTGGACAGGTACACGTCTGCGTTCTGGAAACAACAGGAAGTTAGTGAGTGCGGTGCAGCCTGCTGACTGGGCCCACTCGCCGACACAGTCAGCAGCAGCAGCAGCAGCAGCAGCGACACACAGCTCATGGAGGCAATTAAGGCACTTTTAAGCCTTTAAGACCTGATTGCTGCAATTTGCGTCAAAATTGTACTCCTTCTTCGACTGAGTCATAACTCGGTGAAATCGAAACACACAGACACAATTACCACGGCTTTAGATTCAGTGTGACTCACTGATCCCGAGTATAAACTGTAAGCTTGAGAATAATCAGATGTTTATGTTTCCTTCAGTATCTAAGTAATCCAGAGATAACCGTCTTTACATCCATGGGTGCAGTGCAAACGGGAGCTGCTTATAGATAATTTGGCAACTGTATTTCCCCCTCTGTCTGACACGCTCCGTTTTAGCTCCTGTCTCTTTAAGACCCCCCTCCTGAATACCCAGTCTGCTCTGATTGGTCAGCTCACACACGCCTGAGCCAGCTCAACTCATAGCATCTCCTGTCAGCTCTGCATATATTATGCAAATGTGTGATAAGGCGACGTAGTGTGATGTCACATAGTCACCGAATTAAAGGCGGTACTACTGGCGAGGCATTTAAGGCACTTCAGGAGCAGTGTTTTCTGTGGGAGAGAGGAGCTTCTGTTGACGTCGTTTTTTTTAACTTTCAAGTCCTTTTACATACACAGGAACCTATTTGACACACTGAAGGAAAGGAAAAAACAAAATTTCAAAATAGCTAGTCGCAAGAGCTGCTCAGCGTTGTGCAACATTAATTTTATCTGAAGTCAGACGATCATTTCTTCGAGTAGAAACTGGACAGTAGAAGGAATTCCTCTGCATCGTCTCAATACATTGCTCTGTTAGCGTTTTTAAGCCGTTCGCGGCTGCATTGTTAAAGAAACCACCTGCATCTCTACTGTACTGCCACAGAGTGCGAGGCTGAAAAGACGTCAGTCTGGAGAAGGAGGGCTGCTGCATTCCTGCGAAATAAAGGCGCTCTATAGAGCAGAGCAAGCCATTCTTCTGTCTCTATTGCACAGTTCTTCTGCAGCAACAGCTTGCCTGCTTGCCACAGTCTGGAGGCCTTTCTGTCACTGATTTCCATATATAGAACCCAGGAGGTGCTCCGCCGGCTTCGAAAGGTGTCGCAGCACCGAGTGCCACAGCCTAGCAGGACTAAGTCATTAAGCTGTCACTTAAGATTACATGCTGTCCCCACGATTACTCACATTACTGCCTCCATGAACAAGAGGCATCAATCAGGGAGGGATGCTGAGAGCGTGTATATCAGGCAGGTTCATAGCCGTTTTAATTGATCCGATGACAGGTGAAACGGGATAAAGTCTGCTCTTGATTATTCAGGGTGATCGACCCAACTAAACTCTCGCGGAGGGAGGAGGGGGGGATGACGTCGGCGGTTTAAACGATGCGAGCGAGTTCTGCAGTTGCTACAGTTTGCCTGCAACAAAAAACAGGCCATATAGTAGAGTGGAAAAAAGCATTTCATATTGCTGCGAAGCACCCTTGAATACTAATAATGCCTGCAAAGCTCAAAGCGCTGGCGGAGAAAGGCAGAGAGCTGGAGGGATGGACGAGTGCAGCTGACATTGTGAGGGAGATGGAAGGAGAGGGGGAGATGACATTGCAGAGAAAAGGGAGGGAGGGCGGCGTGGTGAGGAGGAGAGGATGATTCAGGCACGGGGAAACCAAATCTGTTGAAAACATGTTTGCACAGTCGAACAGAAAAAGCGCTTTAACGCACCAGTGACAGATTTTCATTGCGTCTGCACCCTTGTGACGTTCAGTTAAACGTTGCCAAACGTGCTTTGACATGGGAACGTCCCGCCTTGTTTTGAGGTAATTGTATCAAGGATTATCAGGAGGAAGCTCGAAGCCCGCTGCGCCTCTTTACTTTTGCACGGGCCTCCTTGTGCAATGACCTCACCCCAACCGCAGGTGTCTTACCTTGCACACGCGAGCGATCCTCGACACAATGGTGTTGTCAAAGAAGTCGAATTCTTTCCCCGCCTCGCTGAAGAAGAAGTAAATCTTGTCGTCGTCTCCCACGGGGTTGCCTATTGGCTGACTCTCCTCGATGTAAGCCGACCCGACAAAGACGGGATCTGTTTTTAAAATAGAAAAACACAAAAGGAAACATGCGGTTAGAGAGAGAGAGAGAGACAGACACGTTACAATTTTATCATCAATGCAATGGAACTGTGCTTTCAGTCGTTTTGTGCCTTCGTAAATTCGGAGAGAAGTCAGAGATCACACAGACGAGCTGTGTTTTGAAGTCCATGTGCGCCGTCTGATAGGACTCTCCGTCTGCATGCATTAGCCGGCCTTGCCTCGCTAATGATCGCTACTTTTTGGAGCTTATCTGCTCTGTTGAGTGCATAATGGGAGATTTGTAGAGGGGAAAAAAAGAAACACAGTCCAATCTGATGTGCCTTTTTTTTTTTTACCTTGCAGCCATTTTAAAGAGTTTTCTGTCTTCAGAGCCGTTCCCTGACCCAAACTCTTGTAAATGACTGGTTCATTCCCTTGGAAGTTGCTGACGGTGCCCGTGTACAATTCACCATCTGGAGGAAAAAAAAGACAAAGATTGCAAGATTTTAAATAAAGAAGTTAATTTGCTATTAATTAAGCATAATAAACCTCAAATAAATGATGTGCTGGGGGCTTTTTTAACGGCAACAGATGAAGTCAGTGGTAGTTTAGAGCGAGCGTTTATGAGTGAGGGATTAGACAAATGATGTCCTCCGCTCATATCCAGCTCAATTATTCCCTAATTGCTTGTTAAAGAAGTTGAACACAAACAGCGTCTGTTGGTGTCCGGCTATTTATCAGAAGGGCTGAGGCAGACAAACAGCATCAGCAGGCACATCGTGACTCATTACTGAATCAAAGTGGTAGTTAACATCAAAGTATGGCTTCAGAACAGCCTGAGCCCGTTTCCCAGCAAGAAGCCACTCATAATCATACCTTTGTCTTTGTCTTTCCAAATGTTTAAAGTGACACAAAGGGAGGAAAACAAGAAGAAGTGTGTGTAATTCTACGTACCAACAATGATGGCAGTGGATTTGTACTCTGGATTAAAGGGACAGCGACTGCGCCCATCCTCCATCACGACCTCGCCCACTTCGTCTCTCTCCAGCGCGAATGTTGACGTGTTCTGGAGACGAGACACAAACAGCAAAAAATGTCCCTCAGGCACAGTCCAATTAAATTGTACTTACAGTAAAGAGTGAGCTAAAGTGAGCTCAGCCACCTCCAGCTCGCTGTCTCCACTTCTTCACTACAACACACACAGTAGGACCGACTTTTAGGTCACTTTGAACACACAGCAGCTCCGTCTGGAGGCAAGGCCGGGTCTTCAGGCTACTGTATGTCAAAGGCTGTGAACACAGCTGCTGCAGTTTATTGTGAGTCAACACCACATGCACCATCCTGCTGCAATTAATGCTTGCTAATGTTCATTAATTCCTCACTCACAACAGTCGCCCAAATGCAACCCTTTAGTACAGTTTAGGTGATGTTTGCTAAGAGCTGCAGTGGCCAGCTGTTTCAGGGAATTACTGAGCCTCATTGAAACTTATAATGATACACTTGTAACCCGTTTTTTAAAGATTCATGTCATCAGTGAGGTCAGACAGAGTAGTATCAAAGGATGGATGGACCACCAGAGAAAAATACTTTAAATATGCCTGTCCACAAACAGACCACAGTAACTCTAGGTGCCTGTCGCTGGTTGAAACACAGGTATATATAATATTGTTTGCTCAAGTGTGTACGCCACTTCAGGCTGAGTAACAGTTGTATTACGTCTTATTTAGGCTCTCGTGGAGATTTGTTGTGTCTGAAAGAGTGACATCACTTGAGTAATCTCAGGGTTGGACCATTTAAACAGAGAGCCGCATTACAAACAGTGAGCAAAGAGTTTGAAAAATGTTGGCGTCAACAGACAGGGAGGGTCAAACAGGAAACGCTGGCGCGATGCACTATTGCAAGTGTGGATGACGCCTTGTGACCAGCTGTCTCAAATCAATTTACAATGATAGAAAAAACAGCAAAGTGGCGAATAACAATATTTGCCTTCAAAATTTAGTGGAGTGGAAGTATAAAGCAGCGGAAATTGGAAATAATCAATCAAGTGAAGTACAATATAATATACATCGGTTCCAAATATTTGTAAACTGTCTCCCTGACAGCTAATAATCTGTCGATCCCTAAAAAAGACATATGGTTTCTCAAAACAGGGACAGTAGATTTTGTGCCAGCCACTTACACTTAAATTGCTTTAATAGGACACCTCTCTGCAGTCGGTGGAGGAACAATTACAGTCACCAAGAAAGCCTTTAAATTAAATGTACATACGGGAATGTGACTATTAACATAGAGAGGCAAAAAAAAGTCTGTGGGCAGCAAGAGTAATAACTCGTTCTATTTAAAAAGGACAGCACAGAGCGCCTCCATTGCCGGGAAAATCTTCCCATGCTTCATCATTATGACTTGTTGTACTCGGGGCTTGTTTGAATTCATGTCCATCATCTGATTGTTTAGTGTATCTTCTTGGCTTCGGCTTCGTGTAACGCTGCCCGTAAAATCCTCCTGCAACTGTTTTGAGAACAGCTATAAAAATAAAGCATTTATTAACGTTAATATTATGCGAGTCAGAGAGCGTCTGGCCGGTAGGAACGCTCCGGGCGACACACACACACACAGACACACACACAGACACACACACACACAGACACACACACAGACACACACACACACTTCTGGACTCTGTCGACATGACGAGTGTTCACCCCGACCAACCGGGCTCAGAGTTGGAATCTCGGTTCAGGGCCCAAAGTCCTGCCAAGTCATCTTCAGTCTGAGAAGTCTCTTGTTTCTCTTTCACTCTGACGTCAAGGCAGGAGGAGGGAGGGGGTCGAGTTGTTGAGCCAAGTTGTCGCCAAGCTCGATTGACCCCCCTTCACTGAAATCAATGTCATCCTGCTGCCGGTTACCATCACTCCAGATTTACTCCTCCGCTAGATAAACAGATCTACCGCTTCCCTCTCGCTGCAAAACCGCACGGCTCGTGTACCCCCTGTTGACTTGTCTGGCTAAAGTGCCTCAGCAGCGTTTGGTTACGCTCGGATAGCAACAGATCCAATACTGACATGGTGGATAAAAGAGCTTGATTCCTCAAGAACAGCAAAGAAATGCATCAGAATTCAAACGCTGTGCCAGTGAGAGAAGTGGAGAGAAATAAAAATCAGGGCTCTGTTGGACTGAGAGGTCATTACTTACGATGTAGGCGCAAATAGGGCTGAAAGCATAAGTGCCACACACGTAGAGATGAGTGCTGTTCAGCCGCAGGAGAATTTTGATGTAATTGAAGCAATCAGTCTGGATGGGGAACAAAGGGAAAAGCAAGTGTGAGGTCTATGAATCCATAAGAAATTCTTAGAAACGGATTTTGTCGGACAGACACAAATACTTCAGAAACTGTTCGATAGAAACATGAAAATGTTTCCGTCCTCCAGCATCACACGGCAGTTTCCTGGTGGGCTCTGTAATACACAGACCAGCGTTGTACACTGCGGTACAAAGATTAGCAAGGTTCGTGCCTAGGGAAACAACAGCTGGTATGACAACAAGGTAACAGACAGCGAGAGAGAGAGAGAGAGAGAAAAGAGCAATCCCCTGGCGAGCCTGCACACTTGATGAATCTATTTGTAACTGGTGGAAACGATTGTCAACACAGAAGTCAATGCTCATTTTATCTTCTCACACACCAGCGAAACAACTCGGAGAGGGCAGATAGGAAAGAGACAAGAAAATCCACACTTTCGATATTGTCATTATGGAGCTTTTTTCCAGAGGTATGTTCAATAGCGGTGAAAAGGTGCCTCTCACCTCCAGGTTTTTCCCTTTGAAGCTGCATTCCTCTCTTTTTCCGGCAGGAGTGCCCCACGTCAGCTGAGGATGATAAAGAAAAACCTTGAATAAGTCATGCGAAATTCAGGGAAGCACGCCGATTCTACAGAGAAGTTTCTTCATACACAAAGATGAACTGTCGTGTGGAAATGAATAAAGATGACGCAACATATGGAGCCAAGTAAGTCCCTAAATTATTCATTTCACAATTATTTAACTCGGATAATTTGCATTTACAAACCACATTGTTAAAGGAGACATATCATGCTCATTTTCAGGTTCATAATTTGATTTTGTGTGACCACTAGAACAGGGTTGTTTTAGCTCCTGTCTCTTTGAGGCCGACCGTCCCGAATACCCACTCTGCTCTGATAGGTCGGCTCACACATGCCTGACCCAGCACCGCTAACAACAACAACAACAACAGAGCAGTTGTGCTAAATCAATTCTTCAGTGCCCTGGCATAAATTATGCAAATGTCCGACATGGTGATGTAGTGTGATGTCACAAAGTCAAGGAATGAACGCCGGGTCTACTGACGAGGCATTTCAGGAGCAGTGTTTTCTGTTGGAGAGAGGAGCTTCTGTTGGTGCGGACTTTGACCTTTTAAACTTTCAAGAACGGATATAAAAACACTGAAGGAAAGGGAAAAAAACTAAAAAGCATAATGGGTCTCCTTTAACTCGGAAAAGAAAATTCGACGATTAGCTGCATGATTTTTCTGCCAGCCCATATTTTCATTGCAATTTCCCCCCCACTTGGCATTGCGATAACTCACGTTCTTCTGCAGCTTGGTCTTGCTGATGTCCGAGAGGCTGAGGGCGAACAGCGCCTCCCTGGCTCCGACGTACAGCATGTCGTCCTCCTGGCTGAGCAGCAGAGACGTGTAATTGAAGACGCCGTCCACAGAGAATCTCTTGGCCGACCTCTCCTTTGCATCTGGGAAACGGCAAGAAAAAAAACCACACGCACACACTGGAGATTAGCATCACATAGCAGGACAGAACAGAGAGGAACAGGCTGGTACAGAACCTAATCCTGACGCTTAAAGTACGAGAACACACATAAATGTGATCACAAGCACAGAAATAGGTCCCAATTTACAACGCTCTCAATACCGTCAAGCTGTGAAGAAGGGAGAAGAACAATTTATTCCATATCCCAGCGCTGGGATTTAAAATGCATGTTGAGGAGTTTTTAAAGGGCTTCAAAAGGATTCAAAACTTTCATCTCACGATCAGAAATAAAAACCGCTTTATTGCTGTAATTAGATACTAAATACCCGATAAAATGTTTCGTTTGGTGAGGATGCACGAAACATCACACGGATGCATGGGTTTCGCTCGTCATATCCAGCCAGAAAGTGCCTGGACATGCTTGAAATGGGAAAAACAAATTGAATCTGAGACTTCAAGTAAAGACCAAGAAGAAGAGCACTTTATTTTGAAAGGTGAAGTGGAGGTGAATCATATAATTGACATCATTAAACGACACAGGCAGAAAAGTGCAAAAATGTACAGTGTACAGTCCTTATATTGTTATCGTGACATTATACTATACTGTATATAAGTGTTGGGACGATCTCAATGTGGGAGCAACGCGGATGCCAAAAAAAAGTTTCTTACCATCAAAACAATGTTAAAACTTCGTCCGCCATCTTTCAGGGTCATATGATGGCAACTAATTTTTTCCGACTTCCAAGGCGTTATTCCAACGCACATGGCGAAATACCGAATTTAGCCACTAGAAGTCGCGCGAGACCAAGCCGCTTTCTCAAGGAACATAATGAGAGTGTAGCAGCACTACAGTCCATCAGGGCAACTGCAACACGTTGTTTTCAAGTCGCACAATATCTCCATATGAGTGAAACTGGAGAAAAGATGGCAGTGATGACATTTTCAAGTAGCCCATGCATGTGAACACTACAAGTCAATAAGTTTTCCTCAATGTGTTCCTGATAATGTTTCAAAATAAAAGCCTCGGGTTTCTGTCCACTAAACGGTTGAGGGCTTTAGGTACCTCGTTCTAACATTATTAAACACACATGTTGAACGCCCTAAAACCACAGCGGACTGCCACAAATCAACACACAATAACTTCCACTCCTACAGGACCTGTTGGCCAAACACAAATGAACGATTTGGACAGCGCTCCAAGGAAATGTGGAAATCTTCTTGGAAGAACAAATCAAGCAGGAAACAAGAACAAGTGGACAGACATCATATTACATCCAACTACAGCACAACACAAACTGCAGCGGAGAGCTTCAGTTCAGATCAATTCATGACACAAAGGCTGAGCATCATTTCTGTGTGGGACTATCCTCTCTGTTCATCCCCCCTCTCCGGTGGTGGCAGCCAGCAGCTACTGTAGCTCCATGACAACATGTCACATGTGTGCCAGCGAGCCACGTCCACACTTTCCTGTGCTGGCCAGCTCTCTACTGGCAGCGAGGTGAAAGCCTCTTCTACTCAACACCAATCTAAATCACCTTCATTCTGCCGCTCGCCAAACCCTCTTCAGATGGATCTCTTTAGCAGTGGGCCGAAAGTCAAATGAGTTACTTTTTCCCCCCGCATCTCTCCCTTCCCACTGCAGCCTTGAATAGTTCTTGTGATGAGGCACAGATTCAATGTACACATTGCTCCTTTTATAGCATTTCCCTCGGTGTCGCAAACAGCCCAGGATCCTCTGCAGTGGCACCAGCAGCGGCTTTTTACTGCTGCTTTCCAATATGAAAGTGGCGTTTCAAGAGGTTTGGATTGATTTTTGTGAGAGGCAGTGAGTCTGACAATTGGTCACAGTGTGATAAACTGCTCAAACAACCCAATAAAAATGACATCAAATGGTCCAGGATGTCATGAAAAGTGGGTTATCAGGACCTTCAAGCATCGTCATCCTCAGGGAAACAACAGCTGAGCTGGTGAATGTTATCACTTGGTATCTATCAACAAGACTAACGGTCCTTTTAGAGGTCAACAAAGACATGGGATATGAGCAATCACATATTTTTGCGTCCTCTGCTTACATACTTCTTGCTCTTCGCAGTTTTTTTGACCATCTATGTAAATGTTTATCCGTTTCCTTCCATTCCAAACATATTAAAACACACTCGATGTGCTCCCCACGCCAAAGCGCTTGGGGTCACGGACTCCATTTGCTTATCCAAATAAGATTACTGGCTCGTATCTGAAGTCGTCAACACTAATATTTGCCGCAGTTAAACCGTTTACGGCCTTTTCCCTCATGTACAACCAGCTGAAACTGAATTCAAATGTAGTCACTTCTGACAGTAAAGAAAAGACACTAGCAGTGCGTTTATCTCCAGCACTCCAGGTGGTGCACTGGACCATAACGCAAAGGGAGCCAGTAAACAGCAATAAATGTTTACAACCCACGACTTAAACTTTTCAATATGCTCGCAAACAAATGGTTCATCTAACACTCGAGGCTCTTTGGCAGACGATCGTCCTCCCCTTATGGGAGTGAAAGCCAGCTGCGCAAGCCACATCGTGTCCAAAATCAAATCTGAGGCCCTTTGCAGATCAACAGCCCTCATTCTGTTTAAACCGTGGTGACATCTGGAGTCAATGAAGAGAGGGGCCTGTCATTAAAATCCAGGGAGGGGATTCAAAAATAAAAAAAGACTTCCTATTGTCATATTTAGGAAAACGTGTATTTCCCCTCCTCTGTCCTGAATGACCCCAGTGGGGAAGGAAAAACTGGTTTTATTTCAAGGTGAATTAAGTCTGTTAAAAATGTTCTAAATGCTCATAAAGACAGCTATAGTCAGTCCCAGTGGACGCCACCGTTGGCAGACAAAGGAGAGCCGTCTCTCTTCTCAACAGGGGGACGTATTATAGCTTGACTGTCACGGCTCCCCTGAGTTTTGGCCATTCACTGGAACCAAAAACAGCCTTCCCTCGGCATATTAAAACTCTCTGACATAAATCACAGTGACATCCTCTTAGACAGACAATGGAATAACGAGCGGAGGAGAGCACACTCATGAAACTTTTACTCGGAGAGCAGTCTGGGGCTCCATGGAGGGAGGGGTTTGAGGTCAGGGCACTGAGTGGGAGTTGTGGTAACCAGGAAGATTGGTTTAAGACGATGACCTATGAGGAGACATGCAGACAGAGGGGAGGGAAATGTTATTTTCAAAGCACTCTGGGATGGATTTTTGATAAGGGCAGAAGGTCACGCAGTAACGAACGTAGACGCTGTGTCAGGATGCGAAAACTCAAGGCTTTCTTCTGTTTCTGCGCTGCCCGATGCAGCGGGTCAGTTGTGTGTTTTGACATGCTTGCGGCAGAATGCTGGGCATCTGCAGGCCATTTCACAGCCAGGCTCCAGGTCCATTCATCACCGGCCTGTTTAATCAGCTGGCTGTCACCAGGCTGGGCCCTCAACCTCTGCTAATGCTCATCACATCACACCTACCATCAATTTGGCCGCTTTATTGTCGTTGCTGACTTGGTTAGTACAACCAATTCAGCCTCAATTCGCCATGGTTGTGAAAGCCTACAAGCTGCAAGAGAAACTGGCCAATGGTCCAAACTAGAGCGCAGTAGCAGAGTTCAAAAGATGAGGATCGAGGACAATCTACAGCTGAGAGAACAGAGTCTTCATGAAAAACTAACAAACACTCATGAACCGACTGTCTTTCTCCACAGGCACATAACAACCTCTCGGCAATTAGGTGAAATTTAATTTTGGCAGCGTATTCATTGTGTTCATTCACTGCGATGTTCTTATTTTAATCAGCGGAGGTAAAGATAGCAGGAACAAGTCAGATCACAGAGGATTTCAGAGAGCAGCTGCTCTGTGATCAAAGAAGTGTTTGCTCTGTAGTGAGAGAATCAGACTAATTCTGTGCACACACACACAACGAGCAGCTACAAACTTCTTGGATTAAAATGGAGACACACGAGGGGGAAAGTCTTGTAACTGTGCCTCCAATCATCTCTGTACTCACTCCACTGATTATTTAAAATTTCTTCCATATGTATATTATATAATAGTTCGGCCTCTTCAAACGAATTCTGCTAGAATTAGTGTAAACCGATTTACTGTGCAACATGCATGGGCTGAAATAGGTGCTTGTCCGCGGGGAGACGCTAGCTGTTTCCCTCTGTTTTCAGTCTTTATGCTAAGCTAACCCGCCTGGCTGCCAACCATAGCTAAATATTTCATGTACACACATGACAGTGGTACCAATCTTCCTATCTAACTTTAGTGTATTTACCAAAGTGAGTGCTCTTGATGGAAGATTCTTAGGAAATGTAATGTTTGTTTTATCATCACTTGTTTATATTGCTTATTTGTTTTTACTTTAGAAACGGGGCACTAAGAAGTTTTGGGGGAAAAAAAATTCAATATTTACAATATAAATGAGGTAATACTACACAATCAGAAATATTTATTTTTTTCCATAACTGAGTAAACAAACTGTTCTCAGAGGAACATAAGGTCCACAGAACACTGTTTGTTTATATTCGGCGGACCCTGCCATCTTTCTAGCTTCAAAGTGAAACTGCATGACACTGCATGATATTTGTTTTCCGAGTTTATTCAGTCATGAAAACAAAGATTGTTTATTCAGTAAAGATCTTTCTCGTCTGATTAAAATTTCTTCCCCAAAACCACACAGTGCACCTTTAAGATTGAAACACATTTTACCTTCACTCCATCAGTGTCGATTTACCAGAGCTCCAAAATAGCACAGCGACACCATCGAGATTTGCACGGCTCTGAATCCCTTCATTCACATCGCAGCTGAGTTTGTTCAGCGTGTGCTTACTCACCATTGAGGTAACTAAGATATCATTAGAGGGTGCCAGCTTGCAGCCACAGTGTCGCTGAGTAATAAAATACATGCCGGCACTTTGGCAGGCATCATATTTCAGACGAAATGGAGCAGGATCAACCTATTTTTTTTCCAAGGGGTTTAATAGTACTCCTAGGGTGGGGCGATTGATTGGCTGCTTGGTAGGCATTCGCCTGCCAAGACACTCCTAAAAGCCCCGACTGTAAACATGCCCCAGATTTACTAAAGCAGCATGAGCCAAGTCACAAGGCGCGGGGGCAACGGGGACAGAGGGGTTCACTTGCAGCCGGGCAGAGAAAATCCAAAGGAGAGGAGAGTGTAGCACAGCTGATATTAATCTCACACCGAGCTCCGCTTATCTCGCATGCAAGACACAAATTTACAAAAAAAAAATCTATCCATCTCTGCCCTTCGCCAGCCAAAGCCACACAACCACACACAGCTTCAAGGCTCTCTGTTTGACATGAGTTGACAACGGACTGGATAGCGGCCCTGGAGCTCCCTGACAGAGGCCGACACAAGTCACTTCAAGGTCATCACGGCGCTGCTCCTCCTGATATTTGGGCGAAGTGATGGTAATTTATTGGTCGGTGACTACTGGCAACCGAGAGCAGCCCGGCTCTGTGTTGCTGCTGTAGTCCGCCAGCCAAGTCGGTGAAGAAACACTGTTTGTCTGCACAGTCAGAGGACACGGACCTCTGATGAAGTGGCAGGCTGGTTTGCAAGAGCTGGGGGCAAACTTGAAAGAGACTTCACAAATATTCTTTCATCTTAATATGAATGGTGTCCTCAGCGTCGGTTACATGGGTGGATTTTATTATTTTAAATGCACCGTGAGTAAAAAATACAAAACCTGATACAGACAAAGACAGAGAGAAATGGGGGCAGATGAAAAAAAATCACACTTTTCCTGGACTGTAAATAAAAGCTGACAGCGCTGAATCAATCTCAGAAGAGACTGTGACACCTACAGTGTCTGTAGTGCTCACACATGTTGTTTGTAATGACTTGGAACGATGCTGTGGCCCTGCTGCTATATTGTGTGTATATGCTGCGAATTATGCGTGTGTGTTTGTGAGTGTGTACACATCGTACCGAGAGACGGCTGCACCTTGCAGATAATAACCAGAGCCCGACGGTGTGCAAGTCCAGTGTTTGCAGCGTGTGAGGATTATGCAGCAAAGAGGTGTTAATGGTGCCACATGGTTACATGTGCAGGCTCAGAATCAGGGCAACAACAGCACACCACGAGATGAGTGAGCATTCATAGGAAATGTGGAGCAGTTGGTGTGTGTACTGTAAAAGCCCAAATGCTGAAAATGTTCCCTTCACCCTCGGACAGAAAAAAACAACATCGCCTCGACACAAATGTACCAAGGATGAGGTCAGCGCATGAAGCGCTGTGCACCTCTAAAAGCAGAATAACAAGGGGCTGACACAGGCATGATGCTCCGCTCTGTAATTATTGGCTCTTAGGTGTCATCCTGATGCACTCTGAATTGGCACGCACCCAACCAACACTCAAAGCAGCGGAGCGATGGAGCGCAGTGGTCTATCACTGCTGAAAGCTTACAAAATCCTGGCTATTAGCTCCCAGAGACACACACAGAGAGAGAGAGACACACTATGTGGAATCGGAGTGAGTTCTTCAGACACAGATAGTCGTTATAATTTGCCTCACATGCTCAATTCAAAACAGACGTGCCTGATCTTGTCATGTGTGGCCTGCTTCTCCCTCTCTCTCTCCTACAGTCTCCAGGAAAGAGACTGTAGATGTCACTGGAGTCTGATACACTCAGATTTAGCCGTCTTGCTTATCTTTGAGTGCTCATGTGGAATTGAGGCCCAAAACTACAGGCTAAGAAAAGGCAACATGGTTTTAGTGTAAAGGTTTTAGAGGCACTCTGTAGTTTTGCAGAAGAAATTCAAACTCAGAATTTTAGTATTTATAATGTTAAAGGGGTAATAATACAATACAGCATTTTTTTTTAAAGATAGCCCTGAAAGTATTTACATTCTGTATTTAATTCTCCATATCGAAGTTTCCATCGTTGATGGCAGGGTCCGCCATACACACATTGGCTTGAAATGCATTCACTCACAGATTGACAGGAAATGATGATGCAGTGCTGCCATATAGAAGCTATATTAAGTTACTGCTAATGCAACATTTCCTGCACAGAGTGGCTTTTATTGTGAAGCAATTCAATTCAACAGCTGTGATCAGAAATGCATCTAAATAAAACAAAAAAACAACAACAAACACATGTTGCTTTGTTGTTTTTCTGACAAAAAAAGCTGCTTGATGAGTGTTAAAATATCACTAGCAACCTCCAGGGTCATAATCAACCAGGACTTCAAACGCTTTCTTTATTTCTTCATATCTTTATATGCACACAGAAAATAACAGGCAAAGAAAGTTGGCTTGATAAATGACACGGTATCCACGGCTCAGCCAAGCGGACTTGAAGAGAAATAATGTCATTTTTGTTGGCACTGGACACGTTCAAATCCAGCTGGCTCGCACATGCCCGCAGATGGTTCCTGCTTCAGCTCGAGTCCCATCAAAGTACACTTCCATACGTCTCTCCAGCGCGCACTCTCGTCGATTTTTAGGGCACCACTGCAGCTGTGTGCAGCGTACTAAGTGCACTCACTTTGGACTGACATGTGTTGAAGGTCGTTAAGTGCTACCGCAGCATGCAGACACACACCTCCACCCTGAAAGTGTGTGCGTATGCGTGTGTGTGTGTGCGTCTCTGGAGAGGCACTTGATGAAAAGAGCGGCCTGGAGTCGAAACTGGGGTCTCTTGCTCTCTACTCATCCACCACAAAGTAACTGAGGACGAAGAGTGGTCAAGCACATGGGATTACGCTCTTTGCTAATGGCTTTTCTTACGCACACAAACACGAACGCACACACACATCTTCACTGTCACATCCATTTCCTGCCGTCATGTTGCTATCAGGACCCCGGTGAGCTCAGGATATCCACACCTGCTGCGTTAGCCTCCATATTTTGGCTCATAAGGATTAGTCGGCCCTCACACGGCCTGATCCGACTCCATCTCTCCCGTCAACAGGTGTCATTCAGATTGATAAAGGACGACGCTTCCTCTCATGGATCGATGAGTGCTACACCTGCACGCACAGCAGACCGTCAGCTGTCGTCGCTGATCAAGTCAAAACCAGTGTTTTTAAGGATCAGACGGATAGGATTCCTATAAAATGAGACACTTTAACAGAATACTTCAGCTCGGTCTATATAATATATTCAGCCAGGCCTCACGGGGACACACACATCTCTCTCTCTCTCTTTTTACATTCACCCACGAGTAGGAATAAGAGGCATATGGAGCGTATTAACATACTGGAACGGAATCAGGAAAGTTCTGACTTTTAATGAAAGATACACGAGACGACTGCGTTTAACCGTTTAAGCTCTGCCTCGACTCAAAAGTAAAAAACCTCAAGTGTTTCCTGAGCGCATTTATGAGCACACGCTTATTTCTGTTGTGCCTTGATGTTTTAAGATAATAATGGTTAGTGGTAGTGATAAACTTTTACGGGTATAGAAGGATTTTATTTAATTTGCCATAATGCATATCAATTTTGAAATATATTCACATGAGCAAGAAGTTCAGTCTTACAAATGAGCACATTTTTGTGGTAGCTTATGACAACAATTAGCATGTAAGTCTTCTTAGTGCAGCGTTACTTCCGCTAAGAGCACCGAGTCTCATTCTGGTATAGGGGGAGGGAAAAAAACGGTCTGGCTTGTTTGCATGTTTTTACTGCAATCAAAATCATCGTGGGTGGTTTTTAACCCAGGATGCAGCGACGGTGCCCCTGCAGTATAGTTTTAGGGGAAACTCATTTTGCACGCCTGGAATCAAAATGGCTAAATCCCTGCCAAAGAAAAGGTAACAGCTGCTAGCTTGTTTACATCCGTGCCATTGGTAGTGCTACAGTAACTTGCCAGTTTCAGTGTGCAGGTTGCAGCTTAGAGGTTGTTGTTGTTTCGTGCAGCGACGGGGGTTTTGAAAACAGTATACGTAGATAGCGGAAGGAAAGGGAAAAATTAAATACTTGACACCAACAGTTTACATCTGGCAAGTCAGACTACTGAAGCAGCAACATCTAGGGCGCTGACAAATAAAGCCAACGCAGAAGAGCTGCCATTCCTCGAATGGCCACTTGAAGCCGACTCCAAAAGCAAGTAAATTCCCATAAGAGCCCATGTTTAAATGCTTTTCTGCAGAAACGAAACTAAAGAAAGAGCCAAAAGTGCCACCATGTTTCATTCTACAGCAGAGTTCATAGAAACTGACACGACGTTAATGGGGGCAAAGCCTATTTTGAGCTTGTGACTATATACAGTTTAAGACCTACACACAGAGAGCAGCACAAGGACAGAGGACACAGACTATGGATGTATAAGAAAACTGCTTACTGACACTGTTACAGTATGTGTGTGGGGGGGGACACATCATGTGTACATCTTGGACAGACTGATGTATGTACACCTTTGAGCAATCAGGTTATGATCAGTCCTGATATAGATGCTATGTCAGTTTTTTGAGATCAGATCCAATTTTTGAGGTTATCCAATCAGCCCCAAGATGCAAGAAGTGGCTCTGTGAACGGGGTCCAAGTCTCGGATTATCTTCCTGTAAGATTGGCATCAAAGGTCTGTGTGGTAAAAGCAGTGCATACACAAAGAAAATGCTTTTTATGACGGCAATGGAAACACTGAAGTGCTGCAAAAGCATAAATAAAATGTATGGTCAATGTATGAGTAGTCCAGAGTGATTTACAGCCAGCACCACAGAAACCACATAAATCCTACCTCCTCATCACACAATGAAGATAAAATATGGTCATCTTTGTGTCACAGTAACTATAAAACTGAACATGTCTTGTGTTAATAGGAATGAGGCAAACCTCCTTTCACTTTGGACAACTCTACACTGCACCCCAGCAGTCCAAAAAACACCTAATGACTCTCTTTAACCTCACATTCCTCTCTGTCCATCTTAATTAACAGCTACACCATTATTTCCTGCTGCTTGCCATTTTCTTCAAATCAAATGTCCCTGATCGAAATCTGCAAAGACTGAACTTTTCTGTACATTCCCTGGAGCGTGCAAGTGGTGAAGCCATTAAAACGTCTGAAACAGAAGGAGTTGATGTGCAGTAATTACGCTCCATTGTTGCGGCTGTTATGGCGTTATGTGCAGGCACTTGTGAGTGCCACCTCTGCTGGAAGCCACAGACCGCTTTCCTTTCAGGATCAGTGGGCGTGTCCTTGCCGGGGTTTTAGGTGGGCATCGGAGCATGTCATGAGTATTTGGGCTGACCCCCCTCTCACCGCCCCTCCTCTTGTTTCTGCACTGCGATCCGCACACTGCCAAGGTCAGTGGATTAGCATGCATGAGAGAAAGAGCACAATATTCGCCGAACGTAAACCAAACGTAAACGGGAAAGGACACTGTGTACACTGAGCAAACACAGCATGCTCGCTAGCTCGGCTTAAAGGGCCATTTTGATTTTTCTTCTCCAAGCCTGTGTGAAAGTATTGAGAGTGAAAATGTTCCCTCAGGATCCGACTGATTCCTTTGTTTACATATTCAGCACATTACCTACAAAGCAGGTGTAGAAAACAGACACTGACAGAGTCTCTGGGCGCCCGTTTGTGAAAATTAGGATAGTGAGCACATATAAGTTAAATGCAAGATTCAAAACAAAGTTACCTGCAATAAGATACACCACTGACTATCAGCACTTGTGTTATATCTATACTATCATTTACCTTTCATGGATAAAGAAAAAAGGGCACGCAGCAGGATATACACGATCTACAATCACATAAACACCAGGTTGCATCATTAAAATTTAACAGTTTATAGGATGAACAAATAAAACACTGCAATCACTGTAGTTGATAATTAAAGGAATACTTTGGCATTGTGGGAAAAACATGTTCTCGTCATGTGTTAGCCTACATGAGGAGCTTGTTATGAACTTTGTAGTCAAGCGAAGCTGATAAAATCAGTGTATGGAAATGTTTTACAAGTTTTTTGCTTAATTTTATTATGAAGTAATGTTCGCACGATGTTACGGTTAAAACAGTTCGAACAGCGTTTCGATTGGTTCCCTATAAACTTCGCTTTCACTATCTTATTTTGTCACAATCACAACATTTCCCTGGGAAAATGAAGACTGACAGGCGATCCAGACAGGCTGGCAGATGCTTTCACAGCTCTATTATAGGCCTAGTCCACATGTACATATTTAAAAAAAAAAAAAATCTCTGTCTAGACGAGCACCGCTTCATAATAACACCCCGGAAAAACGCATTTCTCATGGCTATTCACGTACACTGAGCATATGGAAGCAGACTTTATACTCCGGTCGGTTGCTTAGTGACAGAAAATACCATGAACGAGGCAGAAGCTTCTTGTATGATACCATTTTGTCAGCAAAACACTGTAAGCAGCAGTTTTTGTCTATCTTTTCCATGTCTGCATCATCAAAGTCGTTCTAAATATAACGTTAAGCAATATGACATATATCCCATCAACGCACAAACATATTCCAAGTTCACATTTGCCAATGATTGTCACAATTTCCGAAAATCTCCGTTTCTGCCCATCCTGATGTAAACGCTGACAGCGGGGTTTCTGAATATCTTCACCCTGGAATGAGTTTTCCAGGAGGTCAGATTTCCGTGACCTAAAACACCGTTTGCATGTGTATGAAAGGCCAAAACACACAGACAGGCATCGACTAAAAGACTGAAAGCGCTCAGAGTGGGGGGGTTGACTGTTTGCACTTTAGTGCTAGTATGTGGATTTGGTTACTTTCAGACAGAGCAAGGCTAGCCGTTTAAGCTAAACATCTGCTGAATGTAGTATATTATATCTAACAGACGAGAAGAATAATAATTTATATTTCCTAAAATGTTGAACTGTTCCTTTAAGAGGATCCAGAATGACACACAACTCAGTTCATGTACTTGAGTTAGACTTAAATAAAAGAGGATCAAGTGGTTGCCAGACGCCCCAACCAGCTCATTAATATAAACTGTTTTAAGTTTGTGCAGAACTTTCATTTCTTCTTGTTGTTGCAAGCGAAAGCAAAATAAAAGAGGAAAAATAAATCATCCCTTCAGCGGATCTCTGGAGAAAGACAGCAACATCCTGCCCGAGAAGTTTCTGATATCTAACAGCGATACATGCCGCATGCTTAACCGATGCTTACTGCTTCAAGTCCCATGATCCTTTGTGCTGCCTCTCTGCACTAGAGCCATAATGAAAAACAGACGAGCTCTCCCACTGCAGAAACCACAAAAACCTCCACTCAGTGCACATGAGAGATTAGCCTGGCTCATTAGGAGAGAGGGAAGGAGCGGGAGGAGAGGCAGGGAGGACAAAAAGGAAAAAAGGACGCCTTTCCAGGAAAAAAGGCCGCGTTGAGCAAGGGTCCTCTCTCTTTTCTTACCGACTGTGCACACCAGAATGGAGGTTTTAAAGGGGTGACCTGCTTTACATGTTTTGCGTGAATGGTGCGGGTTGAATCGAGGCTAGTCTGTATACGAAACGTTTAGCATGTGAGTGGCGCTGAGACCCTGTTTATGCAAAGCTGAACTCTTAATGAAAAGGTTACAATCAGTGTCAGTGACGTTTAAATACGATTTTCTACGCCACGTTATCAGCTGAGAAGCATGTTGTCTGTCACCGCTCCAGCCGAAAGAAACTCAATCACAAGCTGCTGCTGTCAAAATACATGAAATTTTAAATTATGAATGCCGAGCGGAGTAAAAGCAAAGTGGGGGTACAAAATAGAGACATCAGTGGTTTGCAAAACACTTAATTGCTGGGAACCAGCCTTGAGCCATTTAACTTGTTTCTCAAAAGAACTAAATGGATTAAATTGGCTCAAGTATGTGAAAGGTTCTTCTTGGGTATAAGCGATGCCAGTTTGAGATGGGTGCATGTGAATTAGAGCATTACGCCTCACTGGCGTTGGCTGAGGAGTGAAGGAAACAAGTGTCAGATTGTTGTTTTCGCAAGGAGGAACTTCAGATTGAGACAGGTAGTGTTTACAGGAGCCAACGCACCCCTACATCCATTTAAGCCTGTACTTTGGTTGCTGCTGGATCGGCATATTTGCCTGGATGAGCAGTGGTGCAAAACAGATGCAAAGACAGGATAAAAATACATAAACCAGGAACCTAATTTTAAGAAGCAACTTGTTAGCTATGCAGAACTGTCCGCTTCCAGCACAGGATATTTAAAAAATAGTGTTTAGTGAGCCAGTCAATTTCCCTGTGAGCTGCATCCAAACAGCGACCTTATTTCTCTTCTCCCTCATTTGTCATAAGCTCCCATAATGCATCAATCAATTGCCGAAAAGCTGTTAGCTGCACAAATAGCGAACAACGGCAGCATGTATTTACATTATAAAAGCCTAATCCACAGTTGTTATTATAATAAGGAGTGCTGCGGTGTGAAGTAATTACATTCAGTGATGAAGTCAGGTGCAGAAAGGTCTCCCATTCAATCAGCAGATTCACCAGGAGACACATTAAGTTTATATCCGTGAGATAAATTGTTGCGTTCAGCTGGACAATACCGAGCGCTCAATCAGCAGCAGAAGGAGGGAAGGACCGAGTGCTTGTGAAGGTACAAAGCCCGGCTCTGTGAGTGCTGCACAATACTTCCTAGCCCCCGAATTGTTGAACTTGAAGAGTCGCGTGTTGAGCCGCGCATGTTTCACCCAGTTCTGTCAACGCTCGGGGTGAAAAAAACAACACAATTTTATGCAAAGTGACATCTAATCTGAGAAGAAAAATAACCAGAGGGAACAAACTTATAATTGCGTGTGTTTATGAAAAGTGGTGTTTGTTGAGTGGCCGTCTTGCACGTTGACACGCGTGCATCCGGGGCTGCAGGCGCTCGTGGTCTCTGTCATGTCTGTGTCAGTACTAGACTGCTGCAGGGGGGCTGCTTCATTACACACAATGTCTAGCTGTTTCTCTCAGGTCACCTTCAGCTAGACTAAATTGTATTATTTTGTGTGGTTGACTGAAATTACAACTGTTGTAGCGGATTTCTAAGCTGTAGCTGGCTTGATTTCTGCGTAGTTACTCATCTTAAATACTTGGACAAGCAAGACAGAGGTCAGATTTGTGCTTCATTGTTCCCATTTTTTTAAAGATGTATCTAGCAATGCCTACAAAACTGTGTCAGGTAATTATTTTTCACTTACTGTAAGGGAAACTGATGCGTGGCGTGACATCATCCTCAGTGGCCGTCAGCGATTGGAGGCAGCAGGCCAATAGCAGTGCAGCGGCCAGGAGACAGTGGACCGTCGCAGCTAATGTCCACATGGTTGCCTGATCCTCTCACACAGACGTACACAAAAGCACAGTTTGTTTTTTAAGATTCCCTGGAATTCATTAAGCTCCTCTCGACTCCGCAGAGCTTTACTTTCTCACTCCCATCTTCCTGTCGGGGGAGTGAACGTGTCCTTGACTTGATTCTTGTACTCCCAGTGGTCCTTACACACGGTTAGCGAGACTCTTAGCACAGAGAAGAGGAGTCCTTCCTGGATTAAAGGCTGTTTGTTGTCATCTACTCATAGTGCTCTTCGATGGATCAGCGTTAAGCTCCGACCACCGGCCATTTAGTAAAAGTCATTCCAGATCTGCGGAGAGAAGAGAGAGAAGTTGTTCCTTTATGTCGGATCCAAGAACACGTTAAAAAAAAGATGAAACACCAGCTGGAGTAACAGATCCATATCCAACTTCTGACGCTATAACCGACAACTATAAAAGCAAAAGCACTGATGGATTTGGTGGTTCACCCTGGGGGATGGAGTGTTGGTTTTACTGCAAACAACAAATCAAGAATTCAAGAGTTAAAGGTGTTAATCAGCTTCGACAGCAAACAATGGCGTCACCCCCCTGAAAATCACCCGCTGCGTCTCTTTGTCCCCAGATTTTAATATTCAACTGTAGCGCGCTGATGGCTTCAGCTAAAGCCTTGATGACAAAAACAAATATTTATCCTTCTACCGTTTGCTTTTTCACCACACTGCCAAAGAAAAACTCAACTCAACATTCCTCAGACCACCAGACAGCTAACATGAACACACAGACCGTGTGGTAGCTTCAAGCGTTTCATAAACTTTTAAATCCAACTGAATGTCCAATTTGCACAGCAGCCCACAAAGTTTTCTCTGCCAGATAAAACGCATCTTGGACTTTTTATTTTATATCCCTGTATTTAATTATGCTGTCATCAACAATCGGTGAGAGCTCCCCGAGAAGATATTATGGCAGCTTCGCTCTAATTTTGTGGCTATGTGGAGAAATAAATGAAAGAACAGTGACTCCCGAGACAACTCTGTAATTTGTCTCAAAGAGGCGCAATGAACACATCTGCTCTTTGACTTTTACTGCCTACAGTGTGAGTGTGCAGATAAGGTGCCTGTTATGTATGCTCAGATTCTTTAATAAGGGTGTCTTCTTCCTTGGAAAACACTTGAAATAGGCACTTCCTCCGTCTGATTCATCGCTCTCGGCTGAAACAAACACAAGCTATTGAGATATATGATAAAATAAAATGGAAACATGTGTCTTAGTAGCACTTAAGCAGCCATAACACATTTCTTTAACACTTGGAGGTGGTGGAAACAAGCTGTAACACCAACACGGACCTTTTATGTTTGTATGGTGAACCTGTTACACATCGTACTGCTGACACAAAGCTACATTAGCATTAATTTAGAGTCGTGTTTATGGCGACATTTACGATCCTTTTAGCTCCATTTTGGGTCTCCACCAACACCTGGCAGATATATCTGGCTTTTAAGCTATTAAAGGTTGCATTCATCAGCTGGTTGCTAGATTTGCATGTCTGATGTTTATTACTGAGTTTTTTTGAATGAGCACAGCTGACGAGTGTGGCCACAAAGGATGCTATGTGATATGTAAACAAAACAGTGAAGTTGTACAGATAAAGAAAAAAAACCAGAGGAATTTAGTCTGAATCATCATTTGTGCTTTAAAAAACAAAAAAAACATACTTTGACTTTAGATTAAATGTTAGGGTGAACATCCAAAAAGAAAAAGATAAAAAGAAAAACGTAAAAGCAATACCAAAGCTTAAATCGTCAGTGTAGCATGTTAGTATGCTAACAACGGCTAATTAACACTAAACACCGAGTACAGCTGGAGCTGATGGGTATCAAAATGTATCCTGAGGGGGACGTAAATGTCAGACAAGAGAGCGAACTGTCTCTTTATTCTTGTGATTTCGCCAACATCCTGAGAAAAGTACAGACACCAAAGTCGGTAAACACAGCGGGGCCTGTTCCCGTCACAGAACAGGACTCACTGCTCCTTATTGCCTGACAGCGCTGGATGTCTCTCCCCCCACGAGCTCCTACATAGGTGGTGACGTTTAGAGAGTAAACACTGGAGAGCACATGGCGTCTCTGGTTGAGAGCTTGCGTCACTGCAACAACTCCCAGAGGACCTCGTTCAAATATTTATGGGAGCTAATAAATCCGACAACAGTACAAGACAACTGGGGGTCAGTTAGTGGCCCCTGGTTGTCAGCTGAGACAATTCCCTGCTGGGGAATACCGTCTTAAAAAACTTTGGACCAGCCGGGACGTACTACAGCAGAATGCAGGATAAACAGATGTACAACGCTGTCTCCTCGCTACCTACCATTGCAAAGACTGGACCAGTTGGCTAACAGACTTGCAGACTGGCACCAGGAAAATGAGCAGCTTTCTGATTGAAGGACTTGTTGAGATGTTGGCAGAGTGTAGTTACTGGAAAGCCGTTCATCTTGCATAATAACTGGGTATAACTGGCATTTTTGTAGGTAGGTGGACGGTCATCTGTCTCACTTTTGCAATGGCAAGACAGATTCCTGTAGTTTCACTGTATAAAACCTTTCCCCCTTCATCTCTTGCATCTGTGCCTCGCTGTCACACCCGTCTCTGTCCTTCCACCGAGTCTCGACCGGTGAAACAATACATCTGTGTCACTCGTCACTTCGCTACCAGCCTGCTTTGGTCCCTGCTGCTCTGCTGAAGCTAGCTGAGTCACTGGGGGCTGAAACACACGTTCGTGATCCTGTAACATCCCCCACCCTCTTCGTCTGGTCCTTTTCATGCCTGCTGAGACTGCAACAACAAGCATGGCAGCCCCGCATGTGTCACACACCCCAGGTCTCCATGTTCCCGGGGCATATCCTTATATAACTCCAGAGGTCTTTTAAATTTTAATGAAAAGAGAGGGGTGCTGTTCGGGAGGGTTTCCTGGCACTCTGAGAAATTGGGAAACTTTGGGGCTAGTTTCTGTAGGGCAGGGATGCATTAATAAACATCTCAACACTCTCGCATTGACCTTTCTGTACTAAAAGTTGTTAACTCACTCGCAAATTACTTCGTCGATCACATACACGGTTGTGCAAATTGCTGAGAAAAGAGGTTAAAATACGTAGTCACACCAGTTCATATTATTGAGTATTAAAGACACATCAGGTGTTATTGATTTGCTATTTGTTGTGTCAAAATATCTTCTATATATCTTTTAAATATCTTTATCTCTGATCTATATCAAAGGAGGCCTATTATACTTTCTTTAATAATGTCATCTTCTTGAAAGTTATAAAGCCAAAAGTCTGCGGCAACCAGAGCTCCTCTCTCCCACAGAAAACACTGCTCCTAAATGCCTCGTCAATAGTCCCCACTCTAATTCCGTGACTTTGTGACATCACACTACGTCACCATGTCACGCTTTTGCTTAATTTATGCCTATATTCACAGTAGAAGTGAAGCTAACTGGAAGCCAAAACCATGACAGAGCTGACCAGCGTCACGGTGTACCATGCTGGCTCAGGTGTGAGCAGACCAATCAGAGGAGACTGGGTATTCGGGAGGGGGGGGGGGCTTAAAGAGACAGGAGCTTAAACAGAGAGTCTCAGACAGAGGGTGATTACAGTGCCGCAGTATGAGCAAAACATTGCTTTTTTGAGTATTAAAGAATGTAAATTTATTCTAGCAAACCAAAATAAAATGATGAATCTGAAAATGAGCATAATATGTCTCCTTTAAAACAGCAGAAGCTGACGGTAGCACCAGGTGCGGCTCACGATTAGTCATCTTTAATCCCCTTAGCTTACTTTATTCCTCAGTGTTTTCGTATTTGAACATTTCTCTCTGGTGCTTCCCCAACAAATTATTGTACGTCGAAGCAAAAACAACAAGTTGGCGAGCTTAGTCATAAATGAGTTATGTCAATATGAAGAGGCCCCTCCGGCAGTCTGGGAAACTTAAAGTATCTGGGGAATCCAAAATACGGGATGACTCATGGGTGTGCTGCCTCAAATCTTCAGTCCAGCACCTCAGGAAGACAAGATGGATGTTCGAAACCCCGGAGGCCGATCTGCTGAGGCTTAGCAAGGGCAGGGAGGGCAAGTAAACGACATAATGACACACTTGTCCTGTTTTCTCTTACATATTTTTGTTGCCATACAGCCATGTCACCATTACATGCATTTTAGTCAAATTAATCATGTAGTGTCCTTATTCATTCTGAAGAACAATGAAGCATGGATCTGAGGGAACAGTATTAAATATTAATAAGCATTAAATCATATTTGACAGCGAGTACTCCACCAAAGAAAGTGATCTTATTAGAGGCAACTATTACAGGACTTATAGGATTAGAGCTCTGTTCATCTGGAGCTGTTACAGTACAGGCAACCCGCTACGCTCAGTGCCACAGGACCCATCTGCTCATCTAGGAGAGGGTCTGCCGCTCCTTGTATCTATGAAGGGTGAATCTGGTGCCATATTGCTTAAGGCAACAGATTCATTAACCTTTCAAACCTCCCTCGAGGCGCCCCATTAATACCTGCATCTGTTGAGAGGGAGAAAGGATGTGACAGACACACTGGACGATACGCACGGCCAGGTCACGGCAAGTTCACTGAATGGGGAGCAGCGTGAATGCTAACCATTTGGCTAGCTTTGTATAAACGACTGGGCTTTGTCCTCGACGAGCGGCTCCCAATAAGTCATCTCTGCAAAGTGACTTGTCTCTCATTTAGTCTTTGGCACAGGCTGAGGCACTTATGGAGATAATCAGCGGCCGGGCAGGACCCTGTGATGAGAGCGCGATCACAGAGCTCGACATGAGGCTAGATTAGGCCGCCGTCCAATCCATTAACAGTATCATGAGTACATCTAAGTCCAAAGTGAAAGAGAACTGTAATTTGCATTATACCGTGCAGCTGCAATCAAGTTTGAAACTTTAGTGTCTCGGTTTTTGCCAGGTTTAAGGGTGACCTTGTATGACTGCAACTACTGCTTCCAACACATATTAAAAAAAAAGAAACAACAACAAGTCTAATCATTTTCAGAGGGTAAATTTTATCCGTCCTTGTCTGGCACTAACGTTAAAGTTGATTTTTTTTTCATGCTCTGACCCTAAAAACAACACGGCCCCTTGGGTGCAGATTGCTATTCAGGGAGATTTATGGAGCCATTATGTTGGGCAGAAAAGATCTCAGTAGGTGACTGACAATCAGAGACTCCATGCTGTGTCTGCCATTATAACTCTCACTTATAGCAGTCGGCTTTGCTGAGCGAGCAGTGCACGATTGGTTTAAAGTCAACCAGGGGGATGGTGGGGGGAGGGTGTGCCATGTTGCCTCAAAAAACCAATGGCTGGATATTCGCTGACTGTGAAATGAGTGTTAATTTATCGCCAAGAAAAAGCTGTAAAAACCAATTATCTCACGTATAATTTCAATAACATTAACTTGTTAAATCCCCCCTGTCCAATAACTTACTCCAGAGTAAGAGCTCTTAACTAAATTTGTCTGGATTCACTGATACGTAATACATTAAATACAGTGATAAAAATGTAATCAAATACTCATAACATACTTCACATGATCACTTTTCTAATTACTCAAAAGCACTAGTTAAATTCTCGACACAGTACTTTTGTTACCGAGCACAGCACAGAGTCTCTGTTCTGATCATCACCAGCTGGCTGAGCTGCGTTCAGCTAAACACAGCAGCACTTGAGTTCATATCAGACCTACAGCCCAACTCAAGCTGAGGGTGGATATCGTTAGCAAGCCAGCTAAGATGAGACATGCAACCCAAACGTGGAGTTACATGGAGACACATTACTGCTCTGTTGGTCGATGCTAATTGTCTCCTTACACCTTTAGCAAACTAGCACATCCTGGACCAATCTCTCCACTCAACACAAAGAGAATACCAACCTATGGGCCCTCACTTGTGAATCTGCATTTAACACTGTAATGTAGTAAACAATGGCCAGGAAAACCATTCAGGAGACCACATAGAGCTGCTTATATGTTGACAGAATCTACAAAACTTTTCAGTGAACTCTGAATCAGGTGCGACAACCAGAATCGTCAACTTCAGAATAAAAGAGGGGCAGCAAAATCCAAAAGCCTTCATGAAATAGATTATACTTTGATAAACGTAACACTGTTTCTGATCACATTCAAAGACTGAACAATCTGCCTATAGTGGTGGTGGTGAGGCTCGCTTGTTAACTTGTTTCCTGCACAATATTGCACGCTTGCAAGGAGTGCACGTCTTCTGCCAGATTTATATAGTTCCTGCTTCTACATGTACGCTCAAACTGCAAAGGATGCAATGTAATTAACATGTGTGCCAACAATGCTACACGGTACATATTAATGCATTTTCTTTTTTGATATACTGGCAAACTTTACTGCTTCGAGAAAATAGTCAATTTGATAAATAACTCATAAATTGATGATTGAGAACAAGAACACGTACCCTCAACTTTAAAGATTTTGAATCCTCAACCTTTTGAGTGGATTTCTCCAGCAGGGTGGAGGGTAAAGTACTGTTATTTTCATACTATGAGATACAGCACTATGATGCCTTCTGTGAACGTGGGGTACCGTACTTCCTCTCATCCAGCCCACCTGGGGATGGGACAGGGGGGAAGTAGAGAGGAAGGTTTCAGCTGAGCAGACTGCTCCCAGCGCCAAAGAAAGCAGACTTCTAAATAAATCACGACCGGGTTAAAAATAAACTCTAAAATCGTGGGTACGTCTACACAGGCAACAAAAGTGGCTCATTGCTTTCTTAAGACTGTACAGCAGCTTGTAGGTAATACGTCCATCAGAGACACATCTGCAGGATGTGATCTCACAGAGGCCTTTGAGTTGTTCTTAATATGGACGACCTCGTCATAACTCATAATGCAGAAATGTCTTTACATCCAGATATTGTTTTTGCCTCTCAAAGAAAATTCATATAGAGTAGGAAACTGAATGTAAACTTTTTAAGGGCTTATTTTTATAAATGTCAACTGAAGATATGGAATCAATTGGACACGCTTTCACTTGTTCCTCCTTAAAAAAACTTACACACACAAATACAAAGCAACCCCAGAGAGAAAAATGTTCTTATATTGTCTCTCCAATATCATTTCTGCCCTGCAGGTAACACGATTTTCTGTTGGCTCTGAAACCAACCGAGGCCTCCGTGTCAGTACACAACAGAAGAGACTTTAACCCGGGATAAAATAAAAAAACCTTTACGCACGCTCCAACTTTCGGCTCTGTAATATGGGACAGCTGCACACTGAAGATTCGAGATTGTGACGCCTGAAGGCAACCTTCCTCTGAAAGAGACAAAATTGTGCAAGTGCTGCGAAAAACACAGAAGCGACTTCTAATCAAGAGCCATTGATTTAACTTATCACCTCCACTTCCTCCATGCAAATGTGTTCGTCTTAATGATGGCAGGCAGCTGGTAATGTGGACGTCGCAACAGCAATCTGGCACTTTTTCAATCCTTCACGAGAACTGTGTTAAAAAAAGAAGTATAAATATGTATACTTGTATGTTTATGTATGTTGTTCCTGTTTATCTTTTTTTTTCCGAAGCTGGAAATCAACAACTCGGAAACTACGTGACAGATTTCAGACCCGCTGTGTATTCGGATGTAAATACATTTATAAAAACCTTTTATTTTGTTAAAATGACCAACTCGTGAATGTGATTCTGATTTAGTGCACTGTCAAAAAAGGTTAAAATCTTAAGAAAGAAAGAAAAAACATCCCATCTTACAACCACGGGCATTATTTCCCGGACACATTATCATCCGTCACTCTCAGTTTGCTTGACGGTAACATGAAAGTCTCTGAGAATTGAAACAGACAGCGTTTACTGAATCATTGATTTACATGTGTGATCCCAGAGTGATAATAACAGGATACTGACTTTTCCGGCATGTATTATTAATTATTCCACGAATCCTCTTTTCATCGATGGCTGGCTGTAACGCATCCTGCTGCGGTTTGTCCCTGATGCATTCGAATACTCAACGATGACGACTTTCAAACAACAAAACGCTGCAGAGCACGTTTAACTTTTACTCGAGGGACATTAAACTTACTATCAAACGAAAGGCAGTTCAGGACATAAACCAGGCATTTCCCATGACCCCAGAGTGACTCACTCACTGATGGTTCAAACCGCCATCGGCTAAAAAATAAATACGGATCAAAGAGCAGACACACAGTGTGCTAACTAAACTAGAAAGCACTCAGTGACGGCATGTTCTGCTGCACAACACTCCAAATGTTTGATTTTAGTTGCAGACAATGCAGTTGAAGATATCGATCAGTACAGTTATACGCACAAAAATAATAGCATTAACTAAGATTTAGCCGTTAATCGCAGGAATATAACTTTCACAGTGTGATTGGGTCCAGAAAGCTGCATCGTCTCTCGGCTAATTGGAGTTTAAAAAATAAAAAAAGGGAAGTAGAAAAACCTTTTTTTGGTTTGAGCTGGATTATGTTGAATTTAAAGAGCATGTTACCAATTTTGCATCATCATTCAATGAAGATCTTTCCATCCAGAACTGTTCTATCTTATCTCTTTCTCTCTTATGTTATTTTTTCCCCAAAACTACGTAGTGCTCCTTTAAATATGCCCTAATTGGCTTTGCATGACGCTAAGCTACCAGACAGTCCTGTGCTTATTTTTTAATTGCAGTACTAACACCATTCCCATGATCCCACTGCGCCCATGTCTCTGAGTCAAAGGTATTAAAAGCAGCGATGAACATCCCCTCGTGTTATCGTTTGAGGTTATTATCGGGACTTGTCTTTCGGCGACACCAATCCCAACATGCTATATACAGGCAGCGCTGAAACGAGGAGCCCAGAGCGTGGTGTGACACCACTTTAAGTGTGATCCTAAGCTCGAATAGGCTCTGAGGAATATTCAAACCCCCCTTTTACATTTGTGCACATACTGCTCAGCTTTGCCGCGTGGGAAAGAGCAATTATCATTTCAAACGAGTGAGTGAAGCAGAACTGGCAGAGGAGATAAGTGCTCAAAGGAGAGTTGGGGTCACCTTATTCCCTCTGATACAGAGTTGCCCTTGCCTCAAATTATTCAAGCCTGACGGGGGAACAGTGGGAGATGGCTTCTTGAGAAACTTGCAAAGTGTCAATAATGAGCTGCGTGTGTCAGTCAGGACGCAGTGTGATAGGAGGCATCGTTTCCCGGAGTCGCAATGATCGCAGGCCTGTTACAGAAACTATGGGAGACCTTTGCATAAGCCACTTATAAGGAAATCACTTTACTGTATTTAAAGAATGACTGCTATTAGCACACAAACTCACTGGAAAATAACAGATTAGTCTAATCTCCTTTTGTTTATTATGTGCTTCTGGGCTGGAAAAGCTCTCCACACTTTTAACCTGATGACCCATTTAGACTAATGAATGCGCTGACCAATCAGGAAATCCTCGTCATTACAGCCCAACATTTTTGCTTCCAGTCGGAAAAAAAAGTCACAGAGGAATCTAAATCTTGCTTTGGGCTCTGCAAGCCTGACAGACTGCGATTTAATGATTGTCCAAAGACGTCAGCAGCGAGAGGAAAAAAGGGCATTTCATTTATTTCCCCGCCACTCCAGTCTCCTTGTTATTTTCCAGCTAAGATGTACAGCGAACACTTGTTGCTTTCAAAGCTGCAAAGATGTTCACATCGCAGGAGACAACTTCTCATTCATCTGCCGGGTCGATGATGATGTCAGCCACGTCTGTGGACAAACTCTGTGGCGTGACAAAGGAGAGTGAAAGATTTACAGTCATGTAATCGCACAATAGAGGTCTTTGTGAGGTCTGGACCACGCTGTGTTAGCATCACAGTTCATCTGCTAATTACACCATCAAATCCAAAGACTTGGCTATCCATAGTAGGCTATTCATCTCATGACTTAAACATCGAGTTGGGGGGGCACGATTAATCCCTGCAGTTAAACCGATGTGAGGACTCATTTCTTTACTCGATTTGACAGGCAGGGAAATAGGATTTAAAAAGCGTATCAGATGACGATATTCTGTTTCTGGCCCCTGCTTCACCTCGTCAAACCTGAGAGTGCAACACTTCAGAGTGATCAGGTACCGACGGCGATGATGTTAACGACGGGCCGTGACCACAAGACTGTTCACATTACTTATCCCGAGTGGAAACACGACACAGTTTGAGTCGTCTGTGTGGTTCGCCGCCTCGAGGCTGTTGGCTGTTTACGCTCTGCAAACACGTCGACTTCAAAAAGGAACAGCCGAAGCACTTCTGCTTTGTTTACTGTCAGGGGCTCCGTCTTTTGTCTTCGCGAGCAGTCGACGCCAATAACGGAAGTAATAAGTCAACAGTGTCGTCCCTCCTGGCAACAATACCGCTGATAATAGCTGATACATGGACAGATAAGGGATGGTATCATAATGAATTTATAACAGGCAATGGTGCAAGAGAAGCTGGGAAAATATTAGAAAGCCTGCTGCAGCTATGATTCATTGATTTCCAATGAAAATTGTCATAAAAATAGGAGGATTTTGTCCTTTTATGAGTGAGAGGAAAATTATTTGGGTGGGCAGATAGGCTGAATCAAATGCTTCACTTTAAAAATAATGGCCCTCTCTAGTGTTATTAATATGTTCTTTGGACCCTTCTTTGGACTTAGAAGAAAACTGCAGCACTCCCTTTTCCCGATATGTCATAATACCAAAGCAGTGAACAGTAAATTGGTACAACTCATTAGACTCTGTAACCTAATTCAAACATGAATATGTTAATGCAACAATAATTTAGCTCCTGATGCCGCATTTAAGGTTAAATTGAATATTGCAAAATGTATTAGTGTATTAGTGCAGTTGGCAAAGTGCACGTTTTTTCATGAACGCTGTAACACCTCCATCCATCCATCAGACAACAGTCTCCCTTACGTTTCCAATAATAAAAGTATTATTTGTCAAAGATAACTGGATCATTTCCGTTTCTGAGTTGCGACTACCAACAACACAGAACACAACGTGAGTTTATTCATTCTTATCGTGTAATGGAGATGATATTCACCCCATCCTGAGAGATTTCATGCCCCGGTAGCAGTGAAAGTGAGGTTTACATGGTGGTGTTATAATTCTACAACCATTACATTATGCAATCAACATTTATGTCATAATGATAGATTAAAGTGGCAGTATGTCATTTTGGAGAAGAAATTCAAAATTATTGCAGTAAAACAGCATGAAATTGTGTTGTCCTTTAAGGTCAGTTTGTTTATTCAGTTATAGAAGAGTTTGTTTTTTTAGTTTGTTTAGGCATAAAAAAAAAAAAATCAGTCAATGCAGACCTTTCTCTTCTGATTAAAATGTCTTCCCCAAAACTACATACTGCACCTTTAAAGCAAAAAATCTCATCGATTGCCAGTTTAAGGCTGAAACCAAATACAAATCCAAGGTGACGAACTCTCTCGAGATAGTCAGACTTTGCTCCAATCAGCCAAAAGGGAAATTAAAAACACCCTCTCCTTTTCTGACACCCTCCCTTACAATGTTCATACGGTCGCTAATATAATTAGTTTTCTCTACTGAGGCATGCTTACATCGATACATGCCTGTAGCTTCATACTGCATCACACAAAATGACTTCCAACAAGTGGAGAATGAGAGTGGGAACTGGATGTACTGAGGTAGTTTGTTCAAATATTTAAGAGAGAAGTTAAGAAAGAAATAAAACTGCAGCTCTAACTTCAGTAATGACTTTCTTATCTCTTCTAAGAAACACTTTTTCTGTAATTACACGTGCCTGATAACTTCACCCCCCCCCGCCTCATGTGGGAATAAACGTTATTTGTTTTAATAGCAAAATAAGACGATTCGATTTCGTAACTTCCATGAATCTGCTCGATCTCAAAAACCATCTTGGGGCAAAATAAAAACACAATAACTGTATCCATATCACTCCAGCTGAAACATAAGATACGGTTATCACTGGGCTCGCGAGGAAAAAACATTCCAGGCACACAGAAAAGTCTGTTTTTCATTACAAAGTCACGGTTTATCTTTTTTGTCTACATTTCTTTCAAAACATGGGAAGAAAAATGGGGAAGACATTAATTTCTCTCTGGAGAGGAGCGTGTTACATAATATGTTTCCATCCAGAGACAGCCACCTCAGTCCAGGCCTCGTCCAAGTCGATGCAGAGGACGCTTCTCACTTAAACTCTTGTCAGATGGACACAGTGCAGCGATTTAAACCTGCCTTTTACAATAACCACGACTGGGTGGACATGTTTCAGCCAACCACGGTTCAACGTGGGTTTATTATTTTTTATTAACAATAATAGGACTACTATAGACTTACTATAGTTCACGGCTGATGTTCTGATCCTCTCAATTATCTCTTGTCTGATCAATCTCAGATTGGATTACATTAAAGGATAAATTCACAAAAAAATTAATATTCAGTCATTATCTACTCATGCCGATGGAAAGTCGGGTGAAATTTCACAGTGCACAAAATATTTCTGAAGCTTCACATCATAACAGTGTTGCATGATTCTCCTAAACAACTGAAGTAGATGGGGACTTGCTTCAAAATAAGAAAATACACATAAAATGGCTCCATACAGCTCTTTCGTCATAATACTAAGTCTCTGGAAGCCCTGAGATCCCAAATGATTTGAAAAGACAAAATTTACAGGGGCTTGTGCACCCAACTGAGACGGGGTGTGTGCTATAGCTGTTAGCCTAGCAGCCACAGTGAAGATATTGGCTTTAAAAAAGGGTGAAAATAAATATCTTTACGAATAAATTTGGGATCGAGGAGCTTCCTGAGACTTGGATTACTCCAGACGAGCTGTATGGAGCCATTTTATGTTTTATGTCTTTTAAAAAAAAAAAAAAAAAAAAGTCCCCATCTACTTCAGCTGTTCTTCATCCAACTTTCCACCCACATGGGGGATGAGTAGATGACCAGAGTTAATTTTTGGACAGAACTTCTCCTTTAACCATTCATAAAGCTGACCAAATATAGGCATGTTAAATAGTTACATGACATGTTTAATCTCCAGTGTAAACACAGCAGAAAACCACATTTAATGGACGGCGTTAAGCAAACACACGGCGCGTCGCTACGGACCGCTGTAATTCTGGGGCTGAGCTGCGATACGTACGGACTTGCAGCTACAAACTCAGGTCCTGTGTGAACAGTGATGACAGCTGACCGATAAGAGTGTGTCAAAACACGTGTTTTTACTTTTAAAACAGACCCGTCTGTCATAGTCATGCCAGGCAGAGTGTGAAGAGAGCAAGCAACAGGATAAGGTAGAACGTCAGATTAGGGAAATGACTCTCAGATCCATCTTCGTGGCCCCTTGAGGGACATCACCTGCATTCAGAGCCCTCCTTTGGCCCAACATCTAAAACCCCTCCAGGGCCTGACGAGCCTTTCTACAGGACCTGCAGGTCAAACTGAATATGAATGGCCTTAAAACACAGCAGAGCCGGTCTGGAACAGGGGCTGCAGGCGGGTTTTAGTGAATGCAAATGTGAACCCGTGTGTAGAGGCGAAGTGTGACTTTTCACAGTTCAGGTTGCGATAATGCTACAAGAATTCCTGCAGATTCCTCAAACTGGGGCTCCTCTCTCTGCCAAGTGTTTTCGCTGGAGGAGAAACCCGACGGAAAACAACACACTGCTCATTGCTCCCTTTACTCGGGACTGACAACTAACCTTTCATGAACTCATCTGCGCTAACTCAACTCAGCTGACGCACAGGCAGCGTGGCTGGCTTCATGCCTGCCCCCGTCCTGGGTGCAATCTGGCTTCGGCCCAGTGAAATGACTTGTTTTCCCACATCTCGGCACAGTATGGGAAGCTGCACGGGGACGCATGAACACACCAGTTCCCATCAGCTTGTACTGAGCACTTGCAGTCCCGCTGCACTCAGTATGGGATATCTCTAACCCTTCCAGGGGTTAAAAGCAGCACTGTCTCCCCTCCCCGGTTTCCACTTCCCTTCCAGCTCTTTTTACCACAACCTCTCCACATGCTGACCATTCCTCTGAAGTTGTTACAGTGGGTGGAGGGCTGGGTGGAGTCTGCCTGTTTGTTTTGAGTGTTTGAATGTGCGTGTGATTGCGTGGGCGGGGGTGTGTGTGTGCATATGTGTGTGTGTGAGGGAGGATGGGGAGCACGCAAGATGCTTCAAGAGGAAAAAAAAAGGTTTGTTTACAGCCACACACCATCAGTGTTATTAGTGTTGGTGATACAGTATCACAGAGGAGCAGGAGAGCTGCAGATGAGGCCCGACGAGGGGAAAAGACTGCCGCACCGGTCATTTAACCAAAGCACATCAGCACCATCTAAACACAGACTCGCACGCATCACAGCCTGCAGATTGGGTCCATTAGTTCGGGATGGAGTACAAATTTCATAAACCTTAACGAAGACACGCTCAGAGAGGGGAAAAAAAGGATGCTTTAGGCAGGGTCAAAATGTGATTGTCTCGCAGAAATGCAGAGCGATGTGAGAGATATGTTAACACACGCCAGCAGAGACGAGAAGAGGAGAATAACACGAAGAAGAAGAAAAAAAAAGCGAAGTGCCGTTAAGCAAGTGTAAAGCTGGACAGGATCAATTCCAAGTGGCTCCACATGGTGTTAACAGACCTGTGTGATCAATCAGGGCTCGGCAGCAGCAGCAGTTTGTGCCAATGTGTCTTTTTTTCTTAAAGTCTGGTGGAAATAAAGCAACAGAAGTGTTTTCCTTTGATTCCCAATGTGAACAGCAGCTGTTTACCCACATGGGTAGAAAGAAAACAGAGGACCAGTCCATCAGGCTGCCTCCCCACCTACAGTTACTGCTTTACTGCCAAAGCTGCAGTGTTTATGAAGTATTCATTCAAATTTAAAGATGCTAATTTGGGGATTTTGCACAGGATTTGTGTCAGGGAGCCTCACCAAAGCTGCACATCCCCGATGTAAAAAGGACATGAAAGCAGCTCTGAAGTGAGCAGGAACACTGTATGGAAAAGCAGAGACAATGCAACAGAAGTGCTTCTTGTTTGTTGTTTCTTTGTGTTAAACTGAATAGCAGCTGTTTACCCACATAGGTTACAATACTGCCAAAGCTGCAATTAATTTTGTATTAATTGACATTTATAGGAGATAATTGCAGCACATCCCTGCCGGAAATGACACAAAACTTCAAAGAAAACACTAAAAAATCGAAAAGAAATGCCCAGAAAACCTCAAGTTATGCTTTAAAGATCCCATTTTTGAATAAAATCTTCACTTAAATGCTTTAAAAGTACATTTGTGTCAGGTTAAAGACGCCCACAACGTTTTCTTTCCATTCTAAAGAAAGAAAACTAAATAACATAAATGTATAGTATATGTAGCAGAGGGTCCAACCGCTGTGAAGGTGTCTGAACCTGAACACCGCAGCACTGCGCTCGAGCCCAAGAAAAGACCTTACCGTGCACGAGCTGCGGCGCAGGAACGAAAGAAAACCTCACGTCTTCACGGTTGTTTGGGAAAAAGTGTCGAAAAAACGAACCGGAACACAATTTAAATCCGCTAAAAGTTCGCCTGAGGATCTGGAGGGTGTTACAGTCCGTGTGTGTGTGTGGAGACGAGCCTCCTCTACTACAGACTGAAGCTGCTGGATCACAGGGTTGTAAACTTAAGCTCCTCCCACTGCACACGCTGCCTGTCCGCCTGCCAGCACACCGTGTCTGACTGCATCATGCGTGTCTCAGCCGTGCACCAAGACATCACTCACAGGTCAGAGCATTCACATAAACAATTATATAGACTAAAAGAATTGTAAATTTATAGTTAGAAATGCTTTATAATCCATTTTTAGCAGCTGTTTATTGGAAAGTGGTGATTGATGCTCATAATACTTCATGAATACTTCATGAACATTATTTGGAGTTGCAACTGATTGCTCAATTAATGTTTTATGTAGCGTTTGAACAGTGAAATGGCTTAACTAAACATAATGAACTATAAATGTACTATTTATTAATTATGGTTATTATAAAGTGTTACCCACGTCGCTAAGTTGTTTTTAGCAAAGCAATGAGTTTAATACATTTAAGTCAAAATTGGCCATATTTGTTACTTAGCTTCTTCTTCTTCAGAGTCCAATTTTCATCTATATCATTTCCTAAGTGATTATTGGTGTCAAATTGCAGATGAATGTAAAGATTTGTACTAAAGTGAAAATTTATAGCAGTCAAAATGTTCTTGATGGAGGAGGAGGGCAGGCCCTCAGTATGTCTAAAATCCTGGCTACGGCCCTGCTTCTTTCTCTTAAAGCTGCTGTAAGTGATATATTGTTCATTAAAAAGAGTATTAGCTCTATATACCAACAGTAATCACTGTTATGGAGCGTTTAGTAAGTAACCCATGTCTGTCCTCCCTGCGCTCATGCAGTAAAAGAGAAAATATGTTTTTTTTTCTGGTATCCCTGCACACTTTATCCAATCAGGACGGAGAATGCCATGCTGCTGTCTGCCGATTGTGTGTTCATGTGGTGAGGTAGAAAGGAGGGAGGGGATTGCTAACTGCAAAATGGACAGTAAGTTTGTTAAGCTTACATTGTGAAAGAAGCAACTGTAAAAAAAAAAATTTTAGCATCACAACCCCCCCGCAAAATGACTAGTTTGCCTATAAATTAATCCATTCAGTCCAATAAAATTGGGGAAAGTATGAAAGAGCTACAAGATTAAATCATTTATTTCTATTCAAGTTAGCCGGGCGCTAAACTGGAAGTTAGCCAGCTCGGTCAGCAGAAGTCTCAAGCGCGCACGATCCAGGTAATTTGATAGCTGGAGACATTTTCAGTTCATGTGCCACCGAGTAGCTTTTGTTGGAATGAATGGGGCACTGCCTCCAACATTGTGTCCAGATTTGAATGCAACGTCCTCGGCTTAGAGCAGCCTTAAAGGTGCCTGTGTGTTTGTGAACGATGCAAAAGCAGGTCAAGATACATACATGTATTTTTCGTAGACAAAACATATGCATAGGTCTACACATAACTCTTCTGTAATGTAAGAATTTCTTGCTGCAAAGTGTGAATGCAAAGGCCTTTATGTCTTATCGGTATTTGGAAACATAATATGTGGAAGTTCAGATTCTGTCTGTACACGGCAGCGTAGGGCAGATAATATTCTCTTCCTCTTGCTCCTGCTCCTGTTTAGTGTTTTGGGTAAAAGTGTATTATTGTTTTGTACGATTGTTTTGGGAATGAAATGAGTAAAACAAACCCAATATGAATAAATGAATGATCGAATGGTTGTGTACTGTATAAAAGAGTTCCCCCAGTTGCTGCAGGGATCACAGGGTTACATATTCCACCACAATAAAAGCCTGAAGTTGACTGAAAGTGTTAAAAATGCAAAAAACCTGACAATTATGCACACACACGATCTGTGCATAAACCGTTAGTTACCAACGTGTAGGAGTAGTGAATTGATTCAGCACTTGTCTGTTTGAAACACACTCTGAAATATATATTAATGCATTTTTTACAGTAGAAGAGACTCTGATTCTGACCTCGACAGACTTCTTCGCCGAGAGAAAGTTTTCCTGCTCTGTTGTCGTCGGTGTCAGAGTTCCTCTTTCTCTCTTCTCGGGGCGACCCTGCAGCCGTCAGACAATGAATGACAACCGAGAGCGTCTACCACAAAGAGAATTACAGGGGATTATGTACAAAGGCAAAGACCTGAACGCAACCAGACTCAGCCATTCATGTAATCTCCTCTTTGCCCTCAGAAAAGAGTAAAAAAAAAAAAGAAACGTGGCCTCTTGAACAACAGCGTGGCTGACCCTTGTGCTCCGCTCAGGACGTCCAATCAGAATGATCAGTACCTCTTCTTGACGAGGAGGGACACAAATCATGCATCGCCAGGGGGGGAAGATATTTTGACCATTAGGTGATGTAATGACAGCAACCTGCATCCTGATAGCCTCTGTTATGTTGTCACAGAAAAATATGTCGCAGGAGAGGGTTAAACTAAAGGCAACGTCTCTGTTCCTCTCTTGCTTTCTGTCCCCGTTGTTCCATATCTTTGACTACTTGCAGCTCTTTCTCTCTCTATTGTACCTTCTCTGATAGACAGACGTCAAATCAAAGTTGCTCTCCTTTATCTCAGTAATCCCTCAAATTCAATCAAGGATTACTTCCGGGAAGATTAAAATCATCCAACTTATGCAGAAGTCAGCCTCGCAACACCAGGGAGTCGATGGACCACACAGCAGAATGAATTCCTCTAAAAAAATGGGCAGAATTTTCTTTATTCCTAGTGATTTGAAGCATTGAGCAATTATTAATCAATGCATTGAGCTATGAGTCCAAACGAAACTGAGACTGAGCGCTCCGAAAACAAATGGATTAAAAAATTACGAGAACAAATTAGCTTCTATCTGGAAAAAAAAGCCGAGCAGTCCTCCGACACTCCCAAACTGAAGATGCAATAACAAGATGCTGAGCAGCTCTGCGAGCTTTCTGCGAAGCACTTTGATAAGAATTAAGTAGCTTCTTGGTAATGAGCAACGCCAGGGTTTATTAGGAGCTATTTACACTTTGAGGAAATTATTACAGACTCAGAAAAATCATCAATCAGAGCAGTTTCTAAGTCCTGAAGGTCACATTTTTCTCAAATGTTCAGTTGTTGACCACATAACCCTTAATCTGCCGCCGCACTCAAATAATATCCCTTTGTGGTGGCACGCGAACGCACTGGGGAGCACACACAAGCCATTCATATTAAGGTCACGGCCACCCGCCGAGCTTTTATTGGGGTTAAGTGTATGACAGACTCTTTCAGTAATACACAACACCAGATTTGGAGACTCGCCTAAATATTTAGTCAATTTACAAGCGCTAAGCAGCTCACGGCAAAGCTAAGGCTTACGTCAATGAGATCAACATTTCTTTTTCTTTCATTGACAGACTCAAAGGCACTCGAAGTTTAGGTGTTCGTCCCCTTACGTCTTTACATTCACAGATAAGAACTTGAGGTTTCTTTTTAGCCATGCTAGCAGCTTGGCTAAAAAGAAATCTGAGACTGAGAGATCTCAACAACTATAGAGTGCTGCAGGGATGACGTATTTTTGTAGGCTAACCCGGAAGTTAGCATCGCCCTGGTTCCTCTGTCATTTTGGCAAGTTGTACAGTTAAAGTCACAATAGTTTGCAACTAAATTCAGCCTGTAAAGACGGACTGAGTAGACGAAGGAACTGGAAGTGCAACTGATTCCTTATTATTTCTGGGTTTTAGGACTCATTCCTGCAGCTCTCCGCTGGATGGATTGCCATGAAATCTGGTACAGACATTCATGGTCTCCAGAGTTTACATTTGAATGACATTGGTGATCCTTAGATTTTGAATCAATTTCCATAATCTGATCTGATCAGAATGTCAGCAACAGTAACAGCTATACAACAAAACTGAATAACGACAGACGTATTTTATGCCGTATGTTCCAGATATATTCACAATTGTATGTAATATGAGACGTATCTGTCAGAGACGATGAGGACTAGAGCCGCTGACGTGCAACAAGGTCGACTCATGACTCCTTGAGGTGTGAACACCCTGACTACTACGCTCTGCTCCTGCAGGCTGTGATGAAGTCAGAGGCACCTCCTGTAGACCTGACTGCACTATGACTCATCCCCGTGTCCTCACCTTGTCCCGCTCCAACGGTCCCCAAAATGTCCCCACATCTCACTCACCCTCTCTCTCTCTCTCTCTCTCCGTCTCTCCTCACACCGATGATTCATGACTATTCAGCGGGTGCGGCACTCCAATCTGAAAGTGTCCCATTTGCTTCCTTTATAAATGATCCTGAGTGGAGTTGTTTTGACAAGTTGGTCGTTTATCATTGACAGGAATGACTTGTTGTTTTGATACCTTTAAATCAAACTGCATGTGCTGTCGGCTGTGACCATATTTTTTCCCACACATCTGGGTAAACCACGTAAACTGATGTTTCTTGGACCAGAATCAGAATAAATGTTTGTCATTTATACACATGTGAAGCCTTCTTCTTAGCGAAGCCGATGAGACCCCAAACAAATCGGGCCAATGAACTACTCTGGACCCTGACACAGTTTTACAGAGTCAGCTCAAACTACGAAGAATCACATTTTCTCAATCAGCCCAAGTGAAATCAATTAGTTGGAGGTAAAGGACTTCTTCAAATAACATTTCAACAAAGTGATTCTCCAGCTTGCAGCTCTGTAAAGGCTGTATTTAGACACACCAGGGCTTTGAGCTGTAAACCAACATGCCCACAATGGAAAATACTTCTCTTCTCCAATGCACCTCGAAAGAAGGTGTAGTTGTGACAGAAACTCCCACTCTGCTTCCACAATGAAAATGTTGTAACGTTGCATTGTTCAAAGTGTAGTGTTGCATTGTTCAGTTACTTATTTTAGTAGGTAATTAAAACTCGCTAATTAGCACAAACTGCAAACACTGCGTCCAACATTCATACTACACACTGATTCTAAGGAGGCGTTTGGTGTCAATAAGCATAAAACGTGACAAAGTACACTTGAAGCAGACGACACAGACTAAATACAGCCCGTTTTTTGAGCGTGCTGTTTATGCACACTATTCTCCCACAATGCCATTCTCAGGGGAAACGGAGGAGCAGCTCACAGCTGAAAAAAATTAAAGTTAACTGTGGGTGGTGGTGGTGAAACAGCTCCAAAAAAACTTGTAAACAGAAGTATTAAATCTAAGGGAAAACATTTCAATATGAAGTTTAATTATTTAATTTGGAGTGACATCTTAAAGTAGCAGTTTAACTGACATCCGACATCACACGCAGGCAGATGCACTTTGTTGTAGTAACTGCAAAAACAGTATATTATTATGAGTTATGTGGCGCATACTGTATAAAATTCGTATGAATTTGGGACACGGTTGAAGCACAGCTGAGACTGATGTGATTGTCATTGGTTTTGCATGTATGTGCTCATAATTCAAAGTGTTGGAGGTTCAACAAGGTTAATAGAGTTTATTATGAAGGAGGACATGATTGTGTCAGCCAAATTTCATGACAATCAATCCAGTGGCTGCTAAGATACTCCACTCTGGATCAAAGTGTTGGTCTGACACTGACAGCACCGTCCTTATAGAGCCGTTAGCATAGCTACAAAAACCACAACAGCATCTCTTACCCGGTTACTCTGGACAATCCACAGGCCTCCGTTTACATTGGACCTACTTTCTACCAAAGTAACAGTCGACACAGAGGCTATAATCAGTGGATTTTATGAAAAGGCATGCTGCTTATGAGTTTTTAAAATCATCTGTCAACACTGTGAGCACCACAAACATAATTCCCTTTTTGGGGTCGAGGCAGAAATCTCACAGCCAAATATGCAAAAATCTCTGAGCACATAAATCCCAAACTATCTGCATGGATAAATACTATCAGAGGGAAGTGAGAGAATATGTTTGACGTTTTGTTATTTGGGTAAATCGGCCCTTTAGGAAGCCAGAGTGACCAAACAGCAGTGAGAAAGAGATAGAGAGAGTAAAACACTGTTACCACAGATGGTAGCTCGGGGAGGTGGCTTCTCCTGTTTTTACAACTTCCATTGTTTTAACGCAGCCTCACGACCATCTCCCTCTCTCTCTCTCTCTCTCTCTCTGATGCACACACATGTCAGAAATACGCCCGTGTATTAAGTGACAGGGGAAATAATTAAACACGAGTTGATGTAAATCATGTCATCAACTTTAATTGGCTCTTACTTTCATTCCTGACATGTTCAATCATCCCACAGTGAGTTTTTGAGGCTTCTTGGTTCCCCCGCGTAATTAAAGCTTAGAGGCTAACTTGTCAATAGCACAGCTCATCGTGGAGAATACTAAGTTCTGATTTTTCAGGTCCTGTTTCTGTGCTGTTTTTCATGTTGTGACCAATTGTTCTTAAGGGTTTCCTGCTCGTTAGAAGAAAACAAATCTGAAGATGTGGCGGGAAAGAAGAATCGCGACCTATCTGTTGGATTAGCTTCATAGCATTTCCCCCCCCCATCGAGATTATTATGATATGGGCTCAAAGCCTACTCAGTGGTCAAGCTAGCTGAAGTGTTTGATACTGAATAAGCACCAATATCTGCTGTCGGACAGCCTCTCAGTAGACGAGGCTGACATGTGGCGTTATGAATCCTAAAGGATGTTATGAGATTACGGTGGTCCGGTGTTCCCCTGAGCGACTGTCAGTGCAGTTTAAATGAAGATGTCGACGTGTGTGTGTTTGCTCAATACATAGATTTTCTTTGTCTGGCTCTTTCTTGGTTGGTTTTGAAGCCGGGAGGCTGTGGATGCCGCAGCAGGAGGGCATAGGTGAAGGTCCTGCACAGCTGCACAGCGGGACGGGGGGAGGGCTGTGGAAGAAAGCCTCCCGGCACTGGGAATGAATTAATGAGGTTCTGATTTTTTTTTTTTTATGAATTTTTCAGCACACACAAGTTTATTAATCTTGACATTAAATATAGCGCAGCGTTAAAGGGGAATATCATTAAATGTAAGAAATTGCCTCTGTGTTTCTTACGTCTAACGGCAGGTTTTTCCATTAAAGTTTTTTTTTTGCTGAAATTAAATCAAAACTGCTCCGCTTCCAGTAAAGCTCTGCAGAGATTTGTGCAACGTTACCAAAAAAAAAACATCTCATTGAAAACAAAATTAAATTTCCATCAGCTGCTTGGATAGCAATGCGACGTGTTAGTAATCCTTTTAAAGCAAAGTGTGATAATAGCACAAGTGCAGGCACGAACAGTCAAACTAGATTTTCGAGTGTTAAACAAAGATCGTCCATATTTTTCTTTACTCTCGACCTTCTGTTGTGTGTTTAGTCTCTGTTAAAACACTGTGCAGTCCCAGGTATTCATACGCTCTTCAGCCGTGTGTCTGTTTGCAGACGCGTAGCTCTTCACTTTGGAAGAATTCATTGTTTTTGAGTCGAATGCGTTTAGATGTCGGAGGGTTTTTTTGCTGATGAGCTTGTCTATGCATGACATTTGGTGGACAGCTTTGGTGGAAGAGTGCTTCGGTGCTTTGAGGATCAAAGAAGCAGAGCAGCTGTCCTGGGTCTGGTTTTTCCTAAAGTGAGCCCCACATCGTCACATGTTTTATTCTTAGGAATACTTGTGGTGTGTCTGTTTAGAGCCAACGGGGGGAGGGGGGGGAAATCACAATCTTTGATTAAAAACAGGAAAATGACAGCTGTCAGTGCTCATGTGAAAGCCTGTATGTAGACCAGGACACACACATGCACACAGTCAGTGCAATAAAACCAACCCTGTCTCCAGAATACATGTTGGCACTTAAAGCTGCTGTAAATTATATCTTTTTACTAAAATAATCTATATTCCAACAGTTTTCACTGTTATGGAGTGTTTGGTCAGTAAGCCATGTCTCTCCTTTCCCTGCTCATGCAGTAAAAGAGCAAAAAAAACCCTGTTATCCCTGCCTCCTTTATCCAATCACGACAGAGGACGCCTTAAAGAGGCGGTCCTGTCTGCTCGAACGAGAGGCAGAGAGCAGCATCCTCCTGTTCTGGTACCTACACCAGCAATGGGTGAACAGGGAAAGCTACCAACTCCAGCACCCCTGCTGACTGCTTATACAACTAAACAGGCCAAGCGATGACAGAAAAGAAAGAGGCAAAGGGAGCTGCCTCAGAAAAAGAAAGGAGTTGTGCAAGTGTAGAGCCGTAGAGAGGAGGGAGCGGATAGCTAACTGCAAAAAGGACAGGAAGTTAGCTAAAACGACAATAAGGCTTACAGCAGCTTTAACATTTCCACAAACCACTGATATGTTGCTACTTTATGTTTCTTAGGGTTCAAATTTCAATTTAATATGATCTAGTTAGGTTTAGGCACCAAAGCCACTTGGTTAGGGTTTGGAAAAGATCACGCTTTGTCTTAAAATTGCTGTTTCGCTCACCACAAACACACACGTATAGAAAGTATCCGTTTGTGTCGTCGCAAAAGGTCTCTTTAAAAACGTCTAGTAGTGTCACGCTTACAAATACTGAAACACAGTCATGAACAGCAGTCACTGGCTAGCCTGGCTAGTCTTTTCACCTGTAGCTCCACCACCATCCCCTCCACCTTCTGATATGACAGTCAGGTCATTAATACGTAACGTGAACATGTATGACATGTTTTTTTATGTAATTTTCAGGATGGCACGTAGCCTGTGACACGCGGGGCAGGATCGAGGCATCATAGACATTTTAGGCACATGCCAAGGGACTTCTTGCCACTAGGTATTGAGTATTTTTGAAAACATAAAATCTAAATGTATCTACCATCTAAAACCTAATTCCAATTAAAAAATAATGAGCATAATAGTATGATATCATGTGGCATTTCGTTTGTTTACCAGACATCAGAATGAGCATGTAGGGGGCTCAGAAACATATGTCTGCCTGGTGTAATCTTTACATTTAATCCGGCCCTGATGACACAGACAAATGCGACAGCATCAGTTGTTTGCATTCATGTTTACTGCCAACATTCATTCTTGGCAACTGCGCCACTAAAACTGTGACTGAGCTGAAGTTGTCCAGAAGGTTAAAGGTATGTGAATCCTCCTCTAACGCTGCGTTCAGGATCCACATCGGTCACACAGTCGGCAGAGTCGATAAAATATTGATTTAATTGACCTTTTTTTTTACCTTCCCTCTTTACTACTCGCGCTATACCTCGAGTGAGTTCAAATATTCATATTCGCCTCAGTTGATTGCTTTGACGTCAGTAGACCCGGCGAGGGGAGAGATACAGAATTAACGGGTTCAGTCAGCATGAAATTGTAGCAGATCTAATGTACAGGCTCTGCATCCTCAACTTCACCACGCAGGAACCTCCAAAGTCAGAAATAGTGACAGAACAGATGAGAGCCGGAGAATCCTCACAATCAGAGGATGTGTGAATAACAGAAGAAGTGCTTCAGGGAGAATATTAACATTTAGACTCTGTGCCAGCTTCACAAACTGCAGCGCATGAGTGCAGTATTAGCTCCTGCCCTTACTTTCAAAAGGTCTTTGGGGCAGTGGGGCTGTAATGGGATTCAAACAGTAAGAAATCAATAAACTATCTCAGTGTGACAACACACTAACCTTTAAAGGACCCCAAATAATGCTTGAACAGCCAATGGGAACTCACCATGCACTTCACTTCCTCATTGCCTGTTGGTTTATTAGTTTGTTGTTGGACCCACATCCTAATTACTTTGCATTTATGCCCACGGAGAGTATGTCAGAGTTAAACAGCCTGGAGGAGGAGCCGTTTCATGTGCTTATCATCGATTTAAAAAAATCCAGCAACATATTTGCACGAGCTGTTGCACGAGGGGGAGAATCTGAACGAGGCCAGCCGACTTTCAAAATATCTTTGTGGGTTTGTTTCCTTTCGATGTGGTTATAGCTGCAATCGTTGATAATAATGAGCCGAGCTGAAGAGCATAGCAAAGCTAATTTGTTTGTTGCTTAATTGAAGAACGGCATGCAGATTATCTAGCGCGGAAAATATATTGTTTGGGTTGCTGCCAGTGAGCTGGTGACGGATCACACTTCCTTCCAGATTTAGCCGATATTTGTTTGAATTATGGATCCCATCAGCGCACTCATCAACTAAAAACAGGATGGAGATGCTTTTAAAATTAGCCAATTTCTCTGCATTTGTATTGAAATGGGGAAAAAAAAAAGCAACGACTCATGTCTGGCTTTTTGTCAGCTCCATGTGATACAGGAATGGAAAAAACATCTGGATGAATTAGTCATGAGAGTGTCCACATGTGAAGTAGACCAACCGTTATTAAATATTAACATTTCAACACACTGGATCTAAAAGGTTAGGTTGCAGTGCACGGCTACAGAAAATGCAATCTGGTCAAGCTCAGCCCGGAAAAGAACAAATGCACCAGTGACTTCGCTCCCCAACTTCCATTATCATTAATGTGTCATTTAGCAGTCAAAAGCCGAGGCAATAATAGAATTACTTTCTCCTATTAGACTCAATGTCATTGAGCCTCACAATGAGAGAGCCCCGGTGCACATAATGGGGGAAGGAGAAGACAAGAGGGAGCGCTGCAAGTGTCCAAATGTCACAGGCGCATGAGTTCACACCACATGCACACACCCTGTTTCGTCAGGGACACAACAGGAACAATCTATACGTACGTAATGAGACTGTCAGGGCTTTATTGCAGCCATACATCCTCGCCGTCCAGTGAGAACTACACCACATCACAGGAACTTAACGCTTTAAAATTCACATGATTCAGCTTTCCCCATTCCCTGTGTTATCTCAAAGCAATTCTGACTGATATTTTTTCAAACAGCAGATAAAAAAACACACAACACCCTGGAGCACATTCAGGCTTCGGGGAATCAGGCTGCACATGCACACAGATGCACACAAACAGATTCCTTATCCCACACGTGCACCTCACCACTAGGACACAGACGCACAATGAGGCGAGACCCTCTCTGACTGAATGCAATCTATTGCCATGGCACCCGGCGCCTGGATGACCGGTATCTGTAGTAGCTGAGCAACCTCGCACCACTTCCTTACTCCAAACTCGGCTGCCAGCCTCTCCTCCTCCCAGGCTGCAGTGGCAGGAAAGCAATGCCTCCCGGTGTTTTGTCCGCCACTCTCTCCACTGAAGAAGAAAAAAAAAAACACACACACACACTCCCAACGTCCGTTCATCCTTTTGTCTTATTGTGAACCCCAATCGCCGGCTGTCACAAGAGAGAAAAGGAGGGAGGACTCACCGTGCTTTCCCCCCCACGGCAGAGAAGACGGGAGCCAGGTGGAGCGAGCAGAGGCTGCAGTGGCGGAGGAATCCCCCTGGTAGTGTATGTGTAAAAGAGTGTGTGTGAGAGGAGGGGAGCGTGGTGGAAGTGTGCACGCGCCTCTGTGTGTGTGAGTGCGTGTGTGTGTGTGTGTGTGCGTGTGCGTGTGTGTGCGGTGTGTGTGTGTGTGTGCGAGGAGTCAGAGCTGATCCAGCAGATGCAGGCGCGAGCCACCAATAGAATGAGGAGAAGGAGAGAGAGGGGAGTGTGTGAGAGACTGAGGGAGGGAGAGGCAGCAGAGGAGGGGTCTGATAGCATTACATCATGGACTAGGGATCGGTGGGTTTGCAGGGGGTGGACTACGGGTGGGGGAAGGTGTGTGTGTGTGTGTGTGTGTGTCCTTGTGTTTGTGTTTGTGTTTGTGTCTGCATCACTGTATATTCTCCGTTCTGCAGCCGAACCACAGGATGATTAAAGATTGTGTCCATGCTGCAAACAGTGCGGTGTCGTCATGGTGCCTGCACCTGCGTGTGTGTGTGTGTGTGTCTGTGACGTGTGTGTGTGTGTGTGTGGTTGTGTACACATGAGCAGAACATAAACAACAGCTATAATCAAGGAGGTATTATAATCACACCACATTTCATAGATTGTGAACCTTAACCCTCCTCGCTGGATATAAATAAGTATCCTCGCATGCTTTCATGAGCAGACACACTCCAGATGCCTTCCCTTTTCTTCTTCTATCGCATGGATGTCATACAGGCTTGCTGCAGATGGACATGGGGAAAAAAACCTCGATATGAGCCCTTCCCACCACAGGACACACACCCACAGGCAGAGCTACCAGCTAATGGCTCCCTTGTCAGTTTTAGAAAAAGCACTGATGGACACCCTGTTAGGAAGTCACTGACATTTCAGGTGAGTGATTCCAAACACTTTCTGCAGGCTTTGACGTAGCACATCTCCAAATGGAAGAGAAAAAACACACTTTTCTCTCCCTCTCTCTCTCGCTCGTCTTTTTTTTTTTTTTACCTTACAGGAGCAGCAGCAGCAATCACCTGTCTTTGTGCAGCCTGCCATCCCTAAAAAGGAACAGAGAGGGAGAAGAAAGGAGGGAAAGAGGGAGTGAGGAGGAAGGGCGTTAGCAGGGAAACAATGACAGCTCAGGGTCATCCTTGCACCTCTTGCTCCGTCTGTACCAATCTGGCACCAGACAGGCAGAAAACGAGATAGGAGGGAGGCAGGTGGCAGAAACACGCAGATAAGGAAGTCTTTCCTCGCAGCTCTCTTCATTAATTTTCATAAGTTACGTCTGTGTTTAGCCCCGCAGGCTTTCTGTGACTCGTAGGGATGTTGTGATGTTTGCACTCTCACTCAGGATACAGCCATGTCCTCCCTCCTGTCTCTGGTGAGCCAACTGTTAACGTGCGAGGTGGCCCGGCAGGCTGTCAGTGTTCTCTCTGCTGTTCTGTTTACTTCCCCCCTGGCACTTCTTTGACAATCGCACCCACATTTCATTCAATAAAAAAGTTTTTGAGGAGGGAGAACACAGTCGTCCAAGCCAACAAGCTAACCAAGTTTGGTTACGGTTAGCAAGTTATTCCAGCTCAGTCGCTTTGGGTTCGAGAGATGTTTTTGGACTACAGACTCTCTGTAACCCGACTGAAATGTGTTTCCTCTTACCAGTGGGACTTAAGATGAATTAGATCAGTAAATAACAAAACCTGTCTGCTTATAAATTCAACCGGGTGTTTAACTCTGCCGTTTCAGGGTTTCTTACGGCTGTTTTTTTTTTTTTTTTTGCTTTGGACAGTAGCCACGTCGTTAGCGGTAGCCATGTTGCTAACGCAGCGTTGAGACACAGCTGCCGAGAGTAACGCCACAGGGAAATGCCAGAAGGTGGGAATTTGAAAAATGGTCTGTTACTGCTTAAAATGATGCCACCTAGCTAATGAGCTTTTGGACTCTCTTTCCCCTCAAAGATCAACATTGTGGAGATAGTTTTCTGCTGGTCAACGGTGCAAGTTTGCACGTCAAAGCTGGCCGAAGTTGAACTGATGCGAAACACTGCTGGTGTGGACTAATTTTGCTTCCTCAAGAGGATCCTCTGATGACGGCAGCACCATTGGAATTAAATGATTTCACCAGAACATTCGGCTGCTGTCCACCGATCCTGGTGTGTCCGGACAAGTTCATTATCTGTGATACCAGAGGAGTGCCAGCGGGTCTTTGTTTGAAAGATAACAAGCACAGTGATTCAGCAGTGACATGGGTTAATGCAACATTAATGCAGTTATTGTAACTTAAAGTACAAGGGGGGAAATCTCAGCGGGGAAACAAACAAAGAGAGGTTCGACTGAGCTGGAGTGATTTATGATCGTTACAATATTTTTGGCACATTTGCTGTTATACCAGCTTTTAGAGGTGCTGCCAACCAAGCCTCTCCTGCCAGCATCACTTTATGAGATATTGGATATGTTCACACACACACACACACACACACACACACCTTCAACCTAATGATTCACGGTGCTGTTTCAAGTGAAGGCAGATTTGGGCCATAGCTGGCCAAAGAATGGCCTCTTTTTATTCCTTTGTCCTCTCATCGCCCTCGTAGGAATTGCTGACCGCGAATGCTCCATCCATCTTCTGTGAGGTGGGCTGTCAGAGATCAGAAAAGTGCTTCATTTCAGATAATTTCATGGCAATACGTCTGGAGCGTTACCAAAAAAGTAGACAGAAGTTCACCGTCATGTGCCTATTCAGAGGTGTTTTTCTATTCAGCTGAACACTCGGCCTTACGAAGGTGAAGCGATAATGCAACGAGAACTGCGGTAACATGGACATGTTCAGAAGTACGGCGCTAATTATATACTTCTTCATCTCTTCTTTTTGAAACCTGTTCGAAATAGGTTTGACCTTTTTTTCTGTCGCGAGCCATTAGAGATCCTCATGACTCACTAAATGAAATGTGACAATGGCTAATGGACCTGTGCCCACATGTGTGTGGATGTGGATCATTTAGGCAACATGTTTCGCTCACGGCGTCTTTTTTCCTAGACCGGAGCCCGTTTACTGCAGGAACCACTGTGAGAGGCTGAAAGTGACATTTTTTTTTCACTTCCAGAAAAGATTAGGGGTATAATGACATAATGCAGAGTGAAATCTGTATTCAAGTCTGAGGATTGTAGTGTCAGAGTATTGGATCAAACACGCAGGATTCATGACTGTTCAATTTCTTTTTCGTATCGTCTCCAAAAGTATGCAGCATTTCAGGGTCCAAACAATTTAATTGAAAGATAAAGCAGCGCCCTGAAGCTGTGTACGTTTCTGCTCATATCTTGCCCATTCTGGCAAGCTTGTTATGTGTAAGTTCCAGTGAAGCTGTATCATCCTGGTCTTACAAAAACAAAACCATGGCCCTGTAGGGAGGGGGCCACATCTAAAGTCAACACGGTGGCAGGGTTCCCAGGCTCTGGGAACCGAGCGCTAATTAAGGCCGCTGACATGAGAATGGCAGGCTGAGCTGCAGTGGACGGTCAGCATGGGCACACAAAATGTTCCACTGGCTATGTGGGAAAGATTTACTCATTGTTTAACTTCTTTTATTGTTGTGGTAATTCTGTTTAACGATAAAACAGTTCATGTAGAAGGAGTCAATACCCTGCAGATATGAAAGTAAAGTATGCACAGATATTTACTGTGTTGATGGGCCCTCCTCACAGCAGTTGTCACAGACGTCACTAAAAACATTAACGATGGCTCTGCAAGCGTCCGAGTGAGCCATGACGGTGTAACCTCGAGCCAGCGCGCACAAAACTGAAGCAGCTTAACCTTTTAACAGGGAAACAAACATTTACTGATAAAACTGTGTTCCTGGCTTTAACTTTAACTTTTTTTTGTCAGCATGACTCATCGAGGAAGCAGATACACAAATCAACCGGTGGGGATGAACTAACAGGTGTTGGACATCAGTGGAGTTTTTTTCATATAAAAGTACAGTCAGCAGAATATGTAAAAACTTTTTTGTTATTATTACATAAAATAGCAGTATGCAATGTCATTATAGAAATCTTTAAATAAAGGAACACGATACAATACAATAAAAAACAAAATGAAATAAAAATTAAGAAATAGAATAAACAAATATGAACAAACGAAATAAATACAAATAAATTAAATCCAGTAACAACATCTGTATAAAATGCATGATAAAAGATGAAGAAGAGAGAAGAAGAAGATATATTTGAAATATAACTGAATAGAAATAGAACATTTTCTTAATATTAAAATACAATTCAGCCATCAGTCACTTGTTATTGCTAACTTGACAATGGGATGAGACCATGTTGTTTTCATGGGCAGGCAGGACAGTGACAGGGTGGACGGGTTCGTCTTTAACAACATTTCTACAATAAAGCGTCCTTCCTGCAAACAGTCGTCCTTCTCCAATAGACTCATGGACAGAGGAGGTCATCTGCTCTGCTGGAGAGTACAGACTCTACAGGTGAGCAGCTGTGGATGTGTCTCAGTCTCAGTCAAGCTGGGCTACTCATTTACTGAGAGTCTTACCTTAAACCAGGAAACAAAGCCTGGTTGGGGGCGTGAGGGAACATGTTGTTGATATAAGGCACAGCCGGATCAATAAGACCTGTTATTGGGCACAGCATTTCTTGTGAGGATACTTGGCACAAGGAAGACCTCAGAGAGAAACGCATTGAACAGGTGCTTCTGATTTAAGGATTGCAGCTTGAAATGGTCACACCTGGAGTATTTGTCGTTCTTACATCCAATGGACAGATGAGATGGATAGAGTTATTTTATTTAAGGTTACTTGTGGAGGTATTTTGCAGGAATCGTGGAGGAAAAAATAAAGAAGAAGACATGCAACATACAGTACGCATCCAGCTGGAATTGAACCAGTGATGTTGCAATTACACGGTCGGCTACACATCCTCGGCCACAAGCATGCCTGAAATGCACTGGTCACAAACAGCCTGACAGGATCTACATCACAGTTTGTAGCCAGTGAGATTAGATAACTCGTATTAACCACATATTTCCAGTATGTCTCCATTTGTTTCCCAAATTTTTTATGTAAATGTGAATATATCCTGGAAAAAGGACGAACAACAAGTCATTCAGTAACGCTTCCTCCATCGTCATCGTCTTTGGGAACAAACACACACATCAGTCAATCAGAAGATAAATGCATCGTGTTTTTAAGATAAATAAATAATCAGGTACAAGCAATGAACCAATGTTGTATAAGGATTCTTAAAGCGTGTGTTTTACTTTGCTACGAGGAAACGCACGTAATTTCAAAGTGTGTTCATTTTCAGTGCACTGGAGACCATATATCTAATAGAGCAGACATGAAAAAATAGATCAAAGTACCCATTCACCGGAAAATGTTCTGTGTCCTCCGCCCGTGAGGTACATTCCCTGATACTGGGCTCCTCAATTTCAGACAGTGCCTAACCAGCACTATTTATAGTTTCATTTAGTTTGGTTTCAGAGAAAAAAGAAAAGAAAAAAAAATCTCTTTTCCCCCTCAGAAGGGAGTGTGGAGTATCTTAATGCACAAAGGTGTCCCCTGGCGTCTCCAGTTATCCCTATCAGCCCAGACCCCCTCGTCTTTCACCACCATGCCTGCACTGTTCCCTGTTGCCTTGGCAACCCTACGGCCAGGCCTCTCTCTGGATACACAGGGACTCCTGTTCTTGCCCCCGAGCAGCTGAAGAAGGACTCGCTAAGGTTGCAGAGAAAAAAGGTACATGCTCGTCCTTGTCGCGGCTTCCCAGTGAGACACTCGCATAACAGCAAACTGAATAAAGCCTTCGCAAATATAGATTTCGCTGTACGGTGCGCTGCGTATTACAGTCTGAAAACCAGCAAAGGTCAGATGCTGTTGAGGTGCGAACACCTCTGGGTTTTAGGCAAGAAACCTGCGATCTGTTCCAGGGGCACAAGAAACCATCAACCCATTTTTATGCAGTAGGATTGTTTTATATAAAGATTCATGGAAACTGCAATATTAAAAAAACAAAAGAAATTGACATAGAAGGTTTTCCTCTCACTTTTGTTTCAAAAAGAGTAAATGCTCTTACCAGGAGCGGGAATCACCTTTTTTTAATTCTGATGTAGCGATCATCTATCTCACATAACAGATCAGCTGTTCTGCTGAAGAAGAAGAAGAAGAAGAAGAAGAAGAAGAAGAAGGAGGAGGGAGGAGGAAAAGGAGAAGAAGTTAGCGCTATCAGTGTCTCCCCTAATAATTACAACTTGATCTCCTAATTTCCTCTCATATTGCCATGACTTCTGCTTTTGTTTCCTTTTCTTATCATTTGCAGTTGGTGAACAACTAGTTTTGTTTCCACTTCTCTACGTCTTCTATCCTGTTTATCACAGCCATGTTCAACATACTGCAGCCTTTACTGTCAACTTCTGATCAACCAACACTTCTCTGTCACTCCGAACCAGATGAGGGAAATTCAACTAATTCACATTTTTCCCTTTTATCAAAGGTCCACTTCAAATCTGCTTTACAGTTGGATGGAAACTGATATTGATGTGCCGTGTCATCTTAGGAACAGATTAGTGTCCTCTGTAATAAAGTGTGACGGAGACATTGTGGCTCTGTTGTTTTCATCTCGTCTCAACCATTCAGCTGGCTGGAGAGGGGAAATACGCCTCTTTGCTTTCTTTCAGAGAATATGATGAGAAGATTGATACTGCTCGTTATCTCTGCGCTTAAAAGAACAAAGTCAGAGCCTGGAGGCAATAATCCTAGCTTAGCATAATGACTGGACGCAGGGGGAAACAGCTAGCATCGATCTCTCCGGAGATTAAAAAGTACAGCAATGAACAGCAAATGTTTTTTTCTGGCTTGCATTATTCTACCGCTGGACTGTTTGTGTAGTCTGTGTTTATTCACCCCGAACAGCCAGTGT
>NC_140185.1:30524475-30706068 GCF_965226575.1 Pagrus pagrus | reverse complement strand
GCTTGCATTATTCTACCGCTGGACTGTTTGTGTAGTCTGTGTTTATTCACCCCGAACAGCCAGTGTGTTAACTGAACAGACACTGGCTGTAAACTAGCTGGCAACATACCTTACCCTCTATAGGTTTATGTTCACTTGCGAGATTTGCATTCAGCTTTCTTAAATGAAAACCTGTTGCAGTCAGGCTGCTGTATTTTCAGTTCAGTTCGGTCTCGTTTTGTTGGCCTCTTTTATGGACCAACTTAGTAAATAACCATATTTTCGTTGCATTACCTGCATCCTGTGTCCTGCTGCTCGGTCGCCAACAGAAACAATGGCTTTAGAAAACACCAGTCTGATGTCGATCGCTCTGCTTTGTGAAAGTAAGCCATCAAAAAGAAGAAAGAAAGTCTGAAAGAAACGGGCTGTGGATTCTAGAAATGCCCAAACTGTCCAGCTGGCAAAATGTTTTCTTCGTTTAAAAGTGACGGTAGAAAAATACCAGCACAGCCGGCCTCGTCTGACACTGCCTCCGAAGAGACAGCGCGTGTTTTTTTGAGCGCCATAAAACCAAAAAACACTTAATCCAGAGCAAAAGAGATGCAGGGTCGACAAGAGGAGTCTCGTGTCCCATTTCACCACAACATCAACACCATACAGTGCGGTGTGTACAGACCGTGGGGCCTTTTTCCACGCTCTGTTTCTTGAGATTTAATGAAGTGTCAAGAGAATGGTTATCACTTTGTCCCCTCAGCTGTAACTCATCAGCTTTAATTGCCTGGTTTTGTCTTGAAGGGAACCTTTACTCGTTGGTGTTTTGTCTCCCCGTTGGCGGAACAAATTGTTCTGTTCTTAACAAGATCTTCCAGTTTATTAGACTCTCTCTGGTCAAGGGCCTCTCAGAGCTTAGGGCAACAAAGAATTAGAGAGACAGGTGCAGCCTGAAGTTCATCCTGTTTACCACTCTTTCAGGGAACAATGCAAAAAACACTGACAGGTTTAACCCGGCATGAAACATTTTCTGAATATGCAAATACTTTGGGCGGATATTTGGCATTTATAAGCTTCCAGATACAGTGAGAGTCAAAAAGAGATGCTGCCTTTATCGACTGTGCGCAGGAGAGTGAGACAGGATGTCTTTCTCAGCCCTAAACCGTCACTTAACCCTGTTTCACGAGGCAGCTGAGGGAAAGAAAAGGGACAAATATGGAGTTTTCTTGGAAAAGATCCCTGACTGTGACCGCCCGGGGTGACAGACAGATAGATCTTCAGGAACAGCTTGTTTTGTTGACACTGGCAATGAAAGAAACAAATTGCTGGTGTAACCCTAATGAGATAATTACTCAATCATAAACGCAAACAATGACTGAAGTTAAAGCTTTATGAGAACGGGATAATCTGTCCCCCCCTGACCTCCCTCATCTGCTTCCATCAGCCTGACAGATCTTTCACAACAACCGAGAACTCCCAAGGTTCTGCTGAATGATGGTTCCTAAAGCCAGATTTAACCCGAACCTTATATGGCAGTCAGAGATCTGATCGTGCATAATATTATCTAGTTGATTGCCTCACGCCCACTGATCGCTCCCTTTTGTGGGCAGTGAGATAGAAAATGCAATGTTGCAGATTAAGTGTAAAAATATTTTAGTCATTTAGTCATTTTTTTCCCAAAGTTTCCACATTTTTTCCCCATCACATTGAATATTCATGACTAAATAGCAACAATATAAGGTCATTTGTCTTCATGTACGTCCCCTTTGCTGATAACCGTGGGCCTATTAATAAAAAAGGATGTTTAAAGGATAAATCCACTGCTCTTCTAGCAATTCTGCATTATTTATTATAACAACTCCCATAAAAAGGTTGAACAAATACTGTCTGTAGTCAAAGCCTGATGTCTTATACCTCTGTGTAGGAGGAGCGGGTGACTACTCACACATCAGGTTGTGCATAGTCAGGATAAAACGCGTGACTAAAAACAAGGTAACGCCAGCACACTTACGCCCACTTGATCTTCATCAGGTCAAGCTGTCTTATTTCTCTGTGTCATAGAAATTCATTGTTGTCCAAAAACTATTAAAACATGTTAGTAAGACAAACCTTTGCCCTGTGTGACATGTTCTTCAGTACCATGAACATGGGCACTGTAGTTTAGTTGATCTTGTCTTGAGTCAGTCGCACATACCTGCCAGAAATACTCACTACAGCACTGAATATGTATTAGTCCGCTGCTTAAAATAGTCCCGACGTTAGCTAATAACTTAACTGTTACTTACTCTTCTTCAATACATAAAAATATATTCGCATGACCGGTTTTTAACAATTTTGTGTTCAGTCGAGACCAGTGGGCTCGGGCCCGGGAGCAACGCACAGCTGAGGAAGTCAAACGGAGAGACAGACTAGCACAGTTGTTGTTTCTCATGAGACATATTGGCGAACAGAATATAACTCAGTTGGAGACGTTATTAGTCACAAGTGAAAGCAACTGATGAGAGAGTCAGCCGGCAAACCAGCCGGTCGGTCACCTTGACAATCGGTCGGCAAAAAGAGCCAACTAACTGTACGGTTAGTCAATCATTCATTCAGTCAGCGACACCGTTCACAGTTTGATTGCAAAGCAGCCAGCCAGCCAATTAATCAGCTCGGCAGCCAGTCACCCACAAGACTGATGACATAGTGGGAACATAAGGGAAATGGGAAAAAGCTGACGAAAGCTTTTTCCTTCAACGAGGACAAATATTGTCATAGACGTGAAGCACTTTACACAGTTCAGCAGGATCGCAGAGAGGGGGAAACAGGCCTGCGGTAAATGACAGAGTGACTGACTGAATGACTGAGTGAAATAATAAATATTAACTACGTTTTTGCTGCACAACCTGAAGTCGTAGCCTGTTGGTACACGTCTTAAACAACTCCCCCTCTTATGCCCACTAATGAGAGTGATCATATACAGTTTATCTAATACAGTTTATCTTCCAGCCGATTGGAAATGCGCCATTAAAAACCTCATTGTCCCCCCTCTGTGCGATTGGCTGTATATAATCTGTCAGAGTCATGTGTAAATGTCAGCTCGGCCACACTGGGCCCAGTTAAATGTTAAGAGCATTAAACTCCCAGGAACCAGGAGGACCTGTCAGCCAGTGGCAGACGTCCTTTCACAGCACCGCAGGGGATGTTGATTGTCTTTTTGTAACTAATGTGACGTCAAGGGGAGCCCGAGGCGTCCGCCCCCGATGAGTCTCAATGGCGTTTTTGTGTCGAGGGCCAGTCCGGGACTGAATACACTTACATATACTGCCTCTGTCCCACTGAACAGGAGGCACACACACCAACAAGGAGGGGAGAGGAAACTCTTTGAGATGTGACAGGGGGATTATTAGCGCTGTGGATAGGTTCCCCATGATGTCAGCCATCTGACGATTCTCATGTTGATGAGGTCAACTTCCTGCTGGCTAAATGGGAACAGATTCTGGCCGCTCTTGGCTGCATGTGCCTTTTCAAACGATCTTTTGACTTTATACCGAGGGTGGAGATTGTTTTTACTCTGATATTGTGAGCTCAGGTTTGTGGCAGCTGCACTGAAATGTTGATATTTAGTGGAATATCTTTCATTTTCTAAGCAAAAAAACTAAACCATTTCCAACCAATCCGCTAATATTACCAGCCATTGCTTTATTTCTGTTAACACATAGGTTATATAAAGTGTGGCTAAACGTGTATTGCAGTACATATTCCAGTTTGTCGATGCTGACTTTCTCAATTATGGTTTCAAATACCAACAATAAATTAACAGTGAGAGCTCAGGATTAATGCGCTACTGAAATCACACATACTTACACAGTAACACAGCTCTGTAATGCACCATGGGTGATTGTCTGTGCTTGTGTTTTCTGAGCTAAAAAAATTCCAACAGAGCCGCGGTTTGATGCAGTAAATCAAAACCTCTGTCAACATCGATCATGGAAATTTATTTTGGTTTGGCTCGTTTCCCCTTCAACTGTCAGAACATGTGTGTGCATGACTACAGCAGGCCTAGTTAAAGTGTATTAAGCAGAAGAGATCGGATGCTTTAACAAGTAAAGATACTCTTTTAATCTTAGAATTAAAAGAATTAAGTCATATCTGAATCTTCTACCACTAAAATGTTGATTAATTAGAAAACATGCCTCAGTTGGACCACAAGGTGAGTTAAGCGAGACGGCTGCTAAGCCAGTGACCACAGTTCAAGCCTGCGTTTCAACATTTGTATTTTAAGGAGACCTCAGGACTATTTCCAGCCAAATAGTCCAAAGCAGTTATTTTAAACCAAAACATCATCTAACCAAATGGTATTTGTGCCTAAACCTAACGAGACCATAAGCACAGCGGTGTCACAATATAAAGCTGAAATCTGAGCCTGGTGATTGGCTTGTCCTGATGCTCCATCTGTAGTGGAAACATCAGTAATTTGTGAAGGATTACTTTTTTATAGTCTTCCATTATTAACCACTGCCAAGCAGGGAAAGAGGTTAATTAAAGAGAAACCTCCCGCTGACGTCCCTCGTCCATTTCCAGCAGATAAAGAATAAATGCAGCAGACCATGGGGACAGGATGAAGGACAAACACGAATTTGTACAAACAGTAAAATGACAAAATGTGTTGTTAGGAATGTGAAGCAATGTTTTATCTTTTTTTTATTATGGCTCCAGGACAGCAGTCAGAGCACATTTTCTTCCCAGCTGGACCGGAGGATTGTGTCAGTTTTCTCAGCAGTTGATTCGGGACCAACCATGCAGAACACTTATTCAATTCTCATGTATTGTTGATGTTTGTTTGCCGAGATCCAGCGAAGCCGTTCAGATCTGATTGTTGGTCTTGTGTTACTGTCAAGGAAACTGGATTTTGCCACGACTGTCTTGACTTTCCAGTCTTTGATGCTCGAAGTTTTCCAAACAGAGAGGGAAGGCCGATGTTGAAAAAGTTGGATAAACAACCAGGATATTGGTGTCTTGTTTCATATCAACTGTTGTGAGGACATGAGTCATTGCTATTGTGCGTATCCATTATGCAACAGCCGGGCATGTGTTGTGATTTTGGAACATTGCTGTTTGGTTGGAGCAGCAAGATAAATCTTTTAGTTCAGCTCTCTGTTTTTTAACAAGTTGGAGCTGTCACAGTACACCGGCATGTTTTATTGTACTTTTATGAGCTCACTCTTCTTTGTAGCAGTTTAGTATTTGTTAGTAGAAGGCTATGGTATTCGTAAATATGAACACTGCTGTTGAGATGCTGTCAAAAGGTATCACGTCTCAAATAAGTGTTGTAAAATAAAGTGAATCATGAAATTTCCCGCCACAATCATGGATCATGGAGCTTTGTTTCAAGATTACTTTACCAGTTTGGTTTTGCACTCCAATAACATTCTTAATTGATGCAGCATCTTTTTTTTATTGCACAGATTCTTCTCCTTGTCGAAATCTGGTGCATACATTACCCACAATACAACCCGGTCAACAAGTGTCATGCCTGCCTGATGTTGTTGACTTGTTCAGCTTTGTGTTTATTTCATAATTTTTCCTTGATTTTTGTGCTTCTTCCATCGGTGAGTAGGGTTAGGTACTTTGTTAGGTGCTTTGTTGTGCTATAGATCTCGAGTCTGCACAGCTTTATTTTGAAAATTGACCAGCTGCTCCTCTGTTTGACTTCCACCCTGGTTCGATTTGCCCTGTGCAGCTGAACACAGCTTCTGTCCGCTTCTGTCAAAAATAGACTGGGAATTCAGGGATGCGTCCGCCGTGGCACGCCTCGTGGAACCACCTCGTGGCCGCAATCAGCTCCGGCAGCTGTGTCACAGCACGAACGTGCCGCAAATGTGGCCCGTTGAATCAAAGGGTAATATGGCCTCAGTCATCCAGCCTCAAGCAGAGACGTGGGCTACGGAGGTGTCGTAGTCTCTCTTCTTTCCTCCGCAACCCCAAGATTTTTATCAGAAAGGGACCCAAACGCAACACAAAGAGAGACAGGAAGGTTTATGAACAAAAAGTGAGCACGGACAAACCAACGAAGAGCAAACGAAAAACACAGACTTAAACACACATGGGCTAACCATGAAACACAGGTGTACAGGGGAAAACAGACAAAGGCAGGAAGTGGAAAGTAAAACATGACACGTGAGGATAAACCTTCAACATAAAAGAGGAAGTCAACTAAGCTCCAGACCAAGAACCATGACACTAGTAGTCCTCAAATCCAATCTGTATTGACTCAAGTAACATCACTTGAGGCAGTTTATCAGTCAGTGTGGATCTCTCTCTGGACCCACACAAGGCTTCATACATATACAGTAGTGCTGCCCAGAACCAGGCAAACAGAATTTGATGTGTCAAGTCTGTGGGCTTCAATGCGACAACAATCAAACGTGTGACAAGAGGCTGCTTTGTGAAACAATCGTTGAGCTCTGCGCATTGTATTAGGAAGAAATACAAAATACTCGCTGTCAATAGCGCTCACATCTTTGAAAGACTTTGAAGATGCCTTTCCAAACGCAGGCCGGTCCGTCTGTTTAAAGCAAAAGGATTTTGGTTTGAAACTTTTCTGCAAGCATAATCTCTGCCCTAAACCAAAATCCAAGGCCAAACAAACAGAAAGGATACTGTGGCTGAGCCAGTGCTGAGAGTGTGTGACCTGCTCATCATACTTGCATGAATATGTAACTGTAGGCGCTGTGGAGCTGAGCGTTCGCATGAAACTTTGAGGTCCGTAGCCGAGGAGGATAAACATATTTATTCAGCCTCTCCTCACCTTTGGCATCAAGAAAAACGCTGATCCATGTGTAGGGAAATGCAGTTTCGCTGGTTTGTGAAGAGGCATAATTGTGCCCGTCGAGGCGCCTGCCGCTCCCACACCATCAATAGACAATACAAGAGAAGAACAGATGCAGCTTCTGCAGCACAATGGGCTCTGACAACGTGGAATTACAGCCTCTGCAGCTGAAAAGTGGTTTTTCATTCTCGTGCTCCTGGGAATGGCAATAAAGGGTGGGACACGTATTGAATAATAGCATTGATTCTAATACAAAGATGCACGTGGTGTAAAGGAGGCACAGCTAGCATCTGGACCGATCTGTCACTCCCGCTTCTATGAAGAAGAAACAAACAAGCAGAGGAAGAAGCTCAGTGGGGAGAGGAATACTGGATGTGAGATGATTCATGTAGAGGCCGAGGCATGTGATACATCAGCCTTTGGACTCTCCAAAAAACCACAGAGCCTCCGAGGAGCTTATATTATGTAGTGTGGAGCTGTGTGTTCATGCATGTGGGCCTGTGCCGAGCTCGCTGAGCAGCTGTGAGGCAGGCTGCAGGTGAAAGATGAGTCAAGTCCTTGGGGGAGACATCAATCATTGATGGACTGACACATCTGAGAAGAAAGACAGAGGGAGACAGAAGGAGAGCCAGGAGAGAGCACAGACAACAAACACACTCACACTGTTGGGTTCTGACCTTGTTGAGGAGAAGGAGAGTCATCGGCGTCCAGCCCAGCCAAGCCCGTCCCAGCGCACATGATTCTGGTCAGCCCGGAGGGGGAAAGAAGGATATGATGCAACGTATGAGATCCATGGGCTCTGACAATAAATGCACTCATTTTCCAGAAACAAGCGTCATATCCTGTACTTAAAAGCATCATTCTGGCAATCAGTTCTCTACTTCATGCCAAAACTTTGATTTTTGAAGATCCCATGGCGCCTTATGGTGTTTCAGGATAAAGACACACTGATTTATACTCATGTCATATACACCAAGGAGTCATGTTTGCAGCTTGGTTAGTCAGATGACCGTGCAGAAGGACACAAAAGAGAACGAAAAAAAGATTTAATGTTGGTGAGTGCCTTATCAAAAGTTTGAGTTTGAACTTCGTTCTCAGGGTGATTATTTGACAAACTGATCGCCAGAATAAATGTTGGCAGTGTACGTTCCTGCAAACATTTTAGTTTTGGTTAAATTAACTATTATGTGGCTTCAATTACGAATGTATCCGCGTTACGTGACTTCCTTTACCTGACTTCTTCCTTTGCTTCCGTAATAATTTCCACTAGAGGTGGCCGTCGAAGAAGAAACGTACTTATGGGTCGTTATATGCTGCTTTCAAAGTCCACCTAGGTAGTCGTTTTCTGATAAGGAGAGGCTGTGCAGGCTATAAATGCAAAACAAGGAGCTTAAAGAGTTGAATATAAACTCTGTGTTGGTGTGAAATCTCTTTGTTGATTTGGCAGTATGAAACTCTCTTCTCATATTACAAATCGGCATTTGGTCCATTGCAAATGAAAAATGAAAAATTGTAATGTTTCAGCTTAAAAACTCAACAAGGTGCCTTTATATTATGGATGTACTACAACATCAGCATGAGGTAATGTCATATATATATAATATGTATTCTAGTCTGACTTTACGGTTTAAAACAAACAAAACACTTGCAAGTGCAGCTTTAAAAATAATTTGTTTTTTTACATCCACAGTTCAAATCTCCTTTATGTAGCACTGTGGAAGAAAATGAAACATAGCTACATATCTGGATTGCATTTATGGTGAAAACATAAGTGGTATGATGTATAGCAGAGTACACCGTTTTACAGAAATGAACCACCTAATGCGTTTCGGCTGTGTGACCAGGTGAGCAGTGTCAGTACAGTCTGTTTGTAGGTGTTGTTCCTCCTGTAGGCCTGTTGGCAAGAAAGACTGAATGAATGATTCAGTTCTGGGTCCACCTGTTGCATCTTGTATACGATTGACTCAGTAGTTTTCTTGGGAAATCCTGTTGTTACCAAAAGTCCCATCCAGCTTGCCCGGACAAAGCATTCATAATTTTTACTGAAATACACTGAATAACAATCACAGTGAATTGTAGTTTCACAGTTTTCTTGTAGCACCACTGAAATCTAAACTTAAAGCATGTTTGACCTCACAAATTTTGACATCAAAACTGAACACTAGTGTGAAGTGAGAGACTTCAAATGCTTACTGCACCTTTGAGAGAGGAGAAGAATATTACCCGTTACCGCCCACAGTAAAGTCAGGGAGATGTGACCAACAGGGCCACAGAGACGTTCAGCTTCTCTTTAATGAACACAATCGGTCTTTAAGAGTTGAAGTGAGTCACTGCTGACAGGACGTGCTGAGGCATCGTCCCAGGCTCATCTTTTGACCTGCAGGATACCGGATAACCTTTGACTGGTGGGAATTAATTGACACATAAAGGCACGAGTGAAACTATCACACAGGAATGCGTCTCTGTGACATATGAGTCAGTGACCAGAGTCAGGCTTTAACGACTTATAATGGATGTGCCTTTTGCTGATGTGAACCCTTTCCTTTTCCGTGCAGTTTGAAGTGCTGGCTCTATGAAACCTTTATGTCAGGTCGACTGAAAAGCTGGAAAAAAATAAGAGAGCGAAAAACAACAGAAATCAAAGGACAGAAAAATAAAAACTCGAGGGAGGCAATTGAAATAATCATTAAAAAGCAGTTTTCAAAACATCCATGTTTTAATGATAGCATCAACTGTTTGTGCGTTGTACACAATTCCTTCAGAAACTCGAGATCTCCTGAGTATGAAGTCCAGCTGCACTCAGTCAGTCCAGAGCCCCATCTCATATTTTTAGCCGTGCGGTAAATGTAGCCTCTGTGACACTTCACTCGCCTGCTGCAACGTCTTACCAGCTTCTCCCTTCCCACTACTTATGAAACAATACGAATTAGAAACAGACCAGCAGCTCTTGTAAGAACAGACCAACAAATATTATTTTTTTTATTTTAACCTAACGAGAAAGCTTGATTTTGTGGATTGTTCATCTATTTCTTGCAGATCCTTTGCAGAGACGTGCTGTACTGCATCCCCTGCAAACCACCGACCTCGCTGTTCAAACTGTTTTCTTACCAAGGTGGAGACAAAAAGCAGGTCCCCTCATGCTGTGAAGCAGTGGCGGACTCAGGAAACTTGAGGGGCAGGGGCTGCAAAATAAAAAAGGGCACCGGCTGTATCAGTGGGGCACTTATGGTGAACTGGAAGGGCACCCCAGAGGGCATCTTATCATGTTTTAATCACATCGCTCCCCGCCTGCAAGTAGAGGATTTTCATTTGAAGGACCGCTAGCCTGAGAGCCATCCTGCCATCCTGTCTATTACATTTTGAATAATCAACTGGCACCTGCATTTTGTGTTTTTATGTTTTACTTCAAGACATTTCAGCTATAAATTGATGCAGAAAAGACACAAATTGGTCTTGAAATAAAATCAGAAATGCAGAAAATGAAGCGTTTGCTGCTCAAAATCTCCTGGTGGAGAACCCCCTGCAAAAAATATGTCCCCTTCAATGTTGAAATGAATCCTACGCTCTTAAATTGGTCTTCTATCTTTATCAAACCAAGCAGAACACTCCCTCCCATGAAAGGTACATGTGCAGGATGATGGTTTAGAGGAATCGTAGCTCCAGATCCATGTCCCATCTTGTTTTGTGGCATCTTTCCATTAAACAAATAGTCCTGGAGTCACCTCTAGAGGTATTTCCCATAGCACCATATATTTGATACATACTGCCAGATACTGTCTTTTTATGATTAAGTTAACCTGTTTTTACAAATCACCTGTCAGCGGGGGGCCATGTGTGTCCATCGGTTTGGTATCAGGTTATTTACTCAGAAGAGAAAGATCTTCATCGACTGATTTTTTTTTTTTTATGCCTAAGCAAACTAAATAAAAAACTCTCTTTGTTTTCATGACTGAATAAACTGAATAATCAAACTGACCTTAAAGGACAACACAATTTCACACTGGTTTACTTTGTTTATATGTGGCGGACCCTGCCACCTTTCTAGCTTCAAACCTTATTTTCCTCATTAATATTGTGAATATTGTAATTCGTAAAAAAAAAAAAAAAAAAAAAAAGAGTTGTCAGTATTTCATTGATTGATGAATTGAAAAAAGTCCCCTTGTGATATAAAAACGTCCATGAACCTTCGCTAACGCTCAGTTCAAGCCACCTGCATCGAAGAGAGCCTCGGGTTAACATCTCATCTCACTTTCAAATCGCAACAATCTCCATCTCCTCTGTTAGCTGCCAAATACTCATTCTCGATGTCAAAAGGTACTGTAAAACCCAGGTGATTTCATAAGAAAGTTTTCAGTAAGCCAGGTGGATACAGGTGGGTGGATTTCCCCCAGTCAGTGTCGACATCAAACGGAGGCAGCACCTGTGCTAGCCGCTCACCTCGGGCTACAAAACACTTTTCTTTTCCAAGGAAGGAGGGAGAGACCCTTCGCAGGTGCACAGCTTACATCCTACCATCCACCAAATCACAAGGTCTGTATCAAAGCTTTGCACTAGAGCCGGATAGACAGCAACAACCTCACTGAGACGTCTTTTCTCCCGGCAGAATGAGATTGCTTGCTCACATATAAGCTGCTCTCTGCTTTCAGGGAGGTGGAAGCATCACCCAAGTGCTCAACTGGACAAGGATCAATAAATACGTGAGGTCTTGTTTGGTTTTTGGCTGCATTCAGAAAAATATAACACTTCACATAAAGCAACATATTGCCACTTTGACTGTTGTTTTCTCACTGGAGTCCTTGAAGGGAAAGTCGACCAACTCTTAGTCTGTTTTCAGGTCTTTGGGAGTGCTACTGCTCAAGTGATGTTACTCAATTCAGCGTCAGGAGGGATTAAAGACTACAAACTTGAAAATAAAAATAAAATTTCAGGGTGTGGAGATGGAAAGAAGTGATGTATAAGCCTCCGTGGCCTGCTGCTCGTGTCTGCCAGAAGCTAGTAGCGGCTTTAGGCTACATCAGCGGCTACTAGCAGAGCACACCCGAATCACGAGTTGTATTATGGGTAACGTAGGTGGCAGATGAAATGTGGGATGAAAAAAGACAGTTCTCTGAATCTTCTGCATTGATTTTGATACTTTTGAATTGTCCATCATGAGTCCGTCAACGTTTAATGAGTAAAATGCTAAATCGGTGAAGCGCTTCTTAAGAAACCTGCGATGCCTGGCTGTAAATATGTGCCATCAAGATATGCTATTATATACAAACACATCATCAGCTCACACACAAACACACGCATACACACACACACACAGGATAACACTCTCCTCTGCTCTCTATTGTCTCTGTTGCTGCAGCTGGCAGCCTCACTGTACTGAAGCAGGGGACGTTTCTTTGTTTCTACACTGTTTTTTCTCCAATGCCAGTGTTTTCATTTGGGCTGGCTACGATTGTCCACATTTACTTTGTTCTGCTGCTTGTGTCTTCATTCACACATCGACAATATGTGATACAACAATAGGATCCACAATATATTTGGAGTAATAACGAGGGCATGTATTGACCCATGAGTTCAGTACAAACACGCACACACTGCATCCTTTTATTCGACTGATAGAAATCTAAGTGTTCCTCTGCAGGCCTGATATTGTGGGGGGGCAGCATATCACCAGAGAAACCACTAACTGCTGCAGACTGTAGCTGCTATTAGCTAGTTAGCAGTGCAGCTAGCGGATCGGACTGGGAGCTTGGGGGACTGGTGCAGCGTTAGTGTTTGCACCAATAGCACAGAAGCCTTGGACCTCGGCCGACCAGAGCTAGCTGGTTAGCATGCTAACTTTGCTAGATATCTCTGTAATGCAATACAATACAATCACATCATAATGTCAAAACTGCTATTTCTTCACATTCTGTTGACAGTTTTTGTACATTTTTTCGAAGGTTTCTGACTTAAATTCTTACATATTGCCCCTTTAAAACTTTATTGTAAATCCTTGTTCCATGAAAATAATGTTTCTCCTGTCCTGATGCCATCTAGTAGAGCAGCCTTGTATTTTGGTGCCACCATCTGGAATCACACAAACTCTGAACAAAATCGTCTACAGGCCTTCAAAAGTAAACTGAAATCTTACCGGTTGGTCCAAATGATTGTTCTGATTAGAAAAACAAATCAGAGATATGTGAGAGGATGTGTACAGATATATAACATCAGATTAAATACATAAAAAAAATATCTAGATCGTTATCTGTTTGTTTTTTTCAACGCGATGACAGATTACAGGAAAAAAGCGTCACAAGAACAATGAGGTCCGGTTTCCAGGCTGATAAAAAAGTCCAGTTTTAAAGGAAACTTGGTGGGTGAGTGCCTTTTCAAACACCGTGTAATTAGGATATCCTTCACAGACATGAACACATTTCCAACATGGAAAAAGGAAAAAGCTACATTAGCCGCAATGCAGCACACTGTTGGTCTGTCAAGAAGCAGAGTACAACAACACACTTAGTGGGAAATAACACATATTGCTTAAAGGCATAATCTGAAAGATTGTCACGAATCAGACTGCATTTTTATATGTTTTATGGCATCTTTTCTGCCACAGTCTTTCCACGTGTTTACATTCAATAATTACTGTCCCCGCCATGCCCATGTTATATTTAAATGGCCATCAAATGATAGAGGATAATAGCCATGTCACTGTGTACTGTTTCCTCCCTTTGCAATGTGTCAGAGCTGTATTACACATTAATTGTTCAACGGCTGAAACCAGGGGGTGGCTTTTATTGTGAAAAAGCAGGAAAAACAAGAAACACAATGTATTTGTCACTGAGGTTAATGATATCCCTAGTCACTCACCATAGTATTAAACTGTCACCATCTGAGGATTATCACTTTGATTTACCTTTAAGTACGTTAATCATTACATTTATCAAGGAATCGCTGCTTGTTAGGGGCGTCTGAACTGAGAGAAGCTGTCGGAAATGGCAACTTTTCACATTAGAGGCAGAACAGAAACAGTCTTGTGGGACCAAACAGTGGCTGGATTGTTCCTTGTTCAGTCTGTGTCACTGAACAAATTACTTCAGCAGTTAAAAGATAGCTGGAGTTAAATCAGCGGCGCTACACTGAACCCATCAAAGAATGATGCATTGTGGGAGACTCGTGTTTTGGTGCAAACACACCTGTACGACATGTGTCATCAATGCGTGTGTGCAAACGTTCATGCATGGACATGTTTGGGAAAATCAGCTTCTCTGTGTTTGTCAGAGTGTGTGTGGTAAAGCGGAGGTCCAGTTGTCCAGGAACACAACAGTCGCACCGTCTTGTCTGTCACGCATGTGTCGTCTGACACTGTGCTGCTTCTGTACGTCTCCCGCTGACAGTTTCTAGCCCACGTTTGTGTTGTTTCAAAACTTCAAACAGGTAAATGATTTGTCTGGATCAGGGAACGTTATAATGAGGCAGAACGTTCATACCTCGTAGATCACTGTTTGTCGAAAGACAGCAATGTAAAGAGACAGTATTTAAATCCTTTAAGCGTCCCCCTTTTTCAGTGGACTCAAAAGCTCAGACGTGCTGTATTTTGCAATACATGAGGATCATTTGATGTATCTCACCTGGTGAGTGATGTAACCACATTTTAAGGTTGGCTGAAAAATTACAAATCAAGTACTTCAAGCACTCAAGTAATCAAATCAAGAGAATGTTCAAACACATTTTTCTTCAAGTGTTATTCATCTTGTGGTGGAGTGTACTGCGGTCTGCGGCCATCATCACTTCATGTAACTAAATTGATGGTTGCATTTTCGCCGATGTCTTTGTCTGCAAGTGTTTCTTTTAAAAGGTAACGACCATGGATCACCTCCATGACAGCACCCAATCTGCATGTGTTGGGTTATTACTCAGTTGTCGACGAAGACGTCTCTACCTTTTTCTTGTCTGCCTGTGGACAGTCTGTCTGCATGCTCTCATATATATATAACACAGTACACTCCTGAACAAACCACACTGGAGTAGTATTCCCTGAAATAGGCACAAGAACCTGGTCCAGTGGGCTGCGGGGCAGCATGTCATGTAGGAGGAGGATGCCACTGTGTTAATTACTTGTCTCTCATCAGGGGGTGAGGACGACCTCGGCTATATTAAACCCCTCACTGGAGTGGGATTCTTGAGCCCCTCTGACCCCACAGTGGCATTCGCACTGCTGTCATAGTTCACATACTTTCCCTACAGTCCTGTGCAATGTGTGCGCAACAACCTTCTCGTCAATATTTTTTGGAAACACGCGCTGACTGATTTGTTTTCTGCCATTTCCAGCTGCGTCTGCGCCTGCAGTACATGCACAGCGGTCCAGAAAACAGAAAGAATGCTCTCTGTTTTAAATGCTTCATGACAAAACAGGATATTTTCTTTGAAAGATGGTCTTATGCAACGGCTCGTGCATTCTCCGGGGATTTGGTTTGAATTTGAACATGTGAACTTCAGCTGCCCCAGCACGCCCTGCTTGTACATCTCTGCAAAGCACTCAAGGCTCAGGGTGAGCTGTCAGAGGACGTATGAGGTAATACTGTTACACCCCTATAAAAACACGCTGTCAAGTAAATGGGAAAACAGAGTACTACACTGCCTTGAATGAATAGCAAACATATGGCAGTCCAGAGTTAAAATCCACTTGCGTGACCAGCTGAACACGCCGGGCTCTTTCATTTTAATACCCTCTCAAATTTGTGTAATTAAATATGACATGACATTCAGTGTTTGATAAGTAGGCCCTACTGTCTTCGAGGTGAGCTGGGTCAAATTGATTACACTTGATACATATTCATTTTAAAGCCTGAGTATGGGACGCGAATGACTGGATTTCTATTTTAATTATGAGAGTAGTTTCTTCATAAATCATCATAGAACAAGGCTAAATGACAAAATGAGCCATGCTAGCTGCTCTTTGAGACTTAGTCACAGTGGTGCTTTGAGCTAAATGCTAACATCAACATGCTAACATACTCCAAATGACAATGCTTACATGCTGATGTTAAGCAAGTATAATTTTGCCCAAAGACACGTTACCATGGTAACATTTGCTTCTTAGCACAAAACACAAAGTACAGCTGATGAGGCCGATGGGAATGACGTAAACAATTAACCAAAGCATCGGACAAACTGACCTAATGATGGCATTGAGGAATCACCAAGATCGTTACAAGTCATCCTGAGGGGGACATGAATGTCTGTACCAAATTTTATAACAATCCATCCAAGAGTCTGCAAGATCTTTCATTAAAAGCCAAACATATCAACCTCCTGGCACTAGATAAGAAGTGAGGGGATCACAAAAGTCAGTAGGATTAATCCTCTGGGGACCATGAATTTACAAAATGTCAGCTCAGTCCCTCCAGTAGATGTTTAGATATGCCCATCTGGAGCAAAGTGGAGACTCAAATGACGTACAGATAGACACTTTCATCCAAGGGCATAATCTGCCGGACGGGCCATTGGAGAGCTTCTTGTCCTGGGCACGAGACTACATGCTGCTAGCATGGCCACATGGTCTGTTTAATAAGTAGAGGACAGAGCCAGTGTGACATCACCCATTAGTTTGTGGACTACCATTTTGTAGCCTTGTGTTCGGCATTACGGCTGTTGCCATTTTGGTTTTCGGAGCCAGAAGTGACCATATTTGGACGAGGGGGTCGAGCTGGGGAGGATACTGATTGGTTGTGTGAGAGCCGGAGGACGCCGCGGTAGCATCCCTTGCTTTATTGTGTATTTTACTCTTAATGGGGCTATAATTTATTAAATGAACATCATGTTGTATAGCAGAAGACTTGAAACTAGTACTTTTGACCATAAACTCATCAGGAAACTGAGCTAATAAATCAAATTAAAAGTAGGGTAACTTCTCAAAAGCTTATATAAAGTCGGGCATCTTTTTGAAACCAGTGGAGTCACCGCCCCCCCTACTGGCTATAAGAAAGAGTGCAGGTTTAAGGCACTTCCACATACGCTTCACTTTTCAGACTCACAAACTCTGCTCGCTTATCACACTGTCTATGATGGCTAATAACAAAAACAGGAAGTCTGATGTCAACGTCAGTGCACCTGGTCCCACGGATGTGAATCAAGGCTCTAATCGACTACGTACGTAAGAGAAAATGGTGGACGCTCTTAGTTTGAACGCAGTACAACATCTTCTGTTATTATATTTCAGGTATGCTGCACAAACATGCTCACATTCCTGTTATTATCCGTAACAAAACCCATCTTGTGTTCACTGTCAGTAACTTCTTACACAATCAGACTTGCAGATGACATCATCGTTGGCTCTATTATGTGCCGTTTTAGGAGAAAATTATACTTGATCCCAAGACAGGTCTCAGCTAGCCGAGGCCATAACAAGTAGCACATGGCAAATTCTCTCTCTGTATTTTTCCCTTTTAAAGAAATATCTGTTTCAGATTAATCATTGTGCAATGTGTTTCTCATCCCGAAGAAACAGTCCTGCTCTCTTGCATTAGTCTGGAAGATACTGTACTTACAAGATGGACACCAGCTTCTAATGCTACGATTTACCGACAGATGCACTTTGAATAAAAACATGGATTTATTGGCAAATAAGTCTGACGAGCATCTGCTTTATTATCTTATTGTGTTTGTGGCTATTTGTGTGTGAGAGAGAGAGAGAGAGGGAGAGAGGGAGAGGGAGCACAACAAACAGTGAACCGTCCAAAGTGATGAAGCAGATGGTAATCACAGTCTAGACAGGCAGGGCAGAGAGGAGGTAGGCGAGGAGGAGATGGGCCTTGCTGTTAAATCACCCACCCACAGGAACAACATTTTTAAGCCGTTTTCCAAAGACGCCACTGCACAGATTTCTGCAATGCGAAAAGCAGGCACTCAAATTATCATGGTAGCGCATCATGATGAACCAACAGTACCAGACTGGAATATTAATAAGTTGGCATGGGGGGGAGAGGAAAAAAAAGAAAAAAGAAAAAGGAGTGCGCGTTAATGTAAGTCAAAGCGTTTGCTGCATATTACCTCACACATTATGTGAGCAGCACTTTTTTCTGCTGACAGACGAGAGAAAGACAGAGGCATATGACTCTGACAAAAGATGTGAGCAAGCCTCGAATGGCTGGAAGTGTGACTTATAACCCAGTGAGCCTCCCTAACACCCCCACATTGTCTGCTGCCTGTCTCAGCGCTGTTCTCTCTCCACCTGTGGGAAAAACACAAGTGCGTTCTTACACGTAACAATCAATAAAAAACTCATCCCACTTTGCTGACACAGTTTTAACCTAAGTGTGAGAGACCGCCAAACCCCGCACACATTTGAATTCACGGTGCATTCGTATCGACGTGGCCTCTGAATACTGAAGGGCACAGCAGCATCTTTATGTAAAGGAGCATATTCTGTCAATAACAGCGGATAATCACAGGCTGCAGGGGGCTGCTGCACACTGTGCAGGCTGATAGCACAGGACAACAGGACTGGGAGGCACAGGCATGATGACACACAAATACCAACAACACATCTTTAATCTTCAGCAACACAAACAGCCATTTTCTGATTACAAGCGTCAAATTAATCGAGCGTCGTTTCCTCGTTTGTCTTGGTTTCACCAGAGGTCTAACCCTGTTACAGCAGACCTGCCCTGATCTGCTCTGACGTAGCTACTGGTTGATTTAATCTCACATTAAAATCAATTAATTGATTGAGCAATCTTAATCACATGACACATGAATCATTTGGACACTGAAAGAGACGCTGAACGCTCAGACACACAAGTTCAGTGGAGTGCTTGTGCCCTCTAGTGTCCGAACTGTACATTTCTCTGAGGATATGAATCATTGCAGCACAGTTTCAAAACCTTTACTCACAATTCATAGTATCTGGGTCTGTTTAATCAAGGTTGAGGCCTAGAGGATCGTTTCTTGATGTTGTTTCTTATTTTTTTTTCAAATTATTCCTTAAATGATTCAAGTGCAAACAAAAAAACAAACAAAATAATGTATAATAATTATTAAATAATGCAAATTACTTCCTATCATAACTTTTTTTGTCTGTGTGTGCTTATTAATCACATTGCAGGGATAAAACTGTGTTCCTGCAGACACGTTACAGAGACTCACATCACATTTTGGGGACAAGCAGCTGGTCTCCATAAGTAAACCTCCATATTTGTTTCTCTGCATTCAACATATTTTGCCTGTTGTTCCTTCACTTAGGTGTTTGACCCAAGAAATGCCACGTGTAACCTTGAACTTGAATGCTGTACTTTATAGCAGTTAACATGTATGAATCACTTTTTTATTGTCCATATGTGAGCAGACTGTAACGTAACGGGAAAAGTTAGAAGGACCCTTGAAGGACCCGGGTCAGATTTTCCACGACAGTCCAAATGATGTGACTTTATGCCTCGTCTCAGCGCCACTCTCTGCTCTGCTAACCGAGGCTAACGTTCAATTAGAAACAGTCTGCTCACGTGAACTAACGACTGACTTCAAGCACAACACAGAAGTTCCACTTTAAAGAGGAACTAGGTCTCTGAATTTTAACATTTACAATATTAATGTGGTAATAATACATTTTCTTTTTACATAACTGAATACACAAGCTGTTCTCAGAGGAAAATAAGGTCCCCAGAATGCTGTTTGAAGCTAGAAAGGCGGCAGGGTCCGCCACATATAAACAAAGTATGAAACTGAAATATAATTGTGTGGTTCTTTGAGGTCAGTCTGTTTATTTAGCTTATTCAGCCATGGAAATGAAAATAAAGACAGTTTGTTTATTGAGTTTGTGTCAGCAGAAAATAAATCAGCCAGTGAAGATCTTTCTCTGTCTTCCTTAAAACTACATAGTGCACCTTTAAAATAAAATTATTTGCATTTTCATAGATTTTCAATGAGGGAACTTACAAAGTATGCTATTAGGAAGTTTAATTAATTTATTTAACTTTTTTTTTTGATTATAATTCAAATCAAAGCATTTCTGCCTTAAAACACATGAAATCTGAATGGAGTTTGGCGATTATGCCCAAATTGAGTCATGCTGTCAGGGTGCAGATATGGTGCCACCTGGTGGATTTTGTAAAAGCCTTACAAAATATGTATCTTACAGTCAAAAAAAGAAAAGAAAAAAAATACTGAAAAGATTTTTATTACTTGTCCTTTTAAATAAAAACATAACGCGTCCATAAAATGATCACACGGGTTATCCAACAAAAAACTAGGGCGCATCAAAATAGCAGCTGAACATATTGTCGCTGATGTATCACAGTCGCTATGAAAGGCTGTGAAAGCTTGTTTTTAAACAAACCCCACACATGTACTGACTGATCCGGAGCGCGTAACAGAGGGATGTTTGGCGCTGGCTGGTGAATCGCACTAAGTCAGCCACATTCCGCCTTTACTTGTGGCGTTGAGGAGGAGCTCAGTTGTTTATTCATTCACGTCAGCCCCTCTCGCCTTCCCTTCCCTCCTTCCTGCTACACACAACGGGGACCCACCGTTGTAACTGTTTTTCCCACATCAAAATTAACCACAATCACGTCGCCACCATAAACCGATTTTGGAACCAGGTGAGTTGTGATTTTTCTTCTCCCCTCTCTTTCTCTCCCCTTTGACGGTTAACAGGAGGAGGATGTTTTGCGGAGCGTTGACTTGTCCGGCCCCGGCGAGTCGAGGCGGAGGAGTGTTTCAACCGTAACTTATTAAATTCCTCCTGACCAGGCGAGAAAAACGGCTTTTGCGCGGGTTGTGTTTGTGGCGATGTTCGCCGCCTTTTACGCGTCGGAACCGCCGCGTCTCGGTTGCGGAGGGGGGGGGGTTTCCGCGCCGCACGGGGGGGAAAAAAAAACACAAATGGACGATGTAGGTCAGCAACTACAGTCAAAATGTCGTCTTTTCTTTTTTTACTTCCACATTCTCTCATGCCACAAACAGATGGCGTCGAGAGAGAGAGGAGGAGGAGGAGGAGGAGGAGGAAGGGGGATGGAGAGAATGGGGGAAAGAGACGCATAAAGGAGAAGGGGGCTACGGCAGGCCACGTTAGCCCGGGTCTGCCTGCCCCATCACTAATCCATACCCTGGCTCATACACACAACCCACCTCTTCATGCCAAGGCACGGGTGGTGGAGGGGGGAGGCCGACATGTCTCGCCGAGGCCTGTCTTCAACAAAGTTTTTTGCCGTTAAGTTGACGGGCCTTTTCTTTTAAAGATACAGCGCAAGTTTTTCGAGGGAAATGATGTTTTATTTTGAGCAGGCGCAAAGTGTCCTCAGCCTCAAGTGAAAAATGAGAGCTCAGCTTTGTTGCGCGGCGAGTCCACATTCTGGTCCTGTGCAGAGATCATGGGGCGGGGGGGGGTTGTTCTGACACCGCAAAGCACCGGGAAGATGCACTGCAGCAGATAGACCTGTAGCCTGTGGAGAGGGGAGACAGACCACCACCTCCACCACCAGTTGGCTGACTCTCACCGGGCTGTCAGAGATCATTGATAGGCCACAGGTATCCTCTCCACTGCACTAATGAGGGCACTGAAACTCACACTGGCTGTCAGTGGGGGGATGTGAGGGTCCTGTATGTCTGTCTGGGTTTGCATCTTACTCTGGACTGCTCCTTCACTGCTGGCTTATGGCTTTCAAATGCAAAAGCCACACAGACGAAGTAACACGGCTGACCCCCTCGCATACCTGCCATGCAGCGTCTCATCACGTAACGTGGATGGTGCACTGCATGCAGCAAGGCAGCTGCATACTGTGCATACCAGTTGGCAGCCCGGGGCCTATAGATGTGCTCTGGTGCAGCTCAGTGTCGGTGCACTTCAGTGGCTGGCAGTAATTAAAAAGACATCCTCCCCTTTTGGTCTATGGATCATCTGATGGATGGTCATTTTGATGTGAACGCTCAGATGACTCAGCATCGTTCTGATGCAGATCTGGCCGTTTGCATCCTTGCAAGCGACCCAATTCTGCTGTCAGTTTGAGCGGACGTGCGTCCTGAAATGACACTTAACAGGCTTAATCATCTCCGTGCCCAGGGGGGATCACAGGTCGTCAACCACCTCCGTCCAACTCTTTTCTTACGTTGCAGCGGGAGATCCGGTTTCATTGCGAGCAGTCACTTATTGGCCTTCATTTCATGTCTTTATCAGTGTCGGTCAAGTGATCCTGGTCTGGTTTTCCTCCACCTCTGTCTGCTGGAGATGTTCTTTCTCCCTGGTGGATGACCAGTCATGGCCTCATGTCTGATTGGAAGGCTCTGCCTCCCTGGATGCAGTTATGAGCCTCTCTATGTTTGACGATAACATCTCCAGTCTGTTTTTGCTTGAAGGCATCTCGCCAAATATTCATTTGCTTTGCAAACTCGCTGTCTCTCAGCTGGCTGCTATATTTGTTGTCTTCTGTGTTAACCTTGTGTTAATGGTCTGTCTAATCTGCTCTGCCTTGTGATTTTCATGTTTTGTGCGGAGTGATAAATTACACAGGCATTGTGCCGTGGTATTTGGACCAGACTACGTTGTTTATAGTGTGGAAAGATTGCTTGATGATGATAGAATAATGTTTGACATTATGGTGGCATAACTTGATTTAATAATAGGGTCGTGAGAAATTGTCAAGATCAACAAATGCACCGGCGACTTCTCAACAATAATCTGCAGAATTTACGCCTCCAACTTTAACTGTACAGCTTTTTTTTTTTTTTTTTATTTCTCGGCCAGCTCGACTTGTACAGTGATGAATGAATTTCCCCAAGTTTGGATCAATAATACGTTATTGCACTGCTGCTGCTGCTGCTGCTGCTACACAATCTGTATGCTACTCAGGGGATCATAAGCCATTCGTCCATGGATCATCAGCTGCGGGGGGACAGTGTTGAATGAGGTCCAGAAAGAACATCAGGACGACCACAACATTCCTGCATAAAAAAGAAAGCACTGAACCTCTCGTCTTACCAGACCCTGAAAATAAGACACATCCCTTGCAGATGAAGATAAATGGGAAAGAAATTAGGCGTTCTCATTTTTTCCCCCTCCCTCCTTTTCTTTATCAGGATGCGGGAATATAGCTGTGGTAAAAGGTTTAGAATAGCTGATGATGGTGTCAGCACATTGCAGCGCTCGGCTGTGCTGCAGGCAGGGTTTTAAAAAAAGAGGCTGATGTTTCTCGAAGCACAAAGGCCTAATGTGTAGGGCCTGGTGCTTACAGCCATGCTGAACGACCTCCACAGTGTAATGCCAGCTTGTTTTGTATGCGCTGTACGAGCCTTATGTGTAGGCCTGTTTGAAAGGCACAATACTCGGGCCTGCAACGTTGAATCGTTCATACATAGCACCAAAATTGAGCTTTGTGTTTTTTAAGTGGGCTAAAAGCTTATTCTGTACGGCTTCATTAGTATCATCTATTAGCTATTTTCCTATTGTGTAACGGTTGACTGTTTGGTTGAAGCGTTGGTGTGTTTGAGCTAATAACAGAGCTGTCCACATAGTATCTGACTGATGTGAGTGAATGTGATTGTGATACAAAGCAATAGTCTTGTTTACTGTTATCACAAGGCAACTTGTAGGAGTTTGATCGCAACAGTGAGCAAAATATGATGTAGATTTATCCTGTTTTTTTGGTGATGTAACACGGCTGATTGTAAATTCTCCTGCTAACGTCTCTAATGTCGGGGATCATTTCTTTCGACATGCTAGTGGTTTGGGGTGGCAGTTGGTCTACCGCTTCGGTCCAGACGGAAATATCTCAACATGTATCGGATGGATTGCCGTGAAATATGACGGTCATGGTCCGGAGAAGTCAAAACCTAATGGTGATCCTCTAAATTTTCCTCTGGCTCCGCTGTAATCTTGACATTTTTGGTTTCAGGGAAATACTGTGACAGCTGCTTGATGGATGGATTGCTGTGAAATGTGGTGCAGATGTTCACGGTGCCCAGAGGATGGATCTTAATGACTCTGGTGATCCCTTGATTCTGTTCGTTTGTGCCACCAGCAGGTCACATTTTTTGTGTACTGCATCTACTTTAAAGGTGTAATATGTAAGAATTGGCCACCTTGAATTCATACTCCCAACAAATGAGGGTAGCATATCACCAGAGTAACGGCTAACTGCTGCTAGCTGCATTCCTTTTTATACATCCATGACTGGAACTCCTGTTAGCTTGTTAGCTCAGTTAGCCGTGCAGCTAGCCAGACTACCAGGCGAGTGTTGGTGTTTGCACCACTAGCGCAGGAGCTTTGGACTGCTGGGAGAAAGAGGTTCTCAGGCCCCAGGCTAGCTAGGTAGCATGCTAATTCTTTGACTTAACATCAACACTGTTTCTACTTCGCAATGTTGATAATTTTGATAAAATTTTGAATTGTTTCAAACTAAGATTGTTGCATATCGCACCTTTTTAAAGGACACTCGTGGTCCCCAGAGGATGAATCCTTCTAACTTTGGTGATTATGTCACTTTTTTCTTATGAGCCTCCAGCAGGTCAACATTTATAGTTTGAGAGAAATGTCTCGACAACTATTGGATGGATTGGCATGAATTTTGGGACACACATTCATGTTCCCCTTCACAGGAATTATGGTAGAATTGATGATCCCTGAACTTTTTATCTGAATATTTTTGATTACAGAATCTGCAAAACTATTGTGAATTCTCATCAGCATCGGCGCTACTTTGTGTTTTATGCTAATTTGCAAATGTTAGCATGCTTAACTAAGATGTTGAGCATGGTTAACATTATACCATTAGCTTGTTAACGTTGTCATTGTGAACATGTTAGATTTTAGCTCAAAGCTAAGCTCAAATACAGCCTCACAGAGGTGCAGGCATGACTGTTATTTACATGCTTAAAATGAAGTTATCTTCATTTTCTGTTTGAATCATTGGGGCTACACAATTAGCCAATAGATAATCATAATCGCAATTTGGCTACTGTAAGTGCAATATCCAAATCGCAAGAAACTGCAGTTTTTGTGGTAAAGGGAGCGATGCTCTGGCTTACAAATCTTGTTTTCCAGATTTTAAAACATGTTTGTTTGGTACAGATATTAACTGTTAAAACTAACCCAGTAATTGACTGTTTTTAGTGCATTCTTTTTGAAAGATAAACCCACTAAAGTCTGCTTCATGCAAGCAGAACGACTTTTTAATAGACATGTAATGCTTATTAGGCGCCAGTCGCGGTTAGTTTTGGTCTTCCGGCTGGTCTGTCTAAACGCTGTCCTTGCCAGTCTTTGCTGTGTGAAGTTGTTACTAGCTGTCTGGTGACTCAGTTTGTCAGTGTATCTTTGTGAATTCAGCCAATTTCTCTTTGTGGAAAGAAAAAAAAAAAATTAGCCGTTCAACTCATTCTGCTGCAGTTTAACAGAATGTGATATTGTACAATCTGTTAATTATTTAATAGCTGAAATTATTTGCAGTTCAGAGTCGTACTATTCTGCTCTCGTGTACGCAGACGGCTCTTTGCTCCTCGTCGTTCACTGCTCGTATCCTGATTATCATCCTCTGTATCGAGTTGTGATCGGACCATAATCATCTGGGCTGACAATAATGGTGTTGTGTTTAGGTAACCTCGTTCAGTGTCAGCCTGCAGCCTCCAGGTCTCTGCAATCCTCTTTTCACTGGCTAACTACCACTTTCCAGCATAGTGCAGAGCAGTGGCCTAGTTCATGCCCTCTTGAATGTAATTTTAGCTGTGTGTGTGTGTGTGTGTGTGTGTGTGTGTGTGTGTGTGTGTACGTGGACGCCTCTCTGTTTTGTCTCCTTCTCTTATCGTCTCTGTTTCCCATTCTCTCGTTCCCTTCACACTGTTCCTGTGTCTCTCTCTCCGTCAGCCATGAGACTGTGAAGTCCTCCGGCCAGTGATGCAGGGGGCAGTTACCTCCGTAGTTTTGCAGTTTAGTGATGTATGTTAAGCTGCGCTACACCTCTGTGGACGGACGGTGCTACTCCCGAGGGAGTCAGGGACCGTGCAGCCATTTTACAGTGTTAGTTTGAGTGACACCTGGTGTTGCTCAGCCAAAGCTGCTGATATCGGGTTTACACTACAGGCTGTGAAATGTTGTGCCGTTTGGAGAATTGGTTCAAGAAGTTTGAGTGTGAGGCCTTGTAGAATAAGTTTTGTGAAACATAAGGAATAACCCGAGTAGGTTTGTGGCATTATACTGATTTTAAGGTGTACCACGGTATCATAATTGATTGTTAGCCTACCGTGCATATTGGATTATCTATGGTATTGAAATTTTTTTGAAAAAGTTTATTTCAAGTTGCACGTGTTTCAGGACATAATATGTTGAGAAATTATAAAAATGCATCTGTGTAACCGACAAAAAACATATTGTTTTCTTCCCTTTACGGCTCATTATAACTGATAATGCCAATTAAAATGTGTATTAGTGTATGCCGTGATATTTTCTGTTATTGAACAATGAAAATCTTACGCCGTTGCTTCCAGTGTGGGTATTTTCAGTTTATTACTTTTTGCTGATAATAATGACACGTACCCACAAGCCATCCAGTCCTAAAATAAAAATAATAAACAAGCCTCTTCATCCCTGTGATGTCCTCACAACTTGCCTCAATGCGTACAGTCCACTGACAGTGCTGCAGGGTTTGCTCAGTCACACTGTCAGTCTTGCAAGATGCTGAGAATCAGCTGTACATGTGATGCAGGAGCTCACAGCAAGAGAAAAGCAATGCAATGCAAATTAATTCGCATTAAACGGAGAGATTTAATCCAAAAGATGCTGCAAGGTGTAGAATTGCCTGTAACTGCGGCTGATGTCGATTAGATCTCACTATTATAAGCTCTGTGGGAGTACAGCAACATTTACTAACAGTCTGCTTCATCTGAACTGCACATTGAATTGTCAAATAGCTTTATAAACCTGTTCCCCCGACAACTTTCCAATGTTGGATGCGTACGACCACTTCTGTAAGGTTCTGACCTGCCGATCCGACACTCAGTCTGCCTCATGCTGTGATTGGCCAGCTGTGCAGAGGTGAGAAAGGAGCTTGGGTTGCTCGCCGTTGCTCTTCTCTCAAACTTTTTCACGCCAAGGCCTCCGAAAAAGGCACAAAGGAAAACACGGACCCCCAGCTGATTAGATTTTTTTGTTTGGGAAGTTTTTATCACAGAAAGTGTATGAAACCCATGTTCAGAAGAGTCATACGGTCTGTTATTGTGTTGCTTATGCATGTAATTATTGTGCAAATGTTCTGGTGCAGTTCTCGTATCATTTGCCCCTTAGATTGAATTGCTTATTTGGAAAAATGAGCTTTTAAATCAACTTAAACTTGTGTAATGAGACTATAGTTGTCAGCCTTCCTTAACTGTCCAGTGATACCTTTCCGTAGGATTGTGTATTTCAGTGCACCGTCCAGACTGGATCAGCATCGTCTCAAAAGACTCTGCAGACGTAATGTGACGCACTGGATTCTGTGAGAGTGTGAGCTGTGTCATTCAGGAATGAATGGTGAAGATCTTCCTGTGTTGTAGCGAAGTATCTTATTTTTTTTCCATATCTAAACATATTTACGTCTCTGTTACATTTTCTACTACACAGACCCAGTAGGTGGTTGTCTGCTGTGTGTTCTGAGGCCCTGTGACAGCTGTCTGATCTGTTGCCAGGTATCGCTCGCTGTATCTCAGAGCTTTAAACAGATCTTCCCCTGCATTCAACCGACTATAGGAGAAAAACACATGAATACATGCGGGCACCATTCAGTTTTCATATCATAGAAGACTTAAATGGTCAGCGGGGTTTCAAATCTCGATTTTCAGGATATTCGTGACCTGCTGGAGTGCCCTTGAGCATTGAACTAAGTCTCAATCTGGTCTCCGGGGGCGCTGTTGTGAAGCTAAAGGGTAAAGAGAATCTCCCCTCAGGGATCAATAATACAGCACCAGAACATCAATCTATTGTTTTAAATTTCCGTTTATAACCAGCGTTAATTCTCCTCACTGTACCACACGTGCATTAAACTAGATCTGTAGGAGAGATTGGTTTAGGTAGGAAGAGAAAAGATACGGAGGAAGTGATGGGGGGGAAAAAGGGGGGAAGAGGGAGAGAGAGAGGGGGAAAAAAGGGGAGGGGAGGTATCCATGGAAACATGAGGAAAGAGTGATGGGAGAAAAGGAGGAGGAGAAAGAGAGTGATGTAGTTTTTTAAGTGTTACAAAGCACTGGTGCAAAATGGTAGGCCCACAGCAGCGTTTAACTGAGCGGCACAGCCGACGTTTATTGAGACTTAAAATCGTGTCTGTTCTCATAACTCCGCTCACAGTGATCCTGTTTGATGGCTTCGTGCCTCCACATTTTATTATGATATCGTAAGTGAATTTGTAACGCAGGGGTGAAACATGGTAGGGATAAAATGAAATCTGGGACTGACGTTTTTAAACGCTGTCATGTTGCTTCGGATTGATGTCCTCGTAAACATTAAACAAAACCAGACTCGTCATCCTGGATCCTTTTCATATCCACATGAAAGAAAAAGAGGGAAACTGTGCCGTGGGACCGTGTCTGTGAATGTGTAGCTCACAAGTCAGGTTTCTTTCACTCGCATTTAAGGAGAGCAAAGATCCGACGTAACCAGGAAGAGCTAACACGCCCCACGTGTTTGGGAATGCGGGACTTTATTCCCGAAGGACAGCTCTTTATAAATATTAGACTGTATACTCGCCTCAGGCGCCTCAAGTAGTCTTCCTTCAATCTACCGTTTACACCTGCTGTAAGCTTTGATGGCACATTCGTAGATGGCAGTTTAATTCAAGGAAACCTGATTGTTTTTCCTTTATTCTCCTTACGTAACGAAAAAGAAAATATATGAAAGAATGGCACAGCTAAAGGAGCACTTCCAACTCTCTGCTCCGCTGCCTGATACTTCAGATTTCATATATTTTTTTTAAATCCAGGGGAATTTCAAGAAAAGAGCGAGAGGTTTATGTGTTTCTAACACAGTTCAATACAGTCGACCCATGGGCAGCGGTGCTCCACCTCGCTGTTCGATATTACTGTGTGAAATGCCTCTCTGTGCTGTTGATGTTTGCTGCATGTGAGTGCTGAGTATCGTGAGATCCAGCATGCTGTGATTTTTATTGTTTGTATGGATTGCATTGTCTGTGGGTAGTGTTGTGTATGACATACACTGTTGTTAGGATTAAGGATCGAATAATTAAAAAAACAGTCTTTAATTTCAAAGGAGGGCCAGGAGGTGGGGTGCAGGACAAGTTTAACAAAAAAAAAACAGGTGTCACCACGAGCTTCCAGAACAACTTCACTCCTCACTCTTCAAGTGGTGTTTTGATGATGGAGGTGGAGAGCGCTGTCTTGCACTTCAGACCAAGATCTCAGATAAAGTGTTCAGTTAGGTTGAGATCTGGTGACTGTGAAGGCTTCGGCACATCATTTTCATACTCAATCAAGCCATTCAGTGAGCCGTTGTAAGCATTTGCATTTGTTATAGCTCTCCACAAAGGTTTCTCCTTTTAATTTCTCTGGAGAATATGACTTGTAGGCCGAGGCATCTTTATAGCACCACAGTCCTTCTCTTAAAAAGGTATGTTGTGACACAGTTTACCCTAATTATTAAAACATTGGGGTTCAGTTATTTATGAATTCTCATTTCAACCCAGTAATAAGTACACCCTTTCAAAAATAAACCACCCAACCAAAACAATCAGTAAATCAGTCACCTCTATTTATCCTGACTATAAACAATGTCATACCCACCAGAGTTTGCTTCACTAATATGTTAAAGTGATATATTGTAAAGTGAACTGGTGTGACCTTTCAAGCACAAGGGCAAAATGACAAGTTCGATTATGTTCCTTTAGCTGGACGAAATGTTAGATCGCAGTATAAAGTGCATTCTGGCTAATTTGCTGTTGTTGGTTGACGCTTACAGAAGGCTGACACAAAATACCCTAAAACTGAAATTGTGAAAGGAGGTTTTAAATGATGTGTTAAAATATTCAACACATTTTAATGTAGAACTAAATGGCACTGTGGCAAACACTCAACCCCAATAAGCTGAGAAATCAATCAAGACTGGAGTGCACGTAGAATGATTGCAGTTGTATTATAACAAACCAGCAGTCCCATCCATCTTTGTGTTCAATGGCATCTGTACAACTTTGAGAAACCTGCACTGTTCAGAAGTCGGTCACGCTCCACCCTTATCAGCACCTTATAACGTATAATGGAGAAACCAGTCAAGTTGTGCCAGCATGCAAAAGTTTTATATATAATTAACGATAAATAACTGTTCAAAAGTCATGTGTCAACTGTTTGTTGGCAAGCTTTATTGTGAAAGTCTAACCAAACGTTACATATTGTATATTATTGCTAACTTGACCCCAGAGCCCTTTGCATGCAAATCTGATGCTAGAGGTGGTAGATAGAGCGTCAACGTTGGACTCTTAAGGCCACCGACCGCGCTGCAGTACGTGACGAGTTGGGACTGAGAACGTTGGCACAGCTCGCCTGCTCGTCGCTCTTCACAGCATGTCTCGGGGCGACTACCCCACCAAACTGGAAAAACCCTAAAAAGATTGTGGCTTTCAGAAGGCAGCTCCGACTCTACCATCAAAAAACTAAAACTTAGATGAGGCAACCAGCGCTTGGTTTGAAGCATGCTCTCTTTGAAACTGCGGCTCAAACATTAATCACAACACGGCTCGAAAAGAGCTGCAGATTTAGACCTCAGCATGTTGAACTGTGAAGTTTTTACTCCCTGGTGACTAACTGCTCTTCTCTCTACTATTTGCTCTGTGTTCCAAGTACAACTTTTAACAAAAGAAGTGTTTTTTGGCCTGTCGGCTTTTGTCGGCACTCAGTTCAGTGTGTCAGGACCCTTTCACCTTTCAGTGGTCACTTTTTGGAGGAGGGTAGGCAGCTACAGGCTTTGCTGCTTTTGTGCCCTCCGTCATGTCAGAAGATCTGACAAAAGTTAAAGTTCCTCAACACGTACTTTCAGGGTTTTAGCGAGAAATATGGCAGTGCTGACACAGTATTATAATGGATGTTCTCGCATCCAAGCAAATAATCCAGACTTCCTATTCCAAACATATTTCTGGCCCTGAGAAGTCTTCAGTGATCTCCCGCACTTCCTGTGTCCCTATGAAGGCTTAAAATGACAAAATTTCATGCATTCCTACTCTCACGCTATCTCTGTGCCTTTGAAGTGTATAAACGTAGCCTGAATTTCAAATGTGGGCACATATTGCACCTAATCATCCACTCATGTTTTCACTCATGTAGTGGGGTCATAATGATTTTGAAATGGTGAATTTGTTGTAAAAGAATTTTTTGTGCACTGCTCCAACTTTTCTTCACTGATTCCAGTTTCAATACCTCAGCTCAGGTTGTATCTCCAGATCCAGACTACTGGTCCAATACCATTTCTCTCTTTTCACTTATTTTCTTATGTACAATAACACGATGTGAGGGATTGCTGGGGTAATAAATACACAGTACGCTGAAATGACTGTATGAATATTACTGATACCTGAGCCAGTCGAGTGTGCAGGATCAGGATATCACAGTTTTGCATTTACAGTGTTTCACTACATATTAAAGGAGACATATTATGCTCATTTTCATTTCAGTTTCCTCATTCTGTCCAGTGCTGCAGCTCTGTATTCCCCCTCTGTCTGTTTTAGCTCCTGTCTCTTTAAGAGCCCCTTACTGAATACCCAGTCTGCTCTGATTGGTCAGCTCACACACGCCTGAGCCAGCACTTCTCAACATGTCTCCGACTGACTGTCTTGTTATCAGTTTCCAGTTAGCTTCGCTTCTACTGTGAACATAGGCATAAATTATGCAAACGTGTGACATGGTGATGTCGTGTGATGTCAAGAAGTCACGGAATGAAAGGTGGGACTCCTGACGAGGCGTTTCAGGCACATCTGGAGCAGTGTTTTCTGTGAGAGAGGAGCTCCAATTAGTGCTAACCTTGACATTTATAACTTTCAAGACCTTTTACATGCACAATAACCTGCACAACATGCTGAAGGAAAGGCAAAAGTCTCAAACACACAATAGGTCTCCTTAAAACGAGACATTTTACTAAACATGCCGTTTCTCTCTAGTCGCACTCCTTCTCATATTTCTACACAGACATAACACACATATTTTTAGAATAAGTGTTACTGGCAGTTTGGGAGGAAATCATTATCTCTAATGTCGATCACAAGAAGGCATCCATAAATCTGTCATCTGTCATCATAGAAAAAAAAATCTCATCTCACTTCACCTCTCCAAAACTTGCCTGAGAATCATCACGTTTTTAAGTTTTCTTCTATGTCGGCGTCACCCAATGATGTTGGTCAGCGCATCCATGAGTGTTTTGCAAACGGGGACTGCTGATAGCTAATTCGGCATTGTTTTAATGGTGCCAATGTGTCAAATATAGGTTAAAGAAATCGGGGCTCAGGTTGTAGCACACAATGTAGGCGACTTCATCGGCTCCATAACAGTGGGGAGGGGATGAGGGCGGCGTTGGGGGGGCGCAGTCGAACATTTTATATCGATGTACTGTGATAAAATCAATATTTGTCAGATGAACTGTGTTATTGAGCATTTTAGCATTTGATCAGAAAAAAAGGCCCGCTTCCCGTCTGTGGACACATTAAAATATACCTGGAAGGAACCATTTTTCACTCTATCATAGGTGATTACGACTGATGCTTGTGTGCGTGCGTGCGTGCGTGCGTGTGTGCACGTGTGTGACTTGAGAAAACCAACAATACCATTCTTCTTTTTCCTTCTTCCTCTTCTGCTGCAGCCATGTTTGTGAGACCACAAAATAGAGCGAGATAGATTTTGTGCTCTCTTTCTCCCTCACCCGCTCCCTTTTTTTTTCTACCTCTTTCTGTTTTTCTCTCTCCAGCTCTCCTCCCCTCCCCCTCTCTGTTCCTCTTTCCTCCTCTCTCTCCCTCTTTCAATTCTCTCTCTCTCCCTCTCCCTCCCTCCCTCTCTCTCTCTTTTTTTTCCTCTCTTGCTCTCGGTTTCCATCACGCTTTACCCCTCCCTCTCCTCTCTCTCTCTCTCTCTCTCTCTCTCTCTCTCTTCCTCTCTCACGTTGCACACTACCCCTCCCTCCTTCTCTGTCTCACTCTCACGTTGCTCCCTGCCCCATCTCTCTCTCTCTCTCTCTCTCTCTCTCTCCCTTTTTTTGTCTCTTTTCTCTCTCTCTCGGTCTCTCTCTCTCTCTTGCTCTCCCTCTACATCCTCCCCTCCCCCACTGCTGCCTCTCATTTTCTCTCTCTCTCTCTCTCTCCACCATTTCACTCGCTCACTCGCTCCCTCCCTCACTCGCTCACTCACTCCCCCTCCCGTCCCTGTTCTCTTTATCTCCTCCCCTCCCTCCCCCTTCAATCCCTCTTTCATTCCATGCAATCATCTGTTCTCTCTCTCTCTCTCTCTCTCTCTCTGCTTCCTCTATTACGCCCCCATTTTGTCCTCTGCCGTTTCTCTTTCTCTCTTTCCTCCATGTTCTCTCTATCCTGTTGTTTACCGAGCTCCCCCATGACATTTATGATACAAACTTTATTTAAAAAAAAAAAAAAAAAAGGTTTTCTCTCGCAGAAGAAAAACAAACATGTTATGGAACAGAAACAATTGTAATTGTGCAATAAATGCCGAATTTTCGACTTAAAGCAGGACGCATTTGTTATTTAACCCGTCCATCTATGGTGATACTAACTGGCCTCTGTTATTCACATTAACCCATATTTAACCGCCTGCCTCCGATAATCAGCTGCCCCAAAGTTTAGCCGTTTATCCCCAACATGGTGGTTTGCTTCTGTTTGTCTTGTATTCAACAAGTGGCTAACTTGGTGGGATACATAACAACCACATATGACGGTCATCGTCATCATCCTCCTCCTCAGGGGATTAGAAACGAGATGAACCAGGTGACTGCCTCACCTCTCACGTTCACAGACAGGATGGCCTCATAAACTGAGCCGCTCCGTCTGCACAGCTGGAAGCTGTAACCGTCGGTGGTTTGCTGAGGTTTTATTGCAAATAAAATGCAAGTGTGGCTGTTTGGGCTCGCCGTGATTTGAAATGTTTTCAATACAATGGAGTAGAGCACAACTTGTACTTGAGTTTTGGTGGTGATGACGAGTAAATAATCAGATGTTGATATATCGGCCAATATAGACACATTTTTTGCAGTGATCCCTCAGTGTTGGTTATCAAATACCTGTGACAAGTAGACATGTAGCAGGGGCAGGATATTTTACAGTTTAACATAAATGAATGACCATATACACAGATACCGATATATTGGTGATTGGTGGCCAACTGATATACTATAAGGGAGTACTGCTATGGAGTTGCAAAGTGAGAGGAGTTATTTCAAGGGTCTGGTTTTAAGACGCAAAAGTCGCATCCACGTTTCCCAAAGACAGTCTTACATTTTATCTGGTTCTTTAAAACATGAGGCTAGAAGTGAACTACAATTCCCAGGGTGCGTTGTGTCAACCTAAAAATCATCTGACTTAAATTTAGAAGTTATGGATGCACAGTTATAGAGCATGAATGTGGAGCCAACATAGTTGCCTGCAAAGACAACTTTAGTCTCCATATAGGCATCACAGGCAGCCAGTTGTGTCCCACCTCGGCGTCTCTCATCAGGATATATCCAGAACGAGTTCAGACAGACTGCAGTTGGATCTCTAGCAGCCACGTTTGGTCAGGTTTCACTTCCTGTTCCCATCCGATTTTATCTGTCGGAAACAGACAGCTGCTAAATGGAAAACAGAGCTGCAACAAATAGTTGATTAATTGATGGGTTAGTGGAAAAGAAAATTAACTTTCAACTGTTTCGATAATCGATTTGTGGTTTCAGTCATTTGTCAAACACTTTGGCTGTGGACTGTTGGTTTGACGAAAGAAGCACCTCGAAGACGTCACATAAGATTAATCGATAATGAAAATAATAGTTGCAGCCTTTGTCATTGACCAAAGGACTAGAAAAAACATTTGCAGTATCTAGTCGGTGTCTTACATCAGATGCAGACTGTGTAACTTTGTCTCAAGTGTGTTTTGGCGTGAGCAAATCTAAACACGTTCGGGAAGTTTGTTTGTGCTGTATGCATGTTCAACAAAGTAATTGGATCCCAAATTGTGCTTTTTATTTCTTCTGGGTTAAAATCTTGCTCGTGTTTAAAGCTGTCCTCCCCTGATCAGATCACAGGTTTTTAAAATGCTAAGATGTCGAGTTTGGGAACAGGACCCAAGAGAGCAGGAGTTCTTCTGGTTGAGAAATAGTTACTCACACCGCTTGGCATGTTGAGTAGCTGCGTTGGAGAGTGGTGCTTTTATATTTCCTGTTAATGGAAAAAAAATGCATCCCTGTGAAGATGAGAACTTCTTGCAACAGATGAAGAAGATAAAGGAACGGGACGTTTTTGATTGAGAGTTCAGAGGTGAACTTTGCGAAAGAAGCCAATTAAAAGAGTAGAGAGTAGAGTTTCATTTCCAGGATTTCCTTAATGTGACTTTTTATCACATTACTGGGTGTGCAAGCCTTCACCTATAATAATGTAGAATCAAGCTAAATTTGTGTGCTTGACTGGGTTGTGATTATGAGGAAGGTGAGTTTTAGCATAATCCCAGAGAACGTCCTCTACAGTATTTGTGGAAAGTTTTATTTTGTAGGCGAAAACATCGAAATCAGTGTGTCTGAAAGGCAAGAACGCCCCGACTCATCATGTCTCAGCTCCTGCAGTATTTCTGAATGTCAGCACAGATGAAACAGAAAGAGATTCCTAATTTAAAACGTGTTTTTATCCATTTTATAGCCTTTCGATGGAGCTTTGCCAAACATGATCATCGGCTGGTCATCCATGCTAAGGAAATTAGTAGAAACAGTTATGTTGACATAAGAAGTAATTGATAATCATATAGATTTGGTGTTGAAAAAAATGTCTTTCCAAGCCTAGCTTATATAAACTAAACCTGGTTAATGTTTACTTCAGAAGCTAAAAGTTTTTTTCTGTTTTCGTCTGGAGAGTTTCCTTTTTCCTGCCGAGTTTATGAAATGTGCCCCAATATCTTTTACAATGCACAGTGAAACGTTTGAAACCATCAGTGTGCTGACCACACCTTATGGTAAGTCAAACACACTCAGGGGAGCACAGGTGGGCAATAAGTACAATCTCTATTTATCCAACGTTGGCACTGGCCGTGAAAATAACAACTGCGTCGGTCTGAAACTTGCAGCGACTCTTGCGCTGCGCTGTGCACTGCTTTGTGCCAGTCGTAAGATAGAGGCCTAAGTGTTTCCCTGTATCCATCTCTTATTGGAGCCATGTTAAACTACTGCAGCTTGAAAAGGGAAGATGCCAAAAGAAAAAAGTAAGTTGGCACTTCATAATAAACACAAGGCTGTTGTTATCAGAGGCTAACTCAGGCTGTGGTTGTGTTCTGTTACCTGAGAGGCGCGTGATTGATTTAAAGGAAAGATGGTCACTTTATAGAAATTGGTGTTGTGGCTGTACGACATGTTAGAGAGAGAACACACCTTTAACATACACAACATGGGCTCATACGCTCATTATTAATGCGCAGCAGCATCTACAATTACAATCAACTGTCCATTCGCGGCTTCTCATTGACGCACATCGTCTCTGGAAATTCCAGCGAAAGAAATGAGCCCTTCATGGTTCCTCACATACGCTGACACCAACTATAAAGACATCTTGAATGTGGGTTTTGTGTACGTCACGTACTGTTATTCATTGAGAGGAAGTGTCATTTTCTCATTTCCCTCCATAGTTTGCAGCGCGGTAATTTTCAGCCTTTTGTGTCGTCTCAGTTTCATCATTGGCGGGGATGTGCGTGACCTTTTGCGGACTCTCGGGCCACCGTTTGGCACCGTCTCACAGCTCCACGGCTATCTCATCTCTCCACGCCTCCCTAATTTTTCTGGCGGCGCACTGGTGGCGGGATGACGTGAAAAGAGACGAAAGTTCTTCACACTCGAACCTCAGTATTTCCCGAGGTGTCAATCAGCGGCCTTAATTTGTGTATATGTGTGTGTGTGTGTGTGTGTGTGTGTGTGTGATTGAGGCAAAGATAGAGGGACTCATTGGCACACTACCTTTTTTTTTATTCTCTCCTCTAACTCTCATTTTATCTGTTTCTTCCCTCCATCCATCTTCCATTTCTTCTTATTCTTTTACCGCATTCTGCTCCACTCTTCCCATCCCCCTCCGTCTCTTTCTCTCCCTCTCTCTCTCTCTCTCTCTCTCTTTCTGTCTCTCCCATCCACCCCTCCCTTCTCTTTTCCTTCAGTATTCTCTCCTTCCACTCCCTCCTCCTCCTCCTCCTCCTCTTCCTCCTCCTCTCTCTCTCTCTGTCCATCTTCTTTCTCTCATCCATTCGCTCATCTCCTTGTCAGTCACCTTCCATCTCTTTTCTCTCTCTCCCTCTGTCCCTCTCCCTCTCCCTCTCCCAAATCACACACTTGCATCCGAGTCTGTGCACGAAACAATCTTCCAACACTTTTCTGTACTCATAAAGCTCAGTTGATAAATGAGAGAGTGAAAGATACAAAGGCGCAGAGAGCGAGGGAGAGAGGGAGAGATTCATAGAGGATACACAGAGAAGGACTCAGCAATAGATTGGGCTTCAGGAATAAACAGATAAAGGAAGAGAGACAGACAGGGATAGGCAGAAACAAAGACAAAGAATGACAGACGGAGACGGAAGAAAGGAGGGCGAGTGAGGCGGGAGGCAGCCGTAATTTCAGCCTGATACGATGTTGATTTTATTTTTGTTGTTGGTGTGTGTGACTTTGAGGTGACTTAGCCCATTTATCACCAGACTATCAAAGAGCCTCAGTGATATGTGGTGATATATTTTTTGTTTGTTTGTTTGTTTTTTTTTTAGCCACACGCTCATTTGTCAGGGGAATGTTTGTTTGTTTGTTTGTTTGTGTTTGTGCTGGGCTGACCAGAGTCACTACCGAAACTGTGCTGAAGGAGGAGGAGAAGAAGAAAAAGAAGAAGAAGAAGAGGAAGAGGAAGAGGGACGAGGGGAGGCGGGCAGAGTAAAGCCCCGCCTCCCCTCATCCCTCACGTATAAATAGGAGGCGAACAGAGCCTATTCTCACTCAACACTTGCACTGAAGAATGAGATCCTTAAAGCACCTGAAGCCTCACAGCAGGAGGAGCGTGGTGAGTTCATTGGCTCTCACTCGTAGCATGTTAAGTGGCAGTTCAGTGAGGTGTCGGGCAACGTGGGTCGAGCTGAAAGACGGGTAGAAGCAGCACCTCGGAGGTGCTTTGATTTGTTCTAGATTTTCTTTGTTTTTTAAAAGTTGGCGTTTGTGGATTTTTTCTTATTTCGCACAAATTATGAACTGAGTCTGGCATTAACTCATTTTCATCTCTCTCTTTTTTTAGCTTCTCTCAACTCTTCCTCGTTCCCTCTTATTCTCGTCTGTTTCACTTCACCTTTTTTTAAAAACATTTTTTTTTATCTTTCATTCTGTCTGGCTTTCATTTTGTCATTTTCTTTCTCCCTCTCTGTCTCCTGGTTGCTCACTGCCTCTCCCTCCCTCCCTCCCTCCCTCCCTCTCTCTGTCTCTACATATCCTTCTTTCTCTTTCTTCCTCTTGCTCTCTTTTGACTGCTGCCTCACACTCACCCTCTCACTCTTTCACTCAGCTCTCCCCTCCCTCCCTCCCTTTCCAGTCTCTCTCTCTCTCTCTGTCTCTCTCAGCCTTCCTCCTTCCCTCCTGTCTTCCCTCCCCTCCCCCCTCTCCTTATCTCTCCTTCACTCTCCCTCTACCTTTCATATTCTCTTTTTTCCTCTCCCCCTCCCATCCACGAGACTCTTGCCTGCTCTAAGCTCTCTCTCTCTCTCTCTCTCTCTCTCTCTGTCTCTCCCTCCCTCACCCTCCCTCCGTCTCTGCTTTTTCCTCTTCCCCCCTCTCTGTTCTCCCTCTGCTCTCCCCTGTTTTGTCTTTCCTCCTGCTTTTCCATTCTTTTTTTTTCATTTCTTAATCTTTCTCAGTTTTTTTTTGGGTTCTCTTTTTTTTCCTCCCTCTTGTACTTGGATGTGTGTGTGTGTGTGTGTGTGTGTGTGTTTGTGTGTAGATCAGTAGGCCATCTAATCCCCCACAACACACACACACACACAGACACACAGAGACACACAAGCCATACATGGTTAGCACGCTGGATTAGGATGGTGTCTTTCATAGTTCCTGTGTCTCAGGCACTAGATCTCAAGGTTTGCCTTCGGACCTGTCTTCATTCAGGTTGACTTCCTGTACCAGAAGCATTGATTTGGGATGAGGTTAGTCTGTCAGAGGCAATAAAGAGCTTCTTCAATCCAAAATCTGTTTCTCTCCGTCTCTTTCTCCTTCTGTCTCTCTCGACAACCGTCTCAAAGAGACGCTCCGGTTGGATGATGGGCCTCAACACCTTTTTGTCCTTACTGGGTCACTTTTTGATGAAGGGCAGGTTCTCATGGATGAGAGTATGCTGCAGCCAAAATGTCACCACTTTCCCGCCTTTATCATTTGTCGACCGTTTGGTTGATTGACATATGTGTGTTGATCTGAAGTTGGCAAGAGCAAGTTCTGCTCTTGATTGTTCGCTTGGCCTCTCTTGCCACTTCTGTTCAGATTTGAGAAATCGGCTAAAACAAAAACAAAGCCGACCTTTTAGCTACGATGATCACAGGGTAAAAAATCCATATTTTCATTTATGAACCCCACAATACTGTGCACAGTGAGTCATAACAAATTCAATTAGCTGACTATATTGTCAGATATATATTTGTTAATTGCTTCCTTCCATGCTGATGTCTTGCCTCTGTGTGTCGTTTTCTTCCAGGAGGAGGCGAGCCGGCGCCTGGGTAGATGTGAGCCCAAGGTAATGGCCAGGCTGGTGGACATAGGCACACAGACAGATCCAGTAGTTGTGCTGTCCTTGGCCCAGGCTGCCGTGCTAGGTCTCATCTCCCAGAATGAAGTGTTTGGAGCTACCATTGCACCTAACGGCTTCTACACCGGCGAACCCAAAGAGTCCCCCGCGCCACCAGTAGACGGAGTCGACTACGAGTACGCAGACCAGCTTATCGGAGCCAACGGAGATTACCTCGGAGATAACTTGGGAGAAGACGGTCAGATGCAACCCAGCTGCAGTCAGAGGAGGTGGCAGCAGGGGCCGCCCCAACATCCAGATGCGAAAATGGTCGGCCCAGATCGTCACGGCCTTCAAGGCGGTGATGTGTCCTCGTCCCATGTGAAAGGGGAAGGGGTGAACTCTGGAATGTCCTCCTGCGTCCACATGCTTAATAATTTGGCTCCCAGAGGTGGTTTGGTACAAGTGGATCCAGCCACCCTCAGAGGCACCAACAAGAACTGTGCAGAGTGTGAGCGGGAGGCAACCACACAGCAGCAACCCAGCACACACGTTCACCCTCCTCCCCCTCAGGTGGTCCACAGAGGAGGGGAGCAGCAGGGCCACAGGGGACTGCAGGGCCAACGCCCAATGGGGGGCCACGTTCGAGGTGGCAGAGAGGATGAAGAGGAGGTAGAGCACCAGGGGAACAACATGATGAAGCCCACACAGCAGGAGGAAGCCATCAGCAGCTACTTCCAGACCAGTGAAGTGGGCAGCTATGATTCTACAGAAATGGGCATGGGGGCCGAGTACGAAGACAGCAGCCAGAACATGATGTGGACAGACGGGAGTGGAGGTGGGCAGCAACCGCAGCCTCCGCACCCCCAGCCTCCTCGACGGCACGGCGGCCGCAGAGTGGACCGGCTGGATATCAACATCCAGATCGATGAATCTTACTGCGTGGACGTGGGAGATGGTCTGAAGCGCTGGAAGTGCCGCATGTGTGATAAATCGTACACCTCCAAGTACAACCTGGTCACACACATCCTGGGCCACAACGGCATCAAACCACACGCTTGTCCACACTGCGGGAAACTCTTCAAGCAGCCCAGTCATCTTCAAACCCACCTGCTCACCCACCAAGGTACGCGGCCCCACAAGTGCACCGTCTGCAAGAAGGGCTTCACCCAGACCAGCCACCTGAAGCGACACATGCTCCAACACACCGACGTCAAACCCTACAGCTGCCGCTTCTGCCGCCGCGGCTTCGCCTACCCCAGCGAGCTGCGAGCGCACGAGGTGAAGCACGAGCGCGGACGCTGCCATGTCTGCTCGCAGTGCGGCATGGAGTTCCCCACCTACGCCCACCTCAAGCGTCACCAGACCAGCCACCAGGGCCCCCACACCTTCCAGTGCACCGAGTGCAACAAGTCGTTCGCCTACCGTAGCCAGCTTCAGAACCACCTCCTGAAGCACCAGAGCCCGAGGCCTTACACCTGCTCCCAGTGCGGCCTGGAGTTCGTGCAGCTCCACCACCTACGTCAGCACTCGCTCACTCATAAGGTACTGACACCACCGCCGGACACTTATAAATATAACCTTTAGACATCTTTAGACTATTAAGGGTTTTCCTTTTGTCATGTAAAAGAAAATTACACACAAGAGGATCACTAAGGGAGGCTGCCACACCTCTGTTGTCAACCTCAGTTCATCTTCTGTCCTTTACCCACTGAGATCTGGTCGAAGTAGGCAGGTAAGAGCACTTAACTGGGCAGACATCCCTACTCTGTGTTCTTTTGTGGAAGATTTTTGTTGTGACTCAGACTTCGAAAGACTTTAGTGCAGTGGTTAGCGCTGTCGCCTCTGGGTCTGAACCCACAGGCCTGTATGGAGTTTGCCAGTTCTCTCTGTGACTGAGTGGGTTTCCTTCGGCTGTTCCGACTTCCTCCCATAGTCCAAAGATATGCAGGTTAATTGGAGACTCTAAATTGCCCGTCGGTGTTAATTTGAGCACGAGTGGTTGTTTGTGTCCACGTGTCAGCCCTCGGTGTGCCCAGTGTCAGCAGAAATTGGCTCCAGCCCCCACGCCCTCCAAAAGGATGAGCGGTTGTGGATGATGGATGGATGATGGCACCCAACATTAATGTTGAATGAAAAAATAGGAAACTACTTTACTAACAACACACTAAGGACATATGTTTTTCATCTACATGATGCTTTTATCGCTGTAGTGCTAACAACACTGGATCAGTGCTCATTTTTGCAGTACAGTTAATCACCCATTCACTACTCAATAGAAGTAGCTCCAGGATGTGTGTCCTGGGGAAATCATCATCGAGAGAATTGAGTTTTAAAGCTTTGAAAGCAGGTTTGTTCATGTTAACAAATCAGGGCTGATCTGTTGCCAGATTATTCTCCTGTAAGCTTTCAAAAAAAAAAATACCCTCAAAATATGTTTTAATTACCAGATTCTTTTGCAAAACGCGCAGCTTGCCCTGTAGAGATGTTATGACCCTGTGATGGAAAAGCTTCCCCCACTTAATGTGCAGCGTGCGATTTTCATCAGAAGAAAATGAAGATAAAAAAAACAGCGCAGGAAATATGAAGTACTGAGGAATAGATATGTCAGTTCAGCGCATGCACTTTCACAAAGATTTGTACATCTACAATACTGGAGCATCCTCATGTACTCCTCATTATACTCCTCGTCCCAATGAAATGTCTGTAATTGCTCGCTGCCCCCTGCCTGTTTTACACACATGCAGGCAATTACTGTCACACACTCAGGTGAGGAAGTGAGAGAGAGATGAGGACACCGAGATCACAATTCATTTAATATAACCACAGGCCTGTCTTCTCTGCATTTCACCCTCAGTTTGAGGCCTCGGCTATTAATTTGCGTCCTAAAATCCGCAACACGTGTCGTCTCGACGTTATACTGAAACGGCATGCTTCATTTCGTCAGAGCACGGATGTATAGAACATTTCAGCGGGTTTCCAATATGAATTACACGCAGAGGAAAATGCTGAATTCCTAAGGATTTGGCTTAATTTGATTACTTCGAGGGGAACAAAAATCCTAAGCCACACTCATCATCGAAATGAGAGAGCAGTCGGTATTCTCAGTGGACAGGACGTTCTCTTTGGTGGGTTGTGTTTGGTTCCGCTCACTGCTCCCCCTGGTGGACGACGGCAAACACAGCCCCGTTTGCTGTGCAGACAGTGGGTGGACTGACAGTCTGCCAGATCTGTCTGCTTATACAAACACTGTCTCTCAGCACACTAGTGACCTGTAATACATATTTGTTCTCCTCAATAACCCAGAATCCAGTTATTCAGACCCTTTTTTTTTTTTTTCACATCTGCTGACACTGACTGCAGAGCGGAGTGTATGGCGCAGAAGCACATTTATTTGTATACAAGCCTCAAGGCCCTAGATGCTGTGAATTGTCTGCTCTTGTGACCTGCTTCTCTATGTTTGTACATTTCCTGTCGCATGTGGTTGAGGATATTACGGGAACAGAATGAGAAAAAAAAAAAGGCTTGTTTATGCTTCTGCACAGGCGACAGTCATGTCCGTAGGCATTATGTTTTTGGTTGTCTGTCGGTCTTATGAAGGCAATATCTCAGAAACAACTTTCTTCAGATTTGGCACAAACATCTACTTGGACTCAAGGATGATCTAGATTGTGGTGGTCAAAGGTCAAGGTCGCTGTGACCTCATAAAACACCATTTTGGCCATAATTCATACACTGATTATGACAATATTTCACACAGCTGTCCAACAGGATAATATGAAGAAGTGATGATGTTTAATATCCAAAAGGGTCAAAGGTCAGCTTCACCGTGACATCATAATGTTCTGCAAAAACACTTTTTTCTGGCCGTTGTTCAACATCATAACTCAGGAACAGAAGGGGACATTGTGACCATAATTCACATTTGAGCAGATATTGAATTGGTGACACTAAACTTGGGGGCTCACCTTGAAGCTGTGGAGAATTTATAGCTCTGTCCTGCTGGGTTGAACTCGTGTGTGAAGCATCCACGTTTAGATTTTTTTTGCCTCATTGTTTTCTATCAGAATCCGCTGAGTCTGTTTATTGTTTTACTTAAAGGAGCACTTTGTAGTTTCAAAGGAGAAACTCAGAATTGTAATATTAACCATAATAATGAGGTAATAACACAAACTCACAAATATTTAGTCTTTCCTTAACGGAATAAACAAGCTGTTCCCAGAGGAAAATAAGGTCCCCAGAACACTGCTTGAAGCTAGAAAGGTGGCAGGGTCCGCCACATTTAAACAAGGTTAAACGGTATGAAACTGTGTTGTCCTTTAAGGTCAGTTTGTTTATTCAGTTTATTTAATTTGTTTAGGCTTTAAAAAAACAGTCAATGATTAAAATTTCTTCCCCAAAACTACATAGTGCGCCTTTAATAAACTTGCGTACCAATAGACATACAGCAGTGCTCCAACACAAGCTAACTGTTGCTGATATTGAGCTTCAGGTGATTCATGATGCACTGTGTGACGAAGCTTTCTTTCTTGTTCTCGTCTTTTTGAACAGGATTCATACATATCAATATAGTGACCTCTTCTGTCTCTAAAACATACACTTAATAGCTTTCATTATATTCCTTCGAAGTCGTCACTACGTATCTTATATGAGTCTGGACAGATGTGGTTGGTGAAGGCTTAAACTGCAGATGTTAATTCTAGTTTAAGCCTACATTTGTTACATTTTGGGAAAAGTGGCACCTTTTAAAAGCTTGCCGAAATAACCGTTAGCAGCTCTCGTTCACAAGCAAGTTCTGGAGCTATAATGAGCATCATATACTGTATATTTTTTATTTTTAATGATTTCTAAGCGAATATTTGGATGTTTGAAGTCTAAAAGTATGCGTTTTGAGTCAAAGAAGGGGTGTGATTTTTGATACTCAAAGGATTTTAATGAACCTTAATTGCCCCCGTGAACTGTGTGCTGCTGCTGCGGCCGACAACTGCTGTTAACGAGCTGGCCAAATCAGTGGTCGAACTGTGATAACTAACTTCCTGTTGCTTTCAGAACACCAGCATGCACCTGCCCTTTTCACCTCACCCAGTATTTAGCTTCACCCTTGCATCCCCTCCTCACAGTTTACATACCAGTGCATTATGTCATCTTCTAGTAGACAATGTGACACACACACACACACACACACACACACACACACACAATGCTATGTTTGAATGATTAACCCTTTCCTTCTGTTTGGACTCTGCAGGGGATGAAGGGCCACAAGTGTGACGTGTGTTCCCGGGAGTTCACCCTGTCGGCCAACCTGAAGAGGCACATGCTCATCCACAACAGCGTCCGGCCCTTCCAGTGTCACGTCTGCTTCAAGAGCTTCATCCAGAAACAGACTCTCAAGACCCACATGATCGTCCACCTGCCTGTGAAGCCATTCAAATGCAAGGTGAGCGGTTGAACTATTGAATTATATTCTGGGTGATGTGTAGGATTTTCTAATTAATTTGGGGCGTGAAAGGAGATGTTTCAATTCAGCTCGATTTAATCTAACAGGATTATGTGAAGAGGAGAAATGAGGAAAATAAACCGCTAGGATTTAGTTATATACTTTGATATCGGTGGTTTTGTGACAACGACGTTCTTACAGTGGGAGAAAATTCCAGTTTGTGGCGACAACTAGGCAGGATGTTTTCACAGTAGCCACTGTGACATATATCTGAAGACGTTGGTCATCAATGTCAACATTTTTGGTTGCTTTTTTTCCCAGGTATGTGGCAAGTCTTTCAACAGAATGTACAACCTGCTGGGGCACATGCATCTCCATGCAGGCAGCAAGCCCTTCAAGTGTCCTTACTGCACCAGTAAGTTCAACCTGAAGGGAAACCTCAGCAGGCACATGAAGGTCAAGCACGGCATGGACGTCTCACCAGAAGGACAAGGTGAGGCCTGACTGTGTATAAACTGTATTCTGAGGTAATTGTATAAAAATAATACCATGAATGCAAATAACTCGAGGCAAGAATTCATTTCTATCATAATTAAAGCAATTAAACACTGTGAAACATAATGTGAAACATAATGTGCGATCTTTATGGGTAATGTTGACCCAGGCTTTTCTTCAGCATGTAAAATTGTACTTAGTGTAACAAGGACTGTGTCTTTTGAAACGCACTTTATAATTGTTTTCGTTTTTTTCCAGAAGTTCTTCCAGAAATGGACAACCAGGGGGAGTATGAAGGACAAAACTTCAGCTTTACATCACCAGACAATATGGACAATGGTGGCTCCCAAAACCTCACTAAACTCACCACAGCGAACATGGAGGACATGGAGGAGTATTACAATTTCGGGAAGGATACAAGCAGCTACACTACGCCCTGAGAGGTGACGGACCAGAGGACATGTTTTGGCTTTTTTCTCGAAGGCAGAAGGAAAGTACAGAGTTGTTTGGGAGACACTGGGGAAAGGGTTTTCATTTAGCTTTGGCCTCCTTCCAGAAGAGCCAGAACTGCCGGACTCTGATGGGAGGCCAGGAAGGAGACGCACTTCAAAGGAGACGTTTCAGCTCTGCTGCCCACAGCAGAGACACTGAGACTGTTGACGCGCTCTGGAGCTCCTTTTTTGGGATTACTGCGCTCACCGACTCAAAGACTCTCACTGGCGGACAGTCGAATCTCTATGTTGTGTGTATGTATCAGTTATTTGAGGAAAAAAAAAAAAAAAGAGAAAAAGTTGCAGCTGCAGAGCCATCAGTTACATTCGATGTGATAGAAAATTCGTTTACCATTTTTGCCATTTTTTCGTCATTCACAACCAATGTATGCCCTTATGATTTTGACTGAAAGTGCCAGCTAGATACATTTGCAACGATGCTTCCACCGTGTCAGCTATTTACTCACTGTATATCTAACTTTTGATACATAGTCACAACATATTCATAGGTTTGAATGCTCTTACTAAACAGTTCCTAATTGTAGTTACCCGTTTCCTGCGCGGCGCTCAGTTTAAACGGGCCGGTCAGGACGTTGCACGGGACATTGAAGCCTTTATCTCGACGGGGCACTTGCTACCAAAGTTGCTGCTGTCCCATGTCGGCTGGTACCAGAAAAACAAAAGTTACCGACATGTAAAGCCCCCCCCCCCTCTCACTGTACAAATGATTCTTCGACATGCAGTGTGTTCACCCGCAGATTTTTTTGTTTCACATGGTTTAGCTTTACATTATTAATCTATCCCGTGTAGTGAATATACTGCTCTAGTTTTTGAATTACTGAGTGAACAATACAAAACGCACTTTTTCATCGAGGCCCGTCATTTTTCTGTGAAGGCCGTCTTCAGTGTTCAACAGTGAACTCAGTTGCCTCGAGGAAGAGCTGAGGGAGAGGAAGATCGTAGAATCTCCCAAAACCTCCGTAACGGCAATATTATTGAACACAAGCGGCTTTCTCAGTAGGGCTTTTTTTTTTTTTAAACTGCAGTTTTCTTGATATGGATATTTCACAGCTGTCAGTTCAGATGCGAATTGAAGAATGATCAGTTTGTACGGAGAATCAGCAGTTTGGGTTTTTTTCGTTGTTTGTAGTTTTCAGCACTCCTAAATCCAGGACTGGTTTCACTTCACTTTCAATTCAGTTAATTCAGAAAGATATTTCCCTCTCGACAAAGTAAAAAGACTGAAAATCCATTATGGAGATTTAAAAAGAAGAAAAGAAAAAATAGTTTGGAGGCCCCTGTTACATTTCGAGTGGTTGAATTGAAAGTGGACTGACACCAGTCCTGCTCTTCATTATTCTGTTTTGGGGAAGACAGTCAGCTCCCCCTGTCCTGCCATGCAGGTCAGCCTTGATATGCACACTAAACCAGAGGAATGGACTTCTAGTTCTTTTTTGAAATGAGGAATATCAAACTGAGACCTCATGGAAATTGACCATGAATTATTTAATAAAGGTTCTCTAGTTTAAATGATGTGACTGGTGTTTTAATCTGTCACTGGGGGTAATCCTCAGAGTCGAGTATTTTTAGCCACGCTGGCCGCTCCGTGTGTGGCGGTTTCGGTCTGTCAGTTTTTGATCGCCACTTTGGTCCAGTCAGATCAGATGGATTGCCATGAAATTTGGTACAGACACTCGTGGTCGCTGGAGGATGAATCCCGCGGACTTTGGTGATCGTCCACCACGAGACTCACACGTGTGGTTTGAAATCAACTCAATCAGCTATTGGCTGGGTGCGGTTTATATTTGGTATCACATTCACAACCCCTTCAGGATGAATTCTAAGGTCCAGTGTGGAGGATTTGGTAACATTTAGGGGTGAGGTAGCAGATTGCAACCAACTCAATACCCATCATCTAACCCTCCCCTACGGTGGCTGCTTAAAGATGCGAAAAACTCGAAAAGCCCTCTTCAGAGCCAGTGTTTGGTCTTTCCGTTCTGTGCTACTGTCGAAACATGGCGGTGAAATGCCCAACTTCCAGTCTCAAAGCAGTCATGACACATGACAAAAAAACCTCCCTGACCATCACAAAATATTGTGTCTTTGGCAATTGTACACACGAATGAACCCTTGAAATGTATCTAAATATTCAGCTCACTAGCCTAACACAATAACGATTAGTATTCTACAAATACAGCCTACTTCCCTCCCCACAAGTGCAGCCAATTTTTGTGTGACGTTAGACAACTGCTGAGAGTTGCAAGTAGATAAGCCGACTTTAAGTGGCCTTCAATGGTAACCTTTCTAGTATAGTTGCAGCACAAGGTCAGGAAAAACACAACGATTCTTACTTCCAGGTGATTATACACAAATTAAATCATAATTCTGAATATTATACTCCATTCCTGCCATTAGAGCCTTTAAATACTACACACTGGACCGTTGGTTTATGAGCAGACACCTGTAAAAACGATGACATTCCCATCAGCCTCGGCTCTTCTTTGCATTCAATGATAATTCGCAAATGTTCATGATTTAAGATGCTGAATGAAGATGGTGATCATGATAAACATAACTGCTTAGCATCATGTTAGCTTAATCCGTTTAAACATCAGTGGTGTGTAGTAAACAAACAGAACGGTACTCTTCTCTGAAAGCCAGAAGCCAGAGTGTTTTGTTAAATTTCCCATCTCATCAACATGTTTTTTTTAAATTCATATCATGCAGTCAGCTGGTGGGTGGTTGGTGTCTTGCTCTAGGACACTTCGCTGTTGTGGGTCATGTCTGCTGTCTTCCTGAAGCCTCAGTCAGCTCCAGTGAGGACCTTGGACTGGTCCTACAGCGTTTCACAGATGCTATGCATCTTGCATGGATTATACTTCCGTAGGAAATCATTTCCCTGGACGTGATTGATCAATTTGCTCTGAGATACGACTCTTTTATGGCCGCACATCACAGTAAGTGGGACGTTCCTGAGCACTTACCAGTTCCATGAGAACGTTCCTTCAGGAGGAAATTAAAAAAGAGAAGGAAAAGGTAATCTAAATGCTAATTTCTGGTAATTTTATGATAGAGGCACCTTGTTCATTTTCTTTGACTTGTTAGTGACTGAGAGAGGGAGAGTGGCATATTCCCCGCTGAGTGGTTCAGTTATAAAGTTAACGTATGTCTGGACTTTTTTAGATTGAGAGTGAACGGCAAGAATAATGTGATATGTTGTGTCCGTGTTTGTCTGCTAACTTCAATAAGATCAGCGGCCAGGCCTGATGAGATCCTTTCTGCTTTGGTAACTTAATAGATTATTATACAGGATAGCATAATGAATACCATGTAGGATGAACGGAAACCTTGCTAGAAGGCTAATTAAGGTAACCTGTGATTGGCCATTTACCTGACACAATCTGAATTGTCCTTCAGCAGCAAGCTTCAGTATCTTCTCCTTCTTTTCAGCCATCAGTAATTATCTGCATGTGCAATTCTGCCCAGAATCAGTTTCAACATGACCAGTGCTACAATACAGGACGAGCTTTCATACACAGCACAGCACACAGTTGTCTGACTGGGACCATGTCGACATCTGTTGGTGATGCACTGTAGAGCTCAGCTCCCTTCAGCTCCGGCCCCCTGCTGGTGCTAACACCACTCGCTGTCATGCACTGCTGGGTGCATGTGACGCCTGCTAGATGAGCGAGCGCACAGCACTGAATCAATGCACCGCTGGACAGAGGCTCATGTGCGGAAGTGCATGAAATTAAAAAGTCAAATTACATTGCATGCGGATGGTATTTACTGTTAGTGATTCTGGCTGCAGCCCCTGTTAGACTAACTCTTTAGCGCCCGCTGGAGGAGTTGAAGTTGAGCTCTTTCTTTAACTAATGTCTCATTGAATCATTCGAGGCTTCTCTAAAAGGCTTAATAGAAACAATGTCCCCAATTTTCAGGATAACAGCACCGAGCAGTGTTTCTGCTGTAGTAAAGAACAAAATGACAACCAAGCCGCTTGTTCCTGAGTGATTAGGAATCACTGTTTGTTTATTATTAAACATCTTTTATTCTTTATTTGTACATATTGGTCCCTGAAGGTATCTTCTAATCAAAAGTGAAAAATAAATTATATGACACCGTCATTATAATTTAACTTTATGAGTAATATTAATTCTTATAGTAAAATCACTTAACTGTGCAATACAAAACAGGAACGTTGGCAACAGGAAAGGCAGAAAACCACGGGCACAGTGATGTGTCTGCGAGCTTACAAATACAAAAATAGCACGAAAAGTAGCAAACTTTGGTCCTTCAAAATTTCATATAAAAAGGTTTATACAAAATAGATGGTTAAAAACGAGCTACAAGTCTACAGAGAGGAAAGTGCGTCTTCTGATTGTTCTTCATTTGCCCAGAGCTTTGTCCAGGTTGGTCCTGATTGCGTCCAGGAAGTCTGAGGTGTTGACGTAATGTTCATTCAGCTTGCAGCTGCAGGATCACAGACCAGGGGTTACATGTTTAATAAGTTATAAAATCTTTCCTCATGTAAAACCATCAGAAATACACACACACACACAAAATGTTAACTCACTTGGCCAATCCATGGATGCAGCCTGCGAGGTCCTTGGTCATCACACCATTTTCCACCGTTGCCACGCAGACTTTTTCTAACGTCTGCGAGAACCTGGAGAGCGACGACGCAGAGTGACACATGATTATGAGGTTGAGTCACATAAACATATTTCACATGAGGAAAGGCACTAAATTATCAGATAACGCACTTCATCAGGTCAGGATTCCCGTCCAGTTTGCCTCGGTGCTCCAGCCCTCTGGTCCACGCGAAGATGCTCGCAATGGGATTGGTACTGGTTGGTCTTCCCTACAAAGCAAAGGACACGGGTATGGTTAGTTCCTGAAACTTTAACATGTCCTGTTATTGTATTTAGATCTATTGAATCTACTGTTTTTGGAGACATTAGTGTAACTGTTTCTTTTCCAATTGACTTCCTATATGAAGAACTTGCAGCATAATCTGAGATTTACTTTTATTGACATGGATCACTGCAACAAAACCAAAAAAATCTGCTTTAATTTCGATTGTAACTGCTGAAAATATCACACATGACAAAATGCTGAAGACAATAATCTGCAAGAATGAGAAAAATATCCGATCTCATAACAAAACTGACCTACAAATGAGACACAACAACAAACACCGTATTTAACAGCTAAACTGCAATTCAATAATTTGGTTCTGATATTTCAGCATAATTATATTATAAACACGTTAAACTAAACACACAACAACTTTTTACACTAATCCCTTTTTCTGCACTTCACTTTCTTTTGAAACTTTACAGCAGGCAAAGAGAAGCTCAGACTGGGTGCAATTGTTATTACTCACTTGTAATGAGCCCATTTACTGAGACAAAAATGAAATGAAACCAGCTTCAAACATTTTAATGAGTAAATATAAGTGGTAAATCTTACCAAACCGACAAAGTTTGGAGAAATAACTTGAGAAAGCTTTTTCTTTTTGAACGGATACGAGACAGTTTCACTGCACCGAGTATTTGGCACATTTACATCAACAACTCTAGATCGCAATTTTATCTATAACCTTTGGCCTAAAACTTGATCTAGACCAAAAAACCTGAATGAGTCCACTGAAAGTTCTGTCACGGTCAAACTGTGCATCACTTTGCAAACATTTGCTCAATCTCATGGACTTATGAGGTCAAATTAGTTGGTACAAGTACGAGAACTGACACACACACACTAACAAACAAACACACAGTGTTCTTAGTTCCTAAACCCAAAACACTCCTGTGGCGTAGTGGACCTTACCCTCTGGTGTTCCCGGTAGTGCCTGGTGACGGTGCCGTGGGCAGCCTCGGCCTCGATAGTCTTTCCGTCAGGGCACACTAGTACTGATGTCATGAGACCCAGAGAACCAAAACCTGGACACAACACACAGACAAAAAGAAGCTGACGTACAAAACATGCAATGTGGGTCAGAGGTAAATAACGTCACACTGTGAGCGAACTGAGCAACACCGCAACTGCCTTCTCGTCCTGAGATAAAAGTGCACTTACCCTGAGCCAGGATGTCCGACTGCACATCTCCATCGTAATTCTTGCAGGCCCAAACAAATCCTCCAGAAGACTTCAGCACCTGGGCCACCATGTCGTCAATGAGACGGTGCTCATACCAGATCTTCAGCTTGTCAAACTCTGGCTTGTACGTCCTGAAAAAGACAGAGTAATAAAAATGTCTCCTCAACGCTAAGTGTTTAATTAGCTGCCTGACCACAGACCAATAAAACTGTACACAACGCTGTTTGTTCTTCTGGTTTTACCACATTAAATTGCAGTGAGTCTGCTCAAGACTTTGTTCCTCGAGCGATGTAATAAAACGATCAAGTGCTTCGAGTCTGAATCCTCATCTGTTCAGTGTCTTACTTCTCGAAGATCTCCTCAAAGATGTCTTTGAAGCGGCCGTCGTAGGCCTTGAGGATGGTGTTCTTGGTGCTCATGTACAGAGGCCACTTCTTCTGGATGGCGTACTGGAAGCAGCTGTGAGCAAATCCACTGATGGACTGCACAAAGAAAATATAATAAAAGGTCACATCACAGAACATTACATAAAATTACACAGATTTTTTAACAAACTATCTTAAATTGTCTTGAAACACGGACCTCATCTGTGTTGTACATTCCCATCCCGCAGCCCCCTGCGGTGAAGTTGTACACCTCCCACTCCTTCGGCTGGCTTCCATCAGCTGGAGAAAACACCATCTTGAACTTGCCGGGCTGGTCGACAACAAAGTCCGTGGCCCTGTACTGAGAGATTAAAACATCAGATGTGTTATGCGAGACTGTTTCATGTGTCGGTTTGGATGCCTCTTTGCAAAAGAGCAAACACGTATTTGCATGTCCTACCTGATCGCCAAAAGCATGTCTGCCAATTGTTATGGGTAGCGTCCAGCCGGGAACGAGACGAGGGATGTTTTTACAAAGGATTGGCTCGCGGAAAACTGTGCCGCCCAAGATGTTCCTGATGGTTCCATTAGGACTCCTCCACATCTTCTTCAGCTTAAACTCTGGGAAGAGAATAAATAACATATTTATTAGCATATACTGTATTAAATAAATGCTCGTGTGCTCAATAAAGAGGCAAATTAAAGCAGAAATATCATTATATGTCACATTTTATAAATAATTAATGCCTACATTTATTATTTTGTTGCATTTAATGGCACATTAATTGATTTTTCAGTGATCCATTCAAATTTACCCTCAACTCGGTCCTCATCTGGGGTGATGGTGGCACACTTGACAGCCACGTTGTACTTCTTCGTTGCCAGAGCGGAGTCGATGGTGACCTGGTCATCTGTCTGGTCACGGAAGGGCAGACCCAGGTCGTAGTACTTCAGCTCAACATCAACGTTGGATAGGATGAGCTGCATGTTTACAACATGTGGATGTGTTATTTGACTGAGGACGACACTGCACAGCAGCCACACAATCACAAGCAGCATTTCTAATGATTATAAGTCAGCCTACAGTTTCTTTATCGTTGAATTAATTGGAAAAGCAGTCGAGCTGTATTAGTCTGTTCAATTTACCGGTACATTATCATGAATTAATGGTAGATTTACAGTTAATTAAACTTTAGTGAATAGTTATTTCACTGTTAACAAATGATGGAACGCTTAATAAACCATTTATTAAGCAACTGTTTATCGTAAAGTTGCGACAGGTGTTTACAAACCGTTGCAGCTGCTTATAAATAGGTTTGTAAAGCATGTTATTGCTATTGCTATTATAAAGGCTTAGCAAGTTACCTTCTCTTTGATGAACTCCCATATGATGCGCGTCATCTCATCTCCGTCCATCTCCACCACCGGCTGGTCCACCTTGATGCGCTTTGTGGCATCTGAAACATGAACATGAACCAACTGAACACCCCTCGTCTCACCCTCGATCTTCCGAGCACATAGGAAAACGTACAGTGGAGTGGGTGGAGTCCATTGAAGGCCCGTTCCCTTTAAAAGGCGAATGTGACGAAAACGTTCTTGTTTCCAGGTGATTACACACTAACAAAAACACAATTATGTATTTTATATTCCATCCCTGCTAAATAGACCCCGCCCCCACTCCCAAATCCTACACACTGGACCTTTAATGCACTCATCTCACCTGTGACACCTGTCTGATCAACAAAGCGACAACAGGCTTGCATTTTGTTTTATATCCCTGACAGTGAACTCCACACAGTGTGACCTTGGGATTATATGGCGGCTGTGATAGCAGTTATTACCTGTCCAGGCCCTTTTGAACCAGACAACACGTGGACTCGCATACCAGGACAGGCTGGCACCAGCTGCTACTCTGGGCTACAGTGTATTATTCACATCTGCAGGACATGTTCACAACAAATAACTCTATTTTATCAGGTATTCAGCATGATACTGCTCTTTTGTTTGGTTTCTTACACCTTTAGGTTGTCTATAGCTTAGGATGCATTTGTAATTTAGTGCTGAATAGAAACAGGTTTGGTTTAATGGCTGGTCCTGTTCTTGGTCTTTACTCTTCACTCTTGTATGATTCATTGATGGCAGCTCGCCACATCAGCCACTGTCACCTACTTTAACACTCACTCATTCAACACTCACTGTGTTGTTACACACAGGCATGCAACCGCATTAATGTTGTGAATCTGGTTGTGAAACACACACCACGGTGGATTTTAAGTCATATAGTCGACGGCGGACTTACAGTTCCTCCTCTGCTGGAGGCGGCCGGCGGCCGGTGAGAGCGCGGCGGGGCTCTGCGACAGTCCGGCAGCTGCGCTCCTCGACGCGGCGGTCAGAGCTTTCAGGTATCCCGCCATGGTTAGTGAGGCTTATCAGGTCACAGACACAGGTAGTGTACTCTGTTATGAATGAACAGCAGTGCCGGTACAGCCCTGATAAACCCGTGACTTTCTTTATCTTCTTCTTGTGGTTTTATATGGAGGTTTCACTGAGCCCGTGATGTGCACACCGCCTCCTACTGTACCAGAGTGTACAGGATGACGTATTGTGCCAGGACACTTTCATCAGGTAAATGAAGACATCACTAGGATGGCACTCAGTAGAGCGCATACCTCCGCCAAGGACCTTTAATTCAATCAAGCCATCGTAATCTACCCATTATTCCCTGAGAAATGAACGAAAATGTTGTGAAAAAAACCTAAAACACCCACATCTCGCATTGTTAAAGTAAGTGAGAAAATAATTCCTGGATCCCTCCCTTTATCCGGGTCCACACCAAAAGTTAACAGGGTCTATTCTGGGCCAAGACCCATCCTCCATCCAAGTTTTGCGAAAATCTGCCAGGTAGTTTTTGCGCAATCCTGCTGACAAACCAACCAACAAGGAAACGGACATGGGTGAAAACATTACCTCCTCCTGCAACAAGTTTACCAATTTCCTTTTTTGCTTTTCTGTTTAACATGCAAACTCATTTGATGTCCATTGTCCATTCTGTATATTCTTGATATGAAAGCTGTCAAAGGGGGCTTCAGTGGACTAGTACTGTGTGGCTTCTTCTGTCATGTAGGAAACACTAAGAGAGCTGATAGTCATGAAGGCTGCACAGTTATTTAAGTTTCTCATTTTGATAATAAAAGATCATCTTGAATGAGAGCTTTTAAAATCTAATAGATTTTCTTATGTGAACTTGGATCTGAATCAAAAGACATCAAACACCACAATGCTCAAAGTCCAAATCATAACATGGAAATGTTTTAAAAATAAGAAAAGCATCTTCACCAGACATGACTTTCAACCAAATTTTACTGAAATGTGTTGACATTGACTTTTTTTTTTTTTTTTTACAGATAATATACAGACAAGTAAACAAATTGGACTGAAAACATGATTTTCTTGGTGAAAAAGAAACTATAATATTGGTCCATTTCTTTATGAAATGTCATGAACTCTGAATGTAAAAGTGAGAATCCAGTCAATCAGTAACAACAGGATGTAACAGACAAATTAAAACGGTAAACTCTCAACTTGGCAGGATTTCTTGAGGCACTTTGTATGAGACACTGGAGGACATGAGGGAGACAGAGCTCTTACAACTCCTAACAACAACTTCTGGCACATAAATTAAAGGTAGTAACAAACATAACACACACACACTATAAAACAAATAAAACAGACATTCAGAAACAACACTTCTTTGGTTTCTATCAGTGTGCCACAACTTTCTATGTGATTGCAGAGCGTCCAGATGAAACTCGAGGGTGATTAACAGATAGGTCAAACTAAACCTGCTTTATGTTGTGCTTCTTTTAAAATATATTAAATAATCAAGTTTGAAAGATGTCATTTTCAATTTTTAACACAAGTTTGAGTGTTGTTTCTTTACACGAAAAAGGCATTCACACATTTTTCTAGCACTGAGGAAGGAGGAAAAATAAGAAAACTGATTCAGGACAACTATCCCTCTAGCAAAAGGCTTGGCTGAAGATGGGTTGCTCATCTCCGGATGCACTTGTGTGTTCACATTGACGAGGTTCCATCTTGTCTCTCTGAGGATGCATCGAGTCTACGAGTCCTAAGTGGTGGCTGCCACAGAGCCTTTCTTCTCAGCGAAGAAGCTCCTGAGCATCATGACTTGACCGATGCCGATGACAAACAGCAGGACGGTCTCTCCGATGGACCAGTAGGTCACCCTCTCGAGGAGGTGCTCTGCTTTTAAGCGGTCATGCGCCTCCCTCAGCCTGTACCATGTCTGCGAGTCAGCCACCACCTTCAGGATCTCATGAATGGCGACGCAAGATGACTCCACCTGAAAGTGTGAAAGATCAACACAGATTAATCAATAGCCTGGGGGCAAAGCATCCAGTGAAAGGTGGGACTCGCATATGCAAACATGAAACACTATACTTGAAGGAAAGCACAGTGCACACTTTCCAAGCTGCTTTTTTTTTTTTTCTTTTGCGTATTTTACTCCAGTGTTTGTAAAACTACATCAGACAACCCTCCAAAAAGGGGGTTTTAAAGGATAAGATAATTAAATCTAGTCCACAAAATACTTAGCAGAAGAAAACTTGTTTTAAAATGTAAAAAAACACAACTGAAAAGAGAACATAAAATGGCTCCACACAGCTCTTCCAACGTAACCCAAGTCTCCTGATGCCGCAAGATCCCAAATTGGAAAAAAGACTTTATTTACACCCTTGACATGCTAAAACCTTCACTGCAGCTGCTGAGCTAAAAGCGTTACCACGCACCCCATCTGAAGTGCGTGCATAAGCTCGAACACATGTCGAGAGTTTAGTTTGGGATCCCTACGAAACTTCACCCTACTTGTCATCGGCATGAGGGTGAGTAGATCATGACTAAATGTTACATTTTGGGTGAACTTATCCTTTAACATCTGGGTGTTTCAGACATGGTGAGGTAAGGAAAGCACATTTAAAACCTTGCAAGTATGGGTCAATCTTGGTTATCACAAAATTTCCCATACATGTTGAGAGCAACAACTTAAGCCAGAGCAACTTTGGCGCCACCTAGTGAACTTTATATAAACTGTCTCACTTCTCAAAATAAGCTAACAATAATGAAACAGCAATGCTCGACTTCCTATCACATCGACAGCTGATTGGCTAAGACAACACTATCAGCAAATCATGTTTTTGCTACAGTGTCTCTAATCTGCTTTCTATCTTGTATGTGAAAATGTGTTGTGTAATTCTTAATGTGTCTTTATATATTTTCTGTTTGCCTGTCAACCAGGAAGTGTTTGCAAGTGTTTAAAAATTGAGGAATGAGACAAACCAGAACCCAGAATAAAAGCAAATCCCTGGCCCTGATATAAAGATATGCGATTTTGTGGCCCTCTGAACAATTTAACCCTTTTTTTAAACAATGGTCTGCCTTCGTTCACTTGAACCCTCTCACACACTGAAGCAGCCAAGTGACAGCCACAGTTCAAAGTCTTCCTACTGCAGCAGACGGACACTGAGCAACTAGTTGCAAACTTCAAGTTCCTCATCCGTACCTGAGTCAGCGCTGTACTTCTCGTCATGCCCTGCATGAGGGGTTCATCATCTCCAAATCTGAAGTCCAGGTACACCGTCTTATGTGTAAAAGTGGAGAACTCGTTGCTGAAGCAGACCATGTAGACGCCCTTCATAGCTGTGGTGTGAGAGAAGCTGTCGTACTGCTTCTTCTTCTCGTTGTACAAGACGTTGTTTTGGGGATCGGTGACAAAGCAGTCCACATCATAGTTCCCTCCTGTTATCACCTAGAAGAAAAGAAAACACACGTCAAGGACAGGTGTGGATGACAGGATGCATGCGAGGAAAGCTGTCACAGTGAAACATATGTCGTCACAGATGGACTGTGCAATGTTCAACCGACTCAAACTGGCTATGAAGCAAACCAGTGAGGTGGGTGAGGGTAAGAAAACATGTACAACAGATTCTTTAAAAAGTACTAGTGGTATCAAACTACAGCTAAAATGAATGAATGAGGGAGTAGCTTTAAATACCAAATGGGCACCTCACTAAAAACCAAATGCATTTGGAAATATGTCAAGAACTGAACACATTCTTCCTTTCCAAGAACAAGAGGCAGAAAGAAACCACTCAAATAACAACCTGCTATCTGAAGGATAACTTGGCAGCCTCTTGTAAACACAGAGAGTGGAGGGGGTGGGAAGCTAACTTACTTGGAAGTCTATTTCAAACTTCACGTCCTTCTCTAGCTCCTCGTAGAAACACTGCTTATCGTTGTCAGGGAGCTCAAACGTGAACTCAGTCCCCAACACCACAAACACATGCAGCAGCAGACAGCTCAGTCCCAGGCACAGCATGGTGGGAGCAGATAATGAATAGGAACGAGCTAAAGTGAAGCACCGACGATAACAGTATGATAACCCTGACGTGGCATGAGCACGAACAACTTCCGGGTCGGGTTTGTTTATTTTTTTGGTTAAAAAAATAAATAATTAGCCCACAGTTGTAAAACGTAAATTATTGTCAAACACGTATCGGTGTAAAACTATAAATTTAAGAAAAACTATTTTTATAACGAGTTATGGCTGTAAAGTGGCACGTGACTGCGTCACACTTACAACCAACCGTCGCGGGGTTTGGATTTCAGAATAAATGTCCATTATTTCATGCTCATACTGAAAACGTTAAAAAAAAGGCTCAATGATCATTGTGTTACCTCATTGGGCGATAGATGGTGACTTAACAGATATTTATTACATGAAAATCTTAGAGATTACTACTTTAACTTGTTTACAAGAAATGCATTGTCTGCTGGTTTATTTTTCATACTTTCCAGCTCACCAGTAATCCATGATAATGGTTGTGTTAGATGCACAATGGACAAACAATGGAGCGTGGACAATATATAGTTTATATTGGCGGCGCTGAGGTGGGTGGTGCATTTAGCTGGGAGCGGGGGCCCCAAATCAAAATTCTGCTTAGGGCCCCATTAAGCCTGTGTGTAGGTTTTTCGCATTTAATTGCAGTTAATCCAACGGTATGTTGCTGGGTTGTTTAATTGGTAAAATTGCGTAAACACATTCAACAGTAGAAATGAGTGGGCGAGCTGCATTGTGCAGCTGTCTGTTAAACTGGGCGTGCGTTTGGGCCCGCGGGGGATTATCGTACCTCTGTGAGAGTGTCTGACGTCATCACCGACTGCAAAAGACACGGAGCAGGCCAGGTTGCTAGGACAACGCCGGGGTACACATTAAAACAGGAGTCTTATTTTGAAAATCCCAGACGGCGCAAGCCACGCCCCCTACGCGTCGCTCCGCGCATCACAATCAGAAAACACGGAAAGAAGTAACACCTTGAAGTTCAGGATTTCACAGCAGGCTGTGTGACCTTTCCACTAATTCGCAGGATTTTTGGTGAAAGGAGAGATTGAGAACTTCCTTTTTGTGATTTTCTATCAGTTCTAGCTTTTAGTGAGGCTGTTAAAGTCAATTAACAGCATTAAATATGCAAAACTACACAGAGGTGATGAGGGACTATGTAGAGAACCATGGGACTGGTCTCATAGTTGCTTTTGCTGCAGGTAAATCAGCTCTTTTATCATAAAGGATGTTGTGTAAGCTTCAATTGTTACCTTTCCACACTTACTGACATGTCAGTGCAAGAGAAGTAAACTAACTCTACAGAGAATGTAAGTAAAGTAAATACTGGAATAGCTATTTGAATCAGCAGAGTGGAGTGATGACAGTTTTTTGTTTTGTTTTTTGGAGTTAAAGTCATGTCAGAGATGTCTTTATCAGGGGTTCAATTCAATATCTTGTCTTCCTGTAAGTTAATTTTATTACACAGCTTTTCATGCCTCATAGATAATGACCAAGAACAGCCTTAAAGAAATAAATACAGCAAAAGGTCAGATGAGCTAGATAATCATAGAAAGACATACAGTGCAAAATGACATCTGACATTGTCAACATTTTCCTCTCTGTCAGGGGCAAGCATACTGGCCTTGCGTCGGTGGCTGGCTGGGGGTGTGTGTCGGAGCAAGGCCAGGCTGGATGGGAAAACTGTCCTCATCACTGGAGCCAACACTGGCATTGGGAAGGAGACGGCCCTGGATTTGGCCAAGCGAGGTGAGACCAGTGTTGTTAAAAAGTATCCCAAAAGTCATTCTCCAGTAAAAGTAAAGACATTTAGTTACAATATTACTTTAGTGCTTGAGTAAAGGAAAGCATTTAACTGATTGTTGGAATCTGTGTGTTTTTACTCAGTGTACAGAGTAACTAGTAACTAAAGTTATCAAGTAAATGCAGCAAGTTTTGGAGCATTTGTCTCCAAAATGTGGTGGAGTGGAAGTATAAAGTAGCAAAAAAATGGAATTACTAAAGTCAAGTACAAGAAACTCAAAATAATACTTAAGTACAGCACTTGAGTAACTTCACTGGGTGTGAGCCAGCTGACCTTTTACACAAATATCTGGTGGCACTTTGTCACATTGCTCCCAAACTTGTCAGTCATTGTGATCAGCAAGCTTTGCTCCCTCCCTCCGACACACTCACAATTAATGAGTCATATGTTTTATATATATATATATATATATATATATATATATATATACTGCACTTTACTGTTACACTCATGCTATATTACATTATATTTTATGTTACATGTATTATTGCCCTACTACACTATATATTATGTTATACACTAAATTCCGCACTATTCTAACATTACTATATTAATATGTTATATAATATACTATGTTGATAAAGACAAACAATAAGTTTCATAACATAATCATATTATACTATATGATAGTATTGTGTAGTGTTAAGCCTTTTATTGCTCCTGTAATAAAAGTTTCTATTTTTTCTTCTATTCTTATCTCAGTTTTGTAAACCTGTCATTATTTATTGCTGACCTTCTCTATTCACCTGTAATTGTTTCTGCTGCAACAACTGAATTTAACCCAAAAAGTCAATAAAGTCTTATCTTTCCATCTATAGGGCGGCTCTGGATTGGCCTGAACTGACTTCTGCCATGATTACTCATTCAGTGCTCCTTTCACTCGTACTGTTTACATTTTAATCACGCTGACACTGTTTCTTGTTTTTGTCCAGGGGCCAGAGTGATCCTAGCCTGCAGAGACCTGACCAGAGCCCACATTGCAGCAGACGAGATCCGGCAGCAGAGTGGAAACGGCAACGTGGTGGTAAAGAAACTGGACCTGTCCTCGCTGCAGTCCGTCAGAGACCTGGCCAAAGATGTCGAGGCCAACGAGGATCGTTTGGACATCCTCGTTAACAACGCAGGTACTTTGCAGTGGTTTGAAAATCACAAACATCAGACATGTATACTGAAGGTGCAAGCAGAATTTTTAGGGCACATTAAGGATTTTACGGAAAGGGATTTCAGTTTCAACTGATGTGGGACCAGGACGTTATTTGTCAGTTACTTTTGTTCCATTTAAGTGTTTTTGTTGATTGGTAGGTGTCATGATGTGTCCTAAGTGGAAGACTGAGGATGGCTTTGAAATGCAGTTTGGTGTCAACCATCTGGGACATTTTCTCCTCACCAATCGTCTTCTCGACCTGCTGAAGAAGTCGGCTCCGAGTCGCATTGTCATCGTCTCCAGCCTGGCACACGAGAGGGGTAAAGTGAATCTTTGTCATTTTAGTTCATCAACACACGTGTGGCTGTCTGACTGAGTCTTTTTAGCCTCCTTTCCAATCTTTGATAAAAAATAATTTCATAGTTAACCCAGTGATGTTGACTTTCACAGCAGTAAAAGTATTAGCTGAGCTAAGCACAAATCTGTTGATTTGTTTTAAATCAGTCAAAGTACAAGGCCGCCGACAAGTTTTTTTTAAAGGAATAGTTCACCCAGAATTATCAGTCATTATCTACTCATCCCCTTGTGAATGGAAAGTCTGGTGCTTCAAGTTTCGTAGTCCTCAAAACATGTCAGGAATCTTTACAGCAAAAGGGTTAGGGTGTGTTGCAGCATTCTCCTAAACATCTAAAGTAAAATGGCCCTAAATGTATGGCGTAACCCAAGTCTGTGGAAGCCCTCAGATCCCAAATTGATTTGAAAAAACTTTATTTACATTCTTTTAAAGCCGAAATCTTCACTGTAGCTGCTAAACTAATAGTGTTAGCACTCACCTTGTTGTAGTTGTCTGCTCAACAGGTCAATTTGGGATCTTGGGGGCTTCCTGGGACCTGGATTACACTGGACAAGCTGTATAAAACCTTTTTATGTTTTTTTTCTGTCATTTTTGTACCTTTTAATCAAGTCCCCATCTACTTCAGTTGTTTAGGAGAATGCTCCAACATTGTTTTGCTGTGAAGCTCCAGAAATGTTTTGTGGACTACGAAACTTCAATCAGCTTTCCGTCAGCATGGGGTTGAGAAGAAAATGACTGAATTTTCATTTTTGGGTGAACTTATCCTTTAACATCCTTTATTGAGTCGTCATAAGGGAACATAGGAGCCTGTTTTTCGGTGTGTTTTAATAATGTAATAAGTGCTTTGATGTATTGTAAATCGATTATTAACTATGTCAAATGAATGTGAAAACTGTTTTATGCTTTTTTTAAAGAAAATTAACTTTGTCTACAAATTAAGGCATGATGAAAAAAGTATGATTCTGTCACATATAGCACCATGTCCTGACAATTTCCAATAGTTCATTTAAAGTAGGGATATTAATGATTAATCAATAATCGCAGCTAAGAATTCAACCATTAAAAATATATCAAAACGTATCTTGTTGCGAATTACAAATATATTTCCTTATCATATGTATCAAAATGTAATACAAAATACTAGTATGAGGAAATAAACAGCTGTAACACACAAAACGTACATGATTGTTCTTTATTTCAAAATGTCTGCTTAGAGACTACAATGAATTATTTCTCCCGCAGGCCGGATACACTTCGATGACATCAACCTGGATAAAAACTACGATCGTGAGATAAGCTACCGCCAAAGCAAGCTGGCCAATGTGCTCTTCTGCAGAGAACTGGCTACAAGACTGCAAGGTAGTGACATTCACAGAAATATGTTTTCACTCACAACATTGTCACAAATCTAATGTAGGGCGAATCTCTTTTAAGATCCTTACTTCTTTTATTTTAACCCTTGGTGTTCTTGTTCTATCTCCCGGTGTTAATAGGCTTATGACGTTAAATGTTCTTCAAAAATGACTTTATTTGATGGCTCCCTCTCATTAGGCACTGGTGTGACGACGTACAGTCTTCACCCTGGGGTCATCCGCACCGAGCTAGGCCGCCACTTTTTCCCTACACTGGCCCTGTGGAAGAGGATCATTTTCATGCCGTTTTACTACATGATCAAAAGTCCGTGGGAAGGAGCTCAGACCACCATCTACTGCGCTGTGGACGAGAGCCTGGAGAACACCAGCGGCCTCTACTACAGGCAAGAACATCAGAAATAAAACTCACCCTTTTGCATTGACAGTGAAATAATGATTTGTGTTTTAAATGGTTTACAGCACAATGTTTTCAGTAGTTTTTACATCATGACCACACTGTATCCAACTTATTTTGATTTTTTTTACTTTATTTCTTCCATCACACAGTGACTGTGCCCCCAAAACTCCAGCGCCCCAGGCCCTGGATGATGCTGCCGCCAAGAAGCTGTGGGACCTCAGTGCTTCAATGGCTGGTCTGGCTTAAACACGACAGCCCGCCCTGCTTTCATCACCCATTCCTCCTGCTGGAGTCGGTGTTTTTGTTTACACGGGTTAGCACAGCGCACTAACTTGTTTTATTATCTAATGCATGAGGGCATTGCACTCATAAGGATGATTTCATCTATTGAGATCGTGTTGACCTGAAAATGATTTGCTGATGAGTGCACTATTTAATCAACTCAGTAAATTGAATATTTAAAATTAAGTGCTTTATCTTTATATTATGCTTATTACAATATGTGCTTTATTATATATCTATTCTATGCTGCTATATCCTCACAAAAACAAGGCAATTATTCAATTTATGCAATTTATTCTACTGTGTGATTGGTTGCATTTAAATGAGCATTTGCTTTCATACATTTAAAAAAACATTTAACAAAATAACAAAAATTCTCAGCAGAATGTGAAGAATTAACTGAAGAGACACCTATGCACAATATTGCAGAGATATCTGCTATAGTTAGCATGCTAACCAGCTAGCCCCAGGCCTTAAAACCTCTTTCTCCAAGTGAGCCAAAGCTCCTGTGCTAGCGGTGTAAACAACTAGCTGCACAGCTAACTGAGCTAAGAATCTAACAGTAGCTACAGTCATGGATGGATGAACAATACCGTTAGCAGCAGTTAGCAGTTACTCCAGTAATATGCTGCCCCCTATCTGTTGGGAGTATGAATTAAACAGGGGGCCACTTGCTTTAAGCTTTTTTATCTGGAATACTAAAATGCGTATGGGCCAAACGGACTGCCATTTGTTCATCATATGACTTGAAGCTGCATATTCCACGAGACATTTAAGACTTTAAACTGCTGCTTTTATTAATTTAATCACACAAAAATGAATTAATGCAGAAACAGCCATAAAAAACAAAAGCAATACTACATTTTCCTAAGAACTAAACGGAAAGGAAGGCGAGAGTCTTATCTGTGTGCCGGCCCGAAGAGGTAGACTGAGGTGGTGCTGAAGTGTTATGGAAGTGGCGTTATGTGCCAGTAAGTGTTGAGAGGATTGTTGCACTTCAGATGAGAGAGGATCCTCCACCAGGTGTGGAGAGGGAGTGGACGCCTCGGGGGCAGAGAGCAGTTAGGAAGCAGCCAGTAGATCCAGAAGACTCGTCGGCTTACAGAGGGCCCTCCTGTGTTTCTGTGTGTGTGTGTGTGTGTGTGTGTGTGTGTGTGTGTGTGTGTTGTTCTTAACAGAGTGAGTGCTGTTGTATCGTGATAAGGGTATTTTGATGTTTTTGCTGCTTTCATTCTTTGATGTGAGAATTGAACTGTGTGCCTTTTGTTGACTGAATTAACTGGAAGTGAACGGTACAGAAATGCACAATGGGAACCGATGTAACATGTAACGCTCCTGGCAATAAACGTTTATTAAAAGTGATTTTTTTTTTGTTGCAATTATTACACTCTTACATGTGCATTTATGAAAGATTTATGGCTGTAAAAAGTATCAACAAAAATTTAAACGCAGTCTTTTAAAGTCACATCACCTCCAGCAGAAACAGTTAGAGAATGCAGGCTTTGGCGACCCGGTCAGTGCTCCTCATGGGAACCTCGGTTATTTAAAATATTTTAAGGTATTAATGACACAAAATCTAATAGTTGAAATAGTTTAGACATTCAAAAGAATAAAGCATCCCTCGGCTGTTACGCACACTTACACCTTTTTAAAATAAAGTCATCAAGTTTTTCCTGTGAATCAACAGAACAGCAGCATCACTTGTTTCTTTCCTTGAATTTTCACACTCCCGTCCCTCAGCTTTATGGTGATCCATCTTTTCGTATCAACACGCTTATTCATGTGCAGTATGTTAGGTATGAGATGTATTCCTCTGTTAAAAAAAACATCCACTTATTGAGCTGTACTGTAATTACTGTGTGGAAATGCTAAGGCTGCATTTTTGCGTGTGAGAATCCTGTCGTATGAAGTGTGTTGGCATGCATCAAATTGAAATTACTCACCTAATTTTATATTCCAGTTAAGCTGTTACATCACCCTCAGTGTGTTATAATAGATTATGTCAGTCGTGCTGCATCATGTCAGCCTGTCGGAGTTCACTTTGCACTTCTGGTTTAAAAGCGTAACGTAAGCGGAAAACAATTTTTTTTTAGAGTTTAGACGTATAAAGTCTGCACACAAACTACATTTTAATCTTTATGGATCGCGGTGGTGTGTCAAACACCGGTCTCACCCCTGCACTGAGAAAGCTGCATAGCTGCTTTCTGTCATATGTCTGGGATATATGACTGAAAAACCAGGTGTGCTCAGAGCTGCCTGAAGGGAATCCACTGAGAGAAACAAGACAAGCATTTCCACTTTTCAGTCCTTGGATATAAAGTACGACTCAATGCATCCAGCACTCAAGCATCTACAAAAAGACTTAAGATTGTTTAATTTTGGACAAATCATCAGATAGATTACAATGCAACGTAAAAACGTTAGTGTTGGTAGCCTCTTACTTCTGGTCCTATTAGGGAACTTGCAAAGTTAAAAACATATGACGTCTTGAAAAAAAAGCAATAAATCACAGTTCTAGTCATCCCCCTTAAAGACAATTTGTAGCTTTACAGCAGATAACTAAAGCACAAAAAGTAATTACAGCTTTGAACATGATAATGAATTGAATGACTCAGTTACCCCAAAGGCTCTCTGACTCAGATGTCTCCAGTATCTGTAGGTAATGTCATGCACATGCCCTTATCAGTTCTCCGTCCAACGGATACAGAATCTATAGCTGGGCTGGAAAAGTGATAAGGAGATGTGAGCGACCACAGAACCACAACAGTTGTTAAATTTCTACCACACCGTGATGAAGGATCTATTGTTAAGAGTCCTGAGAGGTTTAGAAAGTCCCCAACCGTGGTGTGCGATCCCTTTCCTGTCCGGAGTCCTTGCCCTGAACGAGGAGTTCTCCGATGGGGATCTGTTGGTTCGCTTCCATCGTTCAGCCACAGAAGAGGTAAACCACTAATGGAGATTCTACCATCTCTGCCAGCTGAAAACCGCAGGGATCCTCCTCACGCAGCGAGGAACTAGTTAAGCCTCAACCAGCCAAAGTGTGCTCCTGCAGCAGTCGCCCTTCGCTGTTTGACTGCTCGCAGACTTTTGAGACACACCCCATTGATGAGTTTTATTTCACTGCAGCCCCGCCTGGCTCTGAGGGACTTCGTCGGCTGCCATTGGTTCGTGTTCAGAACTCGCCATACCTGCCCCCTGGCTCTTGTGGACCGGAGCCAAATAGTTCTTCCAGTTGTCAATCACGGGGAGATCAGCCAGTGGGATGAGAGAGGCCAGGCTTGGCGGGTGTGTTCCCCACAGGTGTGGCTGAGAAGCACATTCCAATATGTACATACCTGTCAGCTCCTCTGGTATTCAGCTGCTCCTAGAAAGACCTCTGTTGACCACTCGCTCTCCCCTTTCCTCGTCCTGGGGCCCACGCAGAGGGAGAAGGAAATAGCTCCTGTTTCAGTTGCACAAATAAGTGATTTTCTACCCATGCTGCGCGTATCTTCAATTCTTTCTGAAAGTATGCCACTTCCTTTAGAGTTATGACCTAAACCGTGGGATTACTATATTGTTGTTGCATATCACAGATCATATTGCAAAGTATCCCCCAGTCTACCACAGTTGTATCTCATTATGCTCTCTGATATGTGGAGCGTACAGGTGCAGGCAGTGGCATGTGCCTCACCCCCCCTCAGCAGAGAACCTCAGATCATCTGCGCCTGTTTTCTCCCTCTGGAGATCATAAAGCCTTAACGAGAATGTGTGTGAAGTGTAGTATTGTCTTGTCTGGTATGCGGGCTTCTCTCTCTCTTTCTCTACATCCATTTTCCTCTTGTCTGTCTCTGTCTTCATCCCCTTGCAGTGGATCCCTCTATCTCTCCCCCTCTCTCAGTTTCCCAGTACAGACTCGAACACTGTGTGCCTCAGGCAGGTGTGGGAAGGCAGGTTTGCAGCATTCACGGGCCCAAAGCAGAGCCGAGCAGAGCAGCCCATGCCGTGATTACCTACCGACGAGTCTGTGCATGTGTTGAGCTGAATCACAGCAGCCGGGGTGACTAAGCTCCTCTGTGTCGCCAGTCACTTGTAGCGTAGCTGTAGCTCTATCAGACCTTTCCTTGTTTTATTTTAAAAAAAAATCAACTCAGAAACGGGCCAGTAGCCTCGTTTGTGTCATCACTCACACAGTAAGAACCACTGGTATGATGTGAGATGTTTTTATATATGGAAACAGTTGCAAAAGTCCAATAGATTATCCAAAATGTGAAGCACTCATCAGCTGTAGCAAAGGTTATATGCGGATTTCATGGGAATATATTTATATTTTTAAATACACTGGCTGTTCCCATGTTTCCTTCCATCGTTTTCTGTGCTACGTTCAGATGACATGAACCAGATGATGTTTTTGTGGTTGGAAAACTAAAGCTGTTTGAACTGAAGAGCGGCGATGGAAGACAATACCACAGTGTGATTATACTTCAGTACAAGTTAAAATCTTGGATTCAAAATATGACCACTTAAAAGGGGCACTATGTAGTTTTGATGAAGAAAATCAAACTCAGAATTTGAATATCTACAATAATGAGGTAATAACACAAAGTCAGAAATATTTAGTCTTTCCATGACTGAATAAACAAGCTGCTCTCAGAGGAAAATAAGGTCCCCAGAACACCGTCTGAAGCTAGAAAGGTGGCAGGGTCCGCCACATATAAACAAAGTAAAACAGTATGAAACTGTGTTGTCCTTTAAGGTCAGTTTGTTTACTCAGTTTATTCAGTCATGAAAACAAAGAGAGTTTGTTTATTTAGTTTGTTTAGGCAGAAAAAAAAAAAAATCTCCTCTGAGTACTAGTTTCAAAAATACTCAGAAAAATGTTCCCCGTCAGTGTTTTTATCATTATGTGATGTTTTTAGTTTGGTATCACAGCTGCGTTAACGTGTATGTTGCATTTTACTGCTGTAGATGTTACATTTTAACTATTGAAGAAAAAGGAGAATTTTCTCAACCCAGACAGGAAAACTTCTGTTTATCAAACATTTAAATTAAAAATCACCAAAAGTTGGAGATACATGGTTTTCACGCGACAGGAAGGGTTTGAAAAACTGTAGTCACAAAAGTAACTAGTAACTAAAGATATCAGCCAGATGCATGTGAGGAGAGAGAACAACATTTCCCCCTGAAATGTAGTGGAGTATTATAAATTATAATGGACACACTCAACTAAACTATTAGCAAAGTACTTGAGTAAATGTACCAAGTAGATTTTGGTACTGAAGTACTGAGGTCAGATCTCTGGGGTCCTATTGACCTGAAATAACGTCACGATGGAGGACAACATATGAACAAACAACAAACAAGACGAAAACACTGTATTTCTGTTTATGCATAACCCACATGACTTACACCGCCTGACGTTAAATATTTACTTATTTGATGTGATAACAATGTTTTATATTCATTTGTGTATTTTGCCACCGTTCTCTACAATGAAAGCCCAGTTTGTGGCAAAGAGAAGTTACCATTCAAGTTGTGTTTTAATAAGGCGGGAAGAAAAGGAAACAAAATATGTGAAGGAAAAAGAAAGCTGATGTTTTTATTCATTACTATTATTTTAATATTTACAGCAGTGTGATCCCCAACGAAGATGAAATAAACTCAGTGTAGACAAAACACAAGCGTTGATGTGGGTGTTACTGACTTCAGTAGGAGTTAGCAGTCGGACACAACAGGTGAAAGCGGCACTATAAGGGATAAAAGACGGTGACCGTTAACACAGCCTTTACCTGTGTTGTGACCTGTGTAACCAACATCTACAGACCTGCAACACATAAATCATACAACCCCATGGTATGTGCCACAGTGTGGTAGTTCACTCCGACCACCTCTCTCATGATTCTGCTTGTGTTTGTAGGAAGAGGAAGAGAGGGCAGATTGGGATCCGGATCAGGGGTGTCTGTAAGGATTCCAGGGCCGGGGCCGGGAGGAGGATGTTCAGGAGGTTGTGAGGGCTGTTCGGGCCCTGAGGCTGTATTCTGTCGCCAGGGATAAAGACATTGTCGAGTGAGCACACAGACAACAGGGGAGGTGCTGAGTCAGCTGTCCGCCTCGCTTAGCACACGCTGCGCTGCTCCGGACTTCAGCGTACGTTTCCCATTGAAACCTGGAGTCAGGAGTCACGACCGTTCAAAAAGGGGAAATTCAAATATTGGCCAACATTTGATTGGACTAATTTTAAAGAAACGACATGTTCTCTTTCATACAAGAAAGTGGTGCATGATGGGAACTAAAGACATTAGCTATTGTACGTTTGTGTGCGTTTAGGTAATGAGTTCAACATTTCTACACCAAATACATTTATAAATCATATGATTATAAATCAGAATTGATTCGTATGCAATAAATGATCATTTTAAGTTTAAATACATTTTTCTTCTATAGGCACACTTGGAAAATTGCTGTTCAAAATTACTTTTAAAAAGTTGTGTTTGCTCTAAAATGAACGTGTTGTCCTGAAGGAATTGAATCTATAATTTAAAACGCTTTGTCTTGGAGACTAAACATCAGGCAAAGTAAAACATTGAAAAACGTTTATTTTCTGACTGAGGTTTGGTTGCCTGAAGGGAAAACAAAGCAGACTTTTATTAAACCCCCTACTCTGCACCTATAGTATCCCTCCATTTGTTGGCATGCAGCTTTAACGTGCAGCCCTCTTCCGCATGGCTTGACATTCTGCTCTTGATATTTTGTGATGTCTTAGCATACCATCGGCAGAGGAAGGGCTGCAGACATCTCTGCTGGCATTGTTGTCGATTATTTAGTTGAGTTCCTCTCGTCAGTGTGAAAGTCTGGTGCTAACCAAACAGGCGTCGGCCTCTCTTTATCCAGTTCCGGAGTTTGTGGGAACGTCAGACACCAGGGCCGCTCATGTGGACCAGAGGAGATCTGCTAAAACATCTTCTGTCCCTCACCGGGATTAGAGCGGACACATTCCTGGCCCCTGGGCTCTGCGGCTCCCACCACACTGGTCACATACAAAGTTTTGTGCACCACTTTCTGAAAAGTCACTAATTCGTACAAACCTCTCGCATAACGAGTCAAACACACGTTGTTCATCGAAATGAATCATTTATTCAGATTCAGCTCTTCAAACACATCAGTGTGCTTATCATTTTTATTATAAGTTTTATTTCATGTCTGGTGGAAAAAATGTTGTAAATGAGAGAAAGCACAAATCGATGATAAATCTGTAAACCATACATATACATTCACTTCACATTATCTTCCTCAGCTTCAAGTTTCTATCCATATGAGGCCACGAAATGTCATCCACACATAGCACGCGATGTAAGCCCGGGCCAGGCGGCGGGGGAAGTACCCCCCGGCGCGTCGAAGCCTCCCCTGGATGGACTCCAGTGGAATGTCCCCGCATGCTTCCTCCAGCGCTGCAGAAAGTTTTCCTCCTCGTAAGAATTCATCACACATCTTTTACCACCAGGCCTGAAAGAAAGAAAAAAAACTATCAATCAATCAATCAATCCTCAATCCTGAAAACCGATGGCTGTGTAATTGTTGCTGCTCAGATGTGATGGCTAAAGTTAACCTGTGCTGAGTGGAGGTGCCTGTTAAGTGAACCATCTGTGTGACCTGTGGATGTTTTTACACTGGAGACATTTTGTTCAGTTTTTACTCATTAAAACACGTGTAACATGACAACAGACTGAGGTTCTGTTCCCCTCCTCTACACCTCTGACCTTTGGCTGCTAATTTTCATCTTGACACATCCTTCTGGCCTAATGCTCAAATTTATAAACTGTATTCAAGGCAGACATTTTGAGTAGTCATGGCAGGAAACACACAGGTGTGGCTAATTTACATTAATGATGATTTCATTCCTGTTGAGTTTTCATGGCAGAAAATATACATGCCTTGAAACAAGAACACCTAAATGGTGTGAACTCTTAGTTTTTTTAATTTTCACTGGCCTTTAATTGATGTAACGTGCTTCAACAGCAAGACTGAAAACATTTTTGAACTTAAAACAGTGTCTGGACTTTGACTGGATTTGGGAAGTAATTTTGCAATGATTGAAAATACATTTCTAATCATATAAACTTGATATTAATTCATTTCACTTGAATCTTTTAGTTTGTGTAACTTAATTACAATCCAGTTCGTAGAATTCTCTAGTTGCACAATGAAATATAGTTTAACTACCTGTGTTACGTGAACTTTATCACTTGTGGAGCTGCTTTATTCCAGTTTTGGTACAAAGATGAAACCACTCATGGTTCAATCTGTCAATGTGAGGGGGTAAAGACTGAATTCAATACTCACAGTAAACAATCATAATTTATCTCATAATGTATTAAAGGGGCTCCGAGTAACAATTTATAGCAAGTGACATGTATTAAACTGTTTTTTTGGCCATATGTGAGCAGATTGTAACGTGATGTCCTTACCCGTCTCTCTCAGTTGCCTACACAAGCCTGTGGACGATTTGCTTGAGTGGTTTGATGCTGCTGGACTTTGGATTTCTTTGTGAAGGACTCGGGTCAGATTTTCCACGACGGCCCAAAGGATGTGACTTTATGTACGTTCTCGAGTGGCTCATCTCGGTGTCTCTCAGCAACGTTAGTTTAGAGGTGGAGTCGGCTAACATCACAGGACAGGAGTTCCACAGAGCCTCTTTAAGGACGGACAGCGAGTTTCCATCATTATTGCTTTCTTCAAAATATGAAAAAAAAAAAGACTCTCAGGAGGGTTTTAACTCTCAAACAATGCACGCTGGGAAGTCTGCATTTCTGATTTCTGATGAGTTGATTGAACTCTGTACAGTAAATTCATCCAACTCATCACTTCAAGTCAAAAGACTTCTGAAGTGGTCTGAAAATGAAAATAAAAACTAGGAATTTTAGTTTTCCTCACTTGAAATAGATAAAACTTGACGATTAACCTTAAGATTGTGGCGGTACTGGCAGTAAATTCCTTATAGGCCAGCCCAACCTACATCAAAATATAAACAAAAAACATGTAAAACTAGGGAAATGTCCAATGTCCACTACTAGGACAATAAACAACAAACAAATGCCTCTTTTGGATATAATGAACAAATGCCTCGTCCCACTATGATAAATAAATGTGCTCCTACAAGCCCCAATAGTAAACTGAAGGTGTAAAGGGGCCTGGGTTTTAAGGGGTTCCCCAAATAAACAAAGTTCCCTCGAGAAAGATGTGGGCAGCCAAGAAAACTAAATGGGGCCTAAATAGACCAGAGTGTCTGGCTGACAATCTGAGGGGGAACGAGGTTCTCCATAAGTCAGGGATCGATTCAGTCTGAGGGTGAGAGCAACCGGTGTGCCATTTCCCACCTCTCTTAAGCCTTTCAAACAGGATGTCGTCACACCCTCAAATCAGGAGTCAGTCTGCTCACCTGTGCACAGGTGATCTGAATTCCCTGCAATGAGTCATGAGGAAAATCAGCCCAAACAAAGAAAAGTAGCAAGTCAAACAATTGGACTGCTACACGATAATAAGAAAACATTAGTTGATGCCTGATGACTTTTATCAATGAAGGAGCTGCGTCACAAATGCTGGAGTTTACATCACAGTGACGTTGTGACAGGATGCCTGCAGCAGCCGCTGCACAGTATGAGAAGCAATTTATAAAGCAGGATTCCTTCAACAAATCCTGGACTTGAATACGTTAATTGGAGTGGGAGAAAACATGAAGTGTGGTGTAAAGCTTGACAAATTACACAAAAGCCAGATGATCAAATATTCATGCAGCTTAAACTATGAGATGAAATAATACATGAGATCAGCTGGTCTAAATATCCAGCGCTGAACACTTCTGCGTGAGGCTTTTCTTCATGTTACAGTGTTTAACTTAGTCTCAAGAGCCAAACGTGTATTTTTGTGTTTCTACATGAGGGATCTATTTGTTTGTTAAGCTAAATTTTGATGTTTTGGTTGACTACCGTCCTGATAAAGCCTCATGAAGCACGTTCACTCTCCTCCCAACAGAAAGTGTGATTGTGTGTAGAGCACAGGTTTGGAGCGGGTCTTCACAGGGCACATGTTTGCAGCTCTATTTTAAACTCCTTCAGCACAATGACATCACTCTTATTCTGCCTTGTGGCTGCATTTATGTGTTACAGAACTTGATATCGGGATAGCGAAAAATAGAAACGAAGACAAGAGGATGCATTTTGCAGTTTATTTTTGGGGCATGTGTGACATGTAGTTTGACAGATCTACTCCGGATGTGAGATTAGCTGTTTCACCAATTTTGCTGATGAGATCTGTGTGAAGAGGTGTTTTTTTTGTTTTTTTAAGTGAGAATGGAAATCTCCAAGTGTGCAATGCCTTCTAGTGGCCTGAAGTGCACATTGACACAGAATACTACATGATTTTAAACAAAGAAAACTGAGGAAAATCACTATTATTATCATTGTTGTTGGCAACATCTGGCCAATAAAGTAATTAGGCCTTGTGCCTGTTCCTGAGAGCTGGCTTAGAGAGTACTAGAGTTAGCAAAAAGATAGTTTACATCTGAGATAAGACCTCTGTGAAGAAAATTAACATTATAATATAAAACACACAATTACAAGCAGTGGCGGACTCAAAGATGTTTGGGTGGCAGGGGCAAAAAAAAGATAAAAAGGCCACCAGCTGTATGTGGTGGATCACCAGTGTGCAGAAAGTTGTAGTTTATAGTAAAGAGATAGCACTTCAGCAGGTTTTGCCCAGTGGAAGGGCACTTTATCATGTTTATTATTATGTTGGCTAATTAGCACGTTAGTCCATACATACTCATACAGCACAAAAAAACTTACGTTTTCAAAAATGACAAAAAGTTGTAAACCTGGCTGTTCAAGCGAAGGGGAATTTATGAAAATCAAATGAACATAGATTGTTTTTTCCTCTACTTCATTTCCTTTACTGTATATATAATGTTTATTTTTCAATTGTGAAAACTAATAATAAAGCTGAGAAAAATAAAATTAAAGTCCACAGTTTTTGCAGATCAGACATAGGAACAGCAAAAGTCTGGTGCCGCTTCACTTTTTCCCCCAATCTGGCTCTTCTGCAAATACACTTCTGCACTACAACATCAGCAGCTGACAAACACTGTTTTAATAGAATATAAACTTTTGTCACACTCTCAACCAACTGCAATACTTTGAATAACAATTTCTAAATATTTGTTTAAACACAGTAACACACCCACACCCACAGATTCAAGCACACAAACACGCTTCCTGTGCTTGACTGGAGTTCAGTGCAGTTGGTGCTGATCTCAGGACAGATCTTAATTGAATGGTAATATAAGATATTGCTATTTCTAATTGCCGACTCTTTCAAAGTGGTATTATAACACAGGACGGGCAGAGGCTATAGGTTAGCATGCCAACTTTAGTAGACGTCTCAGCAACACAGTGCACAGACGACTTTGACGTGACTTCAACGGTTATTACTTTAAACTCTGCTGATTAAATTACTTATTTTTTTTTATGTTTTAATCTGAGATTTCTACATATTGCTCCTTGAAGAAAATGCATTTCAGTACCATGTGAAACAAGCAGCCACATTTGATTTAGGTCCATGTTCTGATCTAACTATCACATGAAATTCAGTAAAGGGGCGATAATTAAATGAACTACAACGGTGTCACTTTTCAGGTACTGAAACCAGATGTGTCACACTGCATTACCATTACAATTTGACAGGCAAATCAAGGGCTTGCGTGTGTGTGTGTGTGTGTGTGTGTGTGCTTACTGTACCTGTACCTGAAACATAAAATAAACAGGTTTGTTGGTGCTGCTGTGTGTGTGTACATGAGACTTATATAATATGATTTACACACAGGTGAGTGCGTTAATTTGGGCAGAAATACTGTACAAGCACTGTAATACTGTCTGACTGACTGAATCTACAATAATAATAATAATAATAATAGAAATAATAATAATAATAATAGCAATAATGGGTAATCCCCAGGCAACTCAAAATGATGACATTATGTCCCTGTGTGTGAGAAACAACACGACACAAGCTCCAGTTTGAAGCGAGGAGAAACTAATGTGTAACTGATCGACTTTGAAAGCGAGCTTGTCAACCTCGCTGGGAGTGGAGCAGATGAGAAGCAACACTGTGGAGCTTCCAGAGCTTCTGCTGTTGTTGTGCTGTGCTACACCCCCGCTGTTCACTGAGGGGTGAAATGTGATCATGGAGGGCTGCCAGCACACATCAGGACCTGGCAGATGAAATGGCAAGCCCAGCGAACTGAGATCTAACGTGTCTCTGCTGTCACTGTCGGCCTCTGAACACTAGAGGGCAAGAACTGCATTTACTTGTCAGTGTGGACACTGTCTGCCCGATGATACAGTGAAAGCTCCTACATGATATACATAAAACAACAGGGGCTGAGATCAGCCAGCAGGTCTCAATTCTCAAGGCTCGAGTTTTTAGTGGTAAAGGCATTTTAGCATGACAAAAGCCTCTGCGATGTTCAGAAGTCAACGAGAAAGGACAGAATAAATGTTGTTTGAATCTGGATCACGCTCTCTCAACTTGACAACATATCTTAAAATCAAAAGTTACTTGACTTTAGTCACAGCTTTTTCTACTTGTGAATCAACTTCAAGTTTTGAGAGATTTATTCAGACTTGGATAACCAAACACATGGATATCTGTCTAAACATCTGTGTCACACTAAGAGAAAAAGAGGAGCAAAGTTGGGCCTCAACCGTGTCAATGAGTGACATCTCATCTGGACCTTGGCCGAACCGAAGGGTGTCACTTTATTTTGAAAAGTGGTGGGGGAATGAGAGTTTAGATGGAGAATCATATTTTCAACATATGCAACTTAACGCAATCTTATGGAGGGATCAGTATGAGGTCAGAGTAGATAATAACTGCAGGAAAAACAAGGCATAACAGCGCATTGAAAGGGGACAGCCCAGGCTACTACAGGCAGGCAGGCTGAAAACAAAAAGTGAGCTTTGATGTCCAAAACCCCGAAATCCAAAATTAAAAAGTGTGAGCAACAAAAGGAAAAAGGAAAGGACAATACAAAAGTCATACAGAAACTGAGGACAAACCAGAAGCCAACAAGTACAAAGCGTGAGAAAGAAAACAGACAAACCAACAAAGAGTGCAGGGAAAACACAGGTTAAAAACACAGATGATGAATGAATGAATGAATGAATGAATGAATGAATGATTAAATAATAGAACAAAGGTGTTCACTGAAAAGGTCGAGAAAACAGACAAAAACGCAGGAAATGGAAACTAAAAACGTGACGTGTGACGATGAACTTCCAACATAAAACAGAAATCACAAAACAAAAGACAAAAAAAAACATGGCACGGCTCCTTTTTTTAAAGTTAATTTTTGATCTGATGCACTTTGCACCTTCAGATGTGCGGTTCTGTCCTCAGGTAAAACTGAGAAAATCACAGCAAATCCTGCAACAACAGAAATGTGCTGCAAATAGCAGCTTCACAATCAACATGTTGACTGTCTGCTTCTTCTCAGAGGAACCTGTGAGCCTTGTTTTTTCTATATGTGGGATCACTCCCTGTTTACCACTGTAGTCTAACCGCTCCTTCTCACCTGCTAAGGTGCATGGTATTAATTCCACCTGGGTGGTGTTGATTGACGACTCCTCTGTGTGTCATATATTCTCCACAGATGTCTCAGCAGGTCTTTCAGGCAGTTTGAACTAAAACAGAGGGGAGTTTCTGACACCTGGTGGATAGAGGACATCTTTGCAGCTTCTGTCTCTGGAGAAACTCCTCTGATCCCGCATCCTGTTGGATAACTGTATCTCTATATATCTAGGCAGGACCTCTCCAAATCAGTCATAAATATATGTCAAGATAGAATTAGATTAACTAATTCATTGATTTAATTTCTTCTTGACTGGAGAACAGGATAACCAGCATTTTATGACACACATACACTGTCATAGACTGCATTGTACTTGTCAATGTGGATCTGTTTGCATATTTACGCATCTGTCAGTATGTTTTTGATGCTGTGCCCTGGCCAGCGTTTAGTTGTGTGTAGGTGTGTTTGCTATCTGATCGCGTGATGTCATCTGTCCACAGTGGAGCAGACCAAATATTATGAAGAAGCAGACAGACAGAGGCTATTTTATTTATTTATTTAATGCATTGTCAGACACAGTCAGTGCAAAGAGTCTCGTTTTGAAAGATACATTTGAGGGTTTTTGAGGTTTATTGGAGAGGAAAGAAGAAAAAACTTAAAGTTCTGAATTGTATTTTATTACATTTTAAAAAGAAACGTTTGTCTAATATTTGCTGTTTTGTGATATGTTAAATAATTCTTCCAAAACATGACAGGAGACTCCAGCACACTTTGTTTTTGTCAGTGTCCAAGAGCCAAAAAGACTGAGGACCACTTGTTAAACACACTATAACAATGCATTGAATTAAAAAAAAAAAAAAAAAATCTTTTTTATGTAAAACCTTATTTGAAAAACTAACTCCAGCTGTCAAATAAATATATTGGAGTAAAAAGTACAATATCTTCCTCTGAAATTTAGTGGAATTGAAGTATAAAATAGAATTAAATGAAAATACTGAAGTAATACATGAGTAAATGTACTGTTATACTGTCGTGCAGCAGCACAAACAGAACTCCATTCACCTCCACTTTTCCCATAAGTGTCCTTGAATCACATGTTTTCTGCTCCATCCTCTCTCAGCTCCTCGTGTCTCTTCTTCTCTCTGTGTGAATGGTGTCCTTGAGTTCTGAGTCTTTCTGAACCTACTCGTGCTCTCTCCAGGTCTTAGTGGCGCAGGCGAGGTTTTATAGGTGACGTCTGTCCTTTTCCCCCCCTCACCCTAACGATGGAGAGAGGCAGAAAACACACATAACATGTGATGATACATGAGGATGAATAAACAACCAGCAGGGTACGAGGCTGCACCGGCGTCAAATATGATGCTTCTCTTTGAATGACGATTCAAAAACTCCTTTTTCTCATTAAACAATTGCAATTGACACTATATATTCCAAATATTTGATGATATTTGAAGTATTCATTGGCAAATATGTCATGATCTGAAACATCTCCCTCCTCCAGCACATCCAAACTCTTTTGACTCCTTAAACTGACTTCCTGTTGCTTTCAGAACTGATTTTAAGATTTTATTAGTTACTTATAAAGCCCTGAAAGGCCTCGCTCCAAGTTATTTAATAGATATTTTATTGCCCTATGTCCCTTCTCGGTGACAGGGCCATTGCAGGTAGGGCTGCAGGACTTTTGAATGAACACTTTTTTCAAAACTATTTTTCGATTATTTGATTTGATTTGCTTTGTGACATTCTGTTTTATTCTGTGCTTCATATGTTTTTCATGGCTTTTAGCTTGTTTTCATCACTTTGTATTTTATTCAGTTCTGTCAAGCACTTTGAAAGGCGCCACATAAATAAAGTTATTATTATTATCATTACTATAAATTAGTTTATTGTATTATGAACACTGTAACCCCATTTTGCCCCATTGTTCATGTCTTACTGTGCTCTGTAGTTATTAAATGGATACTCAGTAATTTAACAAAAATACTTACATACAATACAAGTACGTCTTGTTGTTATTAGTCCTTCACCAGTTGTCTTCTCTCCCTGTACGTCCCCTGTTGACTGCACTTAGCTTGTTTTGTTCTTGTTTTTCCAGTTATTTTTCTCCCCACCTGCTCCTTCCCCTGTGTGTGTGTGCGTGTGTGTGTGTGTGTGTGTGTTTGTGGGAGTGTCTTATTGGTTACCTGCTGCAGCAGAGAGACGCACCTGAGGATCATCATCTCATCACCTCCAGCTACACGACCCTGGTCTCTTCACCACTCCAGTGCCAGGTTGTTCCGTCAAGTTCGGTGAATATACTGAGTTTTCTCATTGTTATTCCAGTGACGACCAGCTACGTTGTGCTCGAGTCATTTGCTTGTGTTTTTTCAAGGCTGGACTTCATCTCATGCTTTGTGTTTTTCCCTCTCCTCGCGTGCACTTTTAGGGGTTTCACGTTGAACCTCACCTTGCTGCCACCAGGCCACTCCATCCTGCCCTCCTCTCCCTGCTTCTGAGTTTTCAGATTGTAAATAAACTCTTTCTGGACTGCACATCTGTCTCCGTTCTCTGCATTAGGGTCCGACAAAAACTCAACCCCAACAGCCCTACTTTTCAACACACACTGCTTGAAACCTTAGTTCAGCTGCCTCTTTAGGAGGTGTAACCAGGACCTCATCAACAGTGACCTCAAGTGGCAGTAAAAGAAAATTGTACAAGACACAACTGATGAGTTAAAGGTAATCAAAAGCTGCATATTAGAGTACAGCTTGAGGACACAGCAGTCCGCTAGAGAGGCTGTGTGACTTGTTCCAGACTACACGTTATAACTCGTCTTCAGCTCTAAACTGCAGAGATGACGACAGAGTTTGGAGTTTTTATTCTCCAGACCCAGTTGTACCACAAAGTTCTTCATGCCCTCACCTGATCATTTACATGCTTTCACGTAAGCTTGTCCTGACTACCTGTTGACTTGCCGGTACTTGATGTTGTTTTCTTATCCTTCATTTAGCTGTATTTTTTTGTTTTGTTTTGTAGCTACTTGACATCGATATACCTCAGCTGAGACAATAAATCCTGTCCAAAGGAGTTAAAGATAAAAGTTTGTTCTCTGACAGTGACTGATGAATTGTGCTCATCCTCGGCATTAATGAAGAAAATGGATTATTGTACGTGCAGTGCTCTATATAGCATGTTAAATTTAGCCTCACAATAGACAAAATGACCCTGAAGGAGGAGAGTGATATGAAAGATTAATTTCAGCATGCCCCCAGAAATATTCTAATTTTAGATCAAAATTAGTTGCTCATGCATTGTTTAAAAAAAAAAAATGTAGCTACTCTGAAGCATATCATTAATTACATAGGGGGAGCAGGAGATGATCATGTTTGTTTCTGTTCAGAGATCGTCAGTTGCTTTTACAGAGTAATATTTTCTAAAGTAAAGGATGATAAGCAGGCGGAGTTCAACCTAAAGCTGTGACACAACAAGAATCTGGGATTTTAACTGAACTGCACAGGTCACACTGTCTGTTCCTTTGGTTATATATGTCGTCCAGCGTGTTCGTGCGCTGTGGTTGCACTGCAGCCGGTGAGTGCCAGTTCTGCTGCAGTTTTGAAACTAAGCGAGGCATACTCTGGGAGGTTTATTAATCCCCCTCTCTCTCTCTCCTCGGGGCATGGCAAAGGCAACTGTGGAGAGACACTGCCACAAATAGACTCTCTAAATATGGAGGGCTTCAGTCGAGAGAAAATGCATGATCGAATTTTGGGCCTCTCCACCAAACAGCTTCTATAAAAGGAACGAGACAGAAGAGAGGCTGAGCAGCCGATGACACTTTCTGCTGGAATGTGTGTGTTTCCAGTGTTAAACATGTAGCTTTATGTTATGTTAGTGTGTGTGTGTGGGTATGTGAGAAGCTACAGCTTTGCCCTGAAGTGGCATTCAGTAGAGCGCATACCTCCGCCAAGGCCCTATAGTCCCCTCTAGTTCCTATAAGCCTAAACAATATCAATCTCTATGTCCCTGTTTCATACTCGACTTTAAGCCATCCATAACTGTAAACCATAATTTAAGATTACCAGAGGATCTGCATCAAATTGTACTCAGTCATAGCACCTCAATACACCTCATTTTTTCCCCCAAGAAATAAAAGAAAAAAAGAAAAGTTGAAAAAAAGCCCAATCTGGCAATGTTAAAGTAAGTGAGAAAAAATGTCTGGATCCGTCACTTTATCCACACCAAAAGTTAACTCACTCTGGGGACCAAGTGTGCCATCAAGACCTTGCACGCTCATGATTGTGATTGGTTATTGATCAAAACTTAGACCCAGGGAGAGAAGATGTCAGATGAGGTTATTTTATGTAGATCCAATGTCAGTAATTTGCTTAATTCTGCCATCATTGTTGCACTGAATGATTTTTTTAGGTTGTGGAAAATAACTTGGCAGGAAATAGAAAATGTATTTACAATCTACGTACAATTCATCAGTACCAGACTCTTTAAACCTGCAATAACTGATGTGTTTGGTGACAAGTTAAGAAACACCTCTCTGATATATAATCACAGTTCAAGCTGATAAGACAAAGAGTTGTTTACTGACACATTTATCTGATACATAGCAACATCATAATAATGATGAATAATAATTACTCACTAATATAATAATTCACTCTCTTTTAGCTCTGTTTTTGGTTCTCACCAACTCTCGAGGAAACTATCTGCCTCTTTAGTTGCTAAATGGGCCGGGAGCAGCTTGGTCTGTAGGGACTTGGCTTAGGGACCAGAGGGCGGCTGGTTCAAGGCCCGCACGGACACGTCAGTATGGATTGTGGACTGGTAGCTGGAGAGGTGTCAGTTAACCTCCTGGGCACTGTCACGGCTCCCTTGAGCAAGGCACCAAACTCCTAACTGCCCAGGGTGTCTGATTACAGGGCATATATTATTTCATGTGTATAGGTCTGGTGTGTTTGGGTCTCTGTGTGTATAAAAAATATCAACAAAGCAAAGAAAATATTAGCATTTCCCTTAAAAAAGGGGATCTTCTTCTACAGAGTGCTCCGCTACTGTATGTCACAAGCTAGTCGCTAACTCTTTCTGGTTTAAAAACCACAATAATAAGAGAACTGCAGAATCAGGTGATAATTCACTGAGAGTTTATTACAAGTGACCTCTTTCAAACACAATTAGTCATGTGATGTGTTGTTGACAGCAAATGTGAAGCTCCCAATTTAGCCACATATAGCCGCAGTTGTCACGCTGGAGCAGATCAGGTGGACCCAAATGCAGGAGACGGTAGGCAGGATCAGGGAAACTCAACAGCAGGATCAGGGAAACTCAACAGCAGGATTAGGGAAACTCAACAGCAGGATCAGAGAAACTCAACAGCAGGATCAGGGAAACTCAACAGCAGGATCAGGGAAACTTGACACAGATGACTCGGCAAAGACTGAACTAAATACTGGAGTTGAATACAATCTAAACCAACTAGGGGATGAGGAGGAGGTGGAGAAACACAGGTGAGGGTAATGCGACTCAGTGACATTTCAACTGGGATAGACATGCGCTGAACTGGGTAAGGACCCTCTTCCTTCTAGTTCCTTACATGCTCTAGTGCTGCAATGCACCATACTGTCCTGCAGCCAACCCTGTGCTCTGACTTTGTGTTTCACACACTGTGGACATGTATGTGGAACAAGCACTAAATTCAGTCAAGTCTTCTGTCAACTGGTGAATTACAGACACTGCAAACCAGACTTTGTTATAGGATCTGTAAAAATCTACCTCTCAACCGCACATTTATTCAAAAATATGATCAAATGAAGATGCTTCCACGCTGACTGCATTATAATAATGAACACATGCCTTCATGAGTCAGACTCCTTCATCCCACAGCCAGGACTGTGTGTGCGATTGTGTGTGTGTGTGATGGTGGACGGTGTCTGAAGGTGCAAATGCATGAATGTGTGCATGTTCATGGGCGCACGCGACCTCGCGCAGCCACGTGTCACAGCAGATGTTGCCTGAAGCCTCAGCAGCGTCTCCAGTGATGTGCTGTCCGCTGACCTTCAGTAACATTTGAAGATGCTGCAGCTTCCTCGTCAAGGACAGCACACTTCTGTGGCTGATTATGACGCTTCACCTTGCATTAGTATGCCTCAGCTCCCGATCTGCTATATGGCATTTGCATGGCATTAGCATATATGTTTCGGCCAGCCGTTTGACGCTGCACTGTGTGGAGCTGGTGGGAATGACACCTGTTAGACAGAGAGGCAGATGCCACACTGGCAGGTCACATAGAGGTTTGGGTGAAGACGGTGGGAGACAGGGGGAGAACAGAGAGCTGTTGGGGCATATGCTAACATGTTGCATTGCTGCAGTTTAGGACAGGTTGTATTCGAAAACGGCTAAAAAAGTCAATGTACTTGTTGTTTTGGAGTTTATAAATATGATACCATCACTGTTATCTTGCTTTGAATGTCTTCAGTTCGTCTCTAGTCTCTATGATATAACCTGACCAAAATATTTTCAATGGGAGAATCTGTGTGCTGTTTTCTTTAATAACATTGTTTTATATTCTTCTATTTAAGAATTTGTATCTCATTGCTCCAAATTACAAAAATAACTTCTGTCTCTTGCAAAATATCAGATTGCTTAACCCTCAAACGACGCAGCACAAGCACTAACAATCATATATGAGAACAAGGCTGCGAGGAATTCTCTCAAAAAAGACATATTTCCTGTCATGTAATGTTACATTTTCAGGGTGTGAGTCATCATTTAACCACTTTACTCCTCCTGTTTGGTTTGTGTTTGTTGTGGCAGCGTAGGTAATACGTGGGTGAGCTCTGTGCTCGTGTTTGTTCCTGTCTTTAAAGCTCAGGCTTTTGGTCAGTTCTGATGCTGCTTGGAGTGCGGATGCTGCAGCCAGGTGGTGACCCTGCATGCAGTACCTGGCACACAGCGGAGTGCGTATAGCTGCGGCCAAATCCCAGAGTCTGAGAGCTGCCCACACTGGCCAATCTGCTACCAGAGAGAGTGAGCAGAGGACACTGTCACCGATACAAATACTGCAATATAAAATGCAGTTTTTAAATTTTAAACTGTCAGATGTCAACTCACAGTAGGAATGTGTATGAAGGTTGTTGGTCACATTGCACACACTGCATGTTTCATTGACAAATCTTAGTTGAGTGTTGAGGCTGCTTCCCTAATCCAGCAAGTCTTTGCATTACTTCAGCGTCGCCCTGACGACTGACAGTGTCGCTAATGAGATTTGACTGTAGACAATCACTGTGGTTAAAATGACACAGTCGTGAGAGGACTTATGGTCTTCACAGAAGATAGGCAAAAAGCAAGAGCACACCTCCGGCTTCAGGTAATCAGGAACATCATCATTTTACATTAAAAAACTGACATGAATAAACATTTGAAGATTATATAATAATCAGGATTATCAATCACAAGCAGCCTAAAATTAAACATTAAAAACTGAAGGTAGCCCTGGAATTAGCTACTACAGACAATGAATGTAAAAAAAAAAAAATCAATATTCCTAATATAAATCCTCAGTATCAATTCATTCAACTACAGCTACTAAAGTATGTGAACATCCGTTATACAGTAAACTTTCTAATGTACACAAAAAAACAGATGTACAAATTCAGTATAAACCTGTGAGGCACTCCGTGTGCCACCGATAGAAACGAAGCATTCAGAGTGCAATAACGTGGATAAATGTTTCCAGGAGCAGCAAGCAGCTAAAAGCTCTCAGTAAACTCACTGTACACCACCTGCCATCCACCAACCATCAGACATGCAAAGTTAGCAACTAGCTGGTGAAGAAAGTGTTTTCTCAGAGGTTGGTGGAGACCAAAACAGAGCTAAAAAGGAGAAAATGAAAAATCTAAACAAAAAAACACTACTCCAAATGAGTAATGATTTTTCTCTGTGTATGCTGAATATGCATTGCAACTTTTTTTCAAACATGCTACTTAAACTTTATGTAAGAACAGTGAGATTGTCGGCTCGTCATGGATTTTTACTGCCTAAAGTGACAAAGAAATAAACCATTGCAGATTTTAATGGTAACTAAACACCAACCAAGCAAAAACAAGATTTTAAAGGGTTGTCAGAATTTACATGAAATGAAATATACCTTTAAAACCCTTTTTGATCACATCCCTCGTTATATTTTGCACCTATTTAACAATTTATGCCAAAAAACCCCCCTTTGTATTCTTATATCAAAATCCAATCATGTTTTCTTCCTGTAAACCAAAACCTGACATGTGCTTATGCAGGCTTTAACCACCCAATCTCAACCAATATTAAAATGACATCAATCTATCGGTCAGCTGTTCACCCCCTCACTCATGCCCATGGTTAAACACTTAAAATCAAATTCCTTCCCTCTTTATGTCCTGCCTGCCTAACCTCAGTACAATGTTGGAAGCTAGATACTCCCAAAAAGCCGTTTCATCGAGACTTTAAAGGCCCGGTGTGTGGGATTTTGTGGCATCTTGCAGTGCGGTTGCAGATGGCAACCAACTGAACACCCCTCACATCACCCTCCCCTACGTTGGCAGCTAAAAACACTGAGAAAGTGAATGGACCGGCTCCTTCTGTTGATATAAAAGGCTCATTCTTAAGTAACAAAAACAGAACAACTCTCATTTTCAAGTGATTACACACTAATGAAAACACACTTATGAATACTTTATTCCATTTCTGCTCATAGATCCTCCCAAACCCTACGCACTGGACCTTTAAGTCACTCTTTAATATTCAATTTGATTATCTCAGCCGTCCATTAACCCCCCTATCATCCCAACCTTGTTAATTGTGACGTTTGATACACAGCAACCCAGAAACCCAGAAAGAGATTCCACAAAATCCTGTTGCACAATATGTCTAAAAACATCACCTCCAGCGTTGGGCTCCACCTTCTGGCAGCTGCTTTCTGATTGGCCACAGATTCACGGGTTTGAATCCCCTTCACGAAACCGTCGCCATCGCTCTGCCTCCCCGACCTTCTGCATCACTTTCTATTTTACATCGTCTATAATAGGAAGCCATAAAAATAATCTTTACTATCAGTGCTGGTTCGAGAGGAGAATCACCACCTCATTACCACCCCTGTCTGAGGGGCTGATTATGGGATGGAAGGAGCCCTGCACCAGAGCTGAGCCTGGGGCATCCTGGCGGCTCAGTCTGCTAATGGCTGCATGGGGTTTGAATTGCAGCTCATTCCACACTGTTGCATCTCTCTCCCTTCACTTCCCAGCCACTCTACACTACACCTGTCACCACACACACACACACACAAAGGAAATAGAAATGAAATACTCATAAAAGGTGGATTGCCCTCTCTGCTTTTCAATAAAAAAAAAAAGACCAAAAAGCTGGTTGAATCTAGCAAAACGAGAGCAGTCGAATCTCACTCAATTATGCCCTGTTACCTCCCTGGATCCTTTTAATGATCCCACACAGACAAAGCACTGTGATCCCACTGTGAAACACCCTGTGATGAACTAGACCATTGTGTGTGTCCTAGCCCCAATATGCTAATCCAGGATTAATTATGGGCCAACCCTAATGAGTATCTCCCTTGCCCTCTTAGATATGTAAATGTACCAGCGGTGGACAGCGTTTAGAGGCTTTTGTTAACGCTGCGCTCTCTTTGTTCTATAAAAAAAGGCAGGACAGGACAGAAAGAGACAAGGACAGAGGTTTAGTGGCTATAGATTATTGCAGATTATATCATTGCTTAGATAAAAATGTGTAAAAGTCTTTGGGTCAAGGGAGCACATGTGAGGTGATGCCAGGAAATCAGTGCAAAGGTGCAGTAAATGTTTCACCTGTCGAATTCAATCAAACTGTACAAGTTACATAAACACAAACCGACCCAGACCTGTTTGGTACGGCTCCATCAGTGGCTACCTGTCTCCCTGACAGCATGGGTGGGGAATTGTTTTTCAGCCCATTAATTACACAGGAAGTGTGAAGATGGGCAGAAGCAAGAGGAAGTGTGCTCTTGTGGCACTTTCACCCTCATCATCTTCACTTGACGGGTGAGGGACGAGGAGAGAGAAGAAGAAAAAGAAAAGCTGTTTCAAGATCAGGACATGGCGGCAACGCCCGCCATTGTCTGCAGCTGACGTAGAAATAATAATGTACACGTGTAAAGTTACTAATTAAAAGTACTAATACACAGTGTAAACATAATCTTCATTCAAAATATATTTTTATGAGTAAAAGTATTGAATTATCAGCAGCTAAATGTACTTGAAGTATCAAAAACAATACATGATAACTGACTGGTACTGATGCATCAATGTGTTTTCTTTATTTTGGATCGGGTGCAGCAGGCCCGGGTGGAGACAGTTTTAACTTTCTCCACAGCTACGACTTCTGACCCAGAGGATTCCTAATTTAAAAGATAAGTTAACCCATAAATGAAAATTCAGTCACTTTAAGTTAAAGATGTGTACTACTACTGTATGTAGAACATTAAACTCAGAATTTAAATATTAATGTACAATAATAATGAGGTAATAATACAAACAAAGAAATATTTAATTTTTTCCATGACTGAATAAGCCAGCTGCTCTCAGAGGAAGATAAGATCCCCAGAACATTGTTTGAAGCTAGAAAGGTGGCAGGGTCCGCCACATATAAACAAAGTAAAACAGCCTGGAACTGTGTTGTCCTTTAAGGTCAGTTTGTTTGTTCAGTTATTTCAGTCATGGAAACAAAGAGAGTTTGTTTATCTCGTTAAAAAAAAGAGGAAAAATCATGAATAAATCATTCATGTCTTTCCCCAGAACTACACAATGCACCTTTAAACATGTCCTAGCCTCACTAAACAACAGGATTTAATGCAGGGCTGCAGATTGTACTCTAAATATAATAAAAGTCTTTTATTTTTCTTGTTTAATTATGTGTCTAACAGCAAAACGGTTCATACATTAAGTCCACCCTTGTTGCTCCCTGCGGGATAAGATAAGACTTTATTGATCCGCTGCTCAAGAAAGGTATTAAAATGAATAAATACTGAGAACAAACTAAACAAGACATGAACATATGGTGTGTGGAGCTGCTGAGGAAGAAAACTCAGGTGTGTGTGTGCGTGTGCGTGTGTGTGTGTGTGTGTGTGTGGGGGGGGGGTCTCTCTCTCCCTGTGAGTTTCTGTCCAAGGTGTTGGTGGGGGGGGATGGGTCACGTGACTGCGCTTCCTCCCTCTGTGAGAGCAGGATGCTGTGTGTGCGCGTGTGTAGGCTGTGCACGGGGTCACCTCAGTCCTCATCATGAGCGGCTCGAGCTCATGAGGAACAGGAGGCTTCTCAGAGACGGCGGCGGGGCTCGCTGTGGCAAAGTCCGCAGCCCGGGATCTGTGCGGCTGAATGCGTAACTTTGACTCTTTACGCGCAACCTCTTCTTCTTCATCCTCTTCCTTTTCTTCTTCTTCTTCTTCTTCTTCTTCTTCTACTTCTTCTTCTTCTTTTCCTACGACATTAGTGTGGCAACTGTGGATGGGCACACAGGAGTGGGCTGCTGCCCACCAAGTCTCACTGTGTTCCGGAGGCGCTGAGGAGAAGAACATGTAAGAATCCCGCAGGCGATCCCCGCAGATTGCTCTCCTCCTCGCCGCCAACATGCAGAAAGGGATGCGACTCAATGACGGCCACATCACCTATCTGGCTCTTTTGGCGAAGAAGGACGGGACGAGGCGAGGCTGCCTGAGCAAGAAAAGCTCAGACAACACAAAATGGCATTCAAAGTGGTTCGCTTTGTTGCAGAATATGCTGTTTTATTTCGAGAACGACTCCAGCTCACGCCCCTCCGGACTGTACCTGTTGGAGGGATGCGTCTGTGACAGGGCACCGTCACCGAAACCGTCTCTGTCAGCGAAGGAATGCTTAGAGAAGCAGGTAAGATGTGAACACGAGCTCCCATTGAGTCGAGGCGCTCACACACACACACACACACACACACACACACACACACTCGTCAAACTTGTTTTTGTCTCACATTGATGAGAGGAGGTGTTTCTGTGTACGCAGCACGAATGCGTTCCCAACGACACAGTTGCTGTTTTTATCCCTATTTATCACGCAAACAATGTCCCGGAGATGTTCACTTGACGCTCGGTGTTACGTAATGGCGTCATCCCAACTGATTGATTGTCTCGATTCTGCACTAAAATAGCAGCGCAGCCCGCATCAGACGTAAACGCATCAAACGCAACCAAAACGCAGAAATGTACACTCAAGTCTTGCGCGATTTCTGTGCGCAAAACTTTGCCAGAAATAAAAACTAGTTTCTTTTCCCCATCAGGACATTTGTTGCAGCGCGTTGTGTTTTTTTTTTTTTTCCATTTTTTTTTTTTTTTTATGTAAGAGGCTGTATTTTTAGACATCGCAGCTCATGTTGTGGGGAGCAAACTTAAAAGCAGCATCCCAAAACTTTGCAGGTTGCCATCTTGCGGAGGAGAGCTGCCCCCTTCCTTGTGGTTTTTGACGTATTGATTTAATTCCTTGTCTTGATATTAATAGCATCCTACCTTGGCAACTGCGTCTCCACCGGTTCACAGCGGCTCGTCTCATTATCACGGGGTTGTTAACGACAGCCATGAATGAAAACCCAAATAATAAATAAATAAATGTCCCAGCATTTGCTTTTGTTTCTCAGTTCACCCCCCCTCATTCGTTTTAATTCCCTGGGCCATGGATTAACATGTGTGAGGGCTCAACAATTTCCACTCTTGTTATGTGTGTGTGTGTGTTTTTTTATGCCAGTGTGACACAGTCAGAAATAATCTCAGTGAAAGCCTTCCAGCCTCAGTTTGGAGGGGTTAGGGAGGCTGCTGCTGCTGCTGCTGCTGCTGGAAGAAATAAACCTTGTGGCGTAAAAGCATTAAAAGAGGCAGAGAAGTGGTCAAGCTGCTGTGAGCGAGCCATGACTGCAGTCACCTTCTGAAAATCTGCTCCGCCAGCTGCAGTCGCTTCTGCCTCCCCCTGCAGCAGAGCTCATAAAAGAGCTGAAGTCAGAAGTCACAGCGGTGGGTCATCTTATCTGTTCACTCATCATAATCTTTGTTCATGAGGCAAACAGGTGGTCGGTTTTTTTTTTCCACTCGGAGGAGGAGAGCAATTCTGAACGTTAATACGAAAGTTGTCGTTGGACTTTAGGCCTCGCAGACTGTTTCACTTTTACAGTACAGCAGCAGCACTGATGCAACAAACGAAAGGCAACAACAGTTTTTTTTGTCTCTTTTAAAAGATATTTTCGGGCATTTTACGCACTGCTACTGGAACAAGGGATGATAGGGTTCATGATCAGGGCCCTAACCCCTTAACCCCAATGCCACTAGGGCACCCTATGGGGTATTTTTCAGATCCCACATGAGAAAAAAAAAACTAATATGGGTGCCCGCAGGTACGGCTGAGAAAACTCTCTACAATTCTTGACTCTACTGGAAGAAAAGCTGTTGGCTTGGTCGGTCGATATTATCCTCTGATATTTTGCCTTTCACAGATCAGGGCTGCACGATATTGGGAAAAAAATTGACATCGCAATATTTTTTTTTTTTTTGCGATCATGACAAATCTCAGGAATTTTCACCAGATAACTTGAATAGCTCTTTTTGGAAATAATCAATCATTTCAGAATGATTGGACTGATTTTGTAGGGGAGTGTATTTTATCAATGCATTTCCCTCAGAAGCAACAAACTCCCACCTGTCCCTGAACCCTTAAATGCAATTATTCAATAATAGACCGACTTCTCTTGTAGATTAGAGATGTAGAAAATGAGAACTGGGTTAGTTTTCCTTTTGTATCAAGCTGTAAAAAGTTGCAGCGTGACATCTTTTGAGTTAATTTGCCGTAATCTACATTGCACATCCTGCGATGTCACTATTGGCGACACCTGGCGACGTCGATGCTGAAGCAATATATTGTGCAGCCCCGGTGCAGATATGAAAACTCTTTTAGAAATACTTTTACAGATAAAGATGCTTGGGGTCATTTATAAATCTCAAATTCCCCGCAAGTTTACCATTCTAGCGCACAGATGTCATTTTAGACAATACATTTTGTTGCTAAACTGTAAAATTGTAAGTGTTTGATGACAAAATTTGACGGATCGCTGCAAAAAAATGTGTGTATATCGACCTAAATATATCGATATCGGACTCTTACTTCCTATCACGGTATTGGCATAAGCCCCAAAAATTGAGTATCGGTTGGGCTCTCATAAGAATCACAATCCTGAGTGATAATATTTATATTTTACTGTTAAACCTCTGGGGAAGAGTCGTCTTCAGACAAATAAAGGATAGCTGCAGTGTACATTCATTACGAGTGACTGTTGGACGCTGGTTCCTGCAGTTATGTGGCTGTTTCCATCAGCTGTACCTGATGTCGCTGTCCACGGTGCTGAACTCTGCTGTCGCGTCATGTTCTTCACTCAGTTGCCCTTCTGCTCTTTGTTGGCAGAGCTGTCGCGATTCTTATCAGTGTCACTACGAGGGACCAGCAGAATTTAGATAATTCAGAATAAGTGAATGCATGTTGTTGTGTTTTTTTACCCTAGACGACTGCTGAGGTTACCACCCTCAGCAGGACAAAGAACTTGTTTCATGAGATGAGATATCTTGCAGCCATGTGGACTTTTATCGTCCACTAAAGTAGCTACGGAGAGTTTTTCTTTAGTTGCCTGACACTAACCAGGGTTTAACTTTATGTAGCAGCTCATATGAGCCATATGGGCTGCTTTTGGAGGACTGAACTATTAAACTTTGCTCACCGTAAAGCTCCTATCTCCTTTAAAAACCATGTCAGGACAAGAGACACGCTTTGTTCGGGGGATGAAATGTGGACTGAGTGACATCTCCGATGACAGCTGTTCATGCAGGCTGCTCCGGTGAATTTATTTCAACAGTGAATTAAATGAATTTGAAAGCCTTCAATTAGCATAACACAGTCTTCTGTTCAGCACGTGTTCCTTTACATAATATGTGTCAGGAATAAATTCTCTCTGTTTTCTGGTATTTGTGCGGGGGCGTCGAATTTCATTGTATCAAATGTGCACGCGTACGTAAATAAAAATTTGGACTTGCAGTGTGCGCTGTGTGCGCGCGCCGTGAATCCTGTACGTGTGTCCGTGCGTGTTGTGGGACTCTTGTGCATGCAGGCTCGAGGTCTATATTTGCCTCTCTGCATACGCCGATGTCAATCTATAAAAGGTGAAATGAGGACAGAAAGAGTAATCGATGCTCCAGGTGTCTGAGGGCATGCAGATTTCCTTTTTTCACTTTCCCCACTCTGGAAAAAACAAAGAGCGACACTTGAGTCAATGAGCAGACTGCAGAGGTCATCTAAGGCGACGCTACTGTAGATTTCTTCTAACATTAAACCTGTTACATATGCAGATTACAGCAGACTCCACATTTCTGTTGCGGGGTGTTAGTGCCGTTGCTGTGTGTATGTGTGACAGAGCTGCGGGGAGGAATGGCCGGGGCGAGTGCTGGATCTTATCTGTGTGTGACAGGGAGAGGGACAATGCAGCGAATAGATGCCAAGCCAACTGCCACCTTGCAGGGCTACAGCAGCTTTTTATAGCCCTCACTCGTCAAAAAAGGCAGAAGATCTTTCTCTCCCCTCCCGCTCCGTCTGTCTCTGCGTTTCTCATTGTATTCTGTGGAGTGTTCTACTTTTTAAATGTTCTTATTCCCCATTTAGAAAGGCGAGTTACGTTTAAGCCCACAGTTACTATGGCAACCCCTATTTGCATCTGAAAAAGTGCATTTGAAGGGGGCCGACGAAATGTGCAACAACATGCCTCGGCGTTGTGCTTCGCTTAGCGAGCACAGCAAATAACGGGCATGTGAGAAATGGGATGTGGGTCGTCTTGGGTGGTGGAGGTGGGGGAGAAGTTTTATTTGTTTTATTTAGGCGAACACGTTTTTCCTCTGAATCTACAGTTCAGGACTGTGTAGTATCGTGCAGTGTTGGTTTTACAGTAAACAGTTTTTATTTATATAATCAGCAGGACTGTGGCCAGTTTCAAGTCATCATTTTTAACAATAGACAAGACAATACCAGAACAAGTGGATCAAAGACTTGTATTGATTGAATGAACGTCTCCATGCATCTAGCAGTCTATTATGGCTTTTGCACCGTGGAGTATCAATATGCCTAATATATTTCCAATTGTCTTGAAAGAGTGTCCGTTCAATTTCAACGTTCAGCAACATTTTTTTTCATCTTTTCTTCTCTAACTTATGTGTAGAAAAGTATTGAAGTGGTAGTGTAGAAGTGTTTCAGCGAAGATAATAATATAGAAATGACCATAAAGCATTTTTATTACTCCAAATAAGAAAAAAAACATGTTTTATATGTTATATGGGTCATTCAGAAATCATCCACAAAGACAGAAATATACAGTATGTTATGTTATGTCTTAGTCACATTTATTTTTTATTTTTTAGACATTCACCTCTGATGAACCAACTGTTATAAAACTCCAATGACAGATATCCAAATAGACCGAATGTAGGAGGGAAGTGCTGTAAAAGAAGTACTGTCAGCACTAATTTAGAGGTATAGAGTGTATCAAAATCCATCATATTAAACTGTGTTTTATAGTCTTATTAGAAGGCAAGCATCACTTTTTGTTGCAGACTCTCAAACATGTAAGGGTTAATGCTTGATGAGGTTTTTATTTACTTTCATTCGTTTTGCAATCAAAATATGAAGTTTTCACAATAAACAACTCCGTGGCAACAACTGAGAGTTTGACGAATATCTGAAGCATCATTACCATCCGAGGTTTGTAGGTTCTCACATAATGGAAATGTTCATTACTCCAGTCAGTAGGACGGACCTCAGATACGACTCATCTGACGTTATCCTAGCAAGGTTCAAAGTCAGCAACACTGTGTACAGCTGACAAACAGTAAATATAATTTCACAGTATGTTTAACAACAAGACTAGCTGTAGCTAGCCAGCCATGTCATTTCCCCAAATCAATTTCAAGATTTTCACAATGATAGTCCACGTGTATCGTCAGCTGCAGCCTGAAGCAGCGAGTTGAAGACCGAATGCGATGTGAGATGATCGCTTGTGTTAAGAGCTGGCGTGTTGCAGGCGTTCCCCTCTGGTGTTCAGAGGATGATGCACTGAAGGAGTGTCGAGTGTTTAGATTAGATACAGGCTATAGCACATTCACTTAGAGCGGTGAACAGACAGTTTCACCATAGGGGTCACCCAAACCGAGTAGGTCTCGGAGTTGTAAAAGTGGAGCTTAGGTCTCTATGATCAGAAGTAGAACGGTGAGGTAGCCGTAAATGGCTGTTTATAGTCAATATGTAACAGCAAAAAAGTAAAAAAAATAAATTAACAATACTGTGCTATTAAAAATATCCTCGAAAAATCATATCTATAAAAATGAAACTGGATCAAAAAAGGTTTTGAGGGATAAATGTGATCAGACGTTTAGTAATTAGAAGCCATCCTCATCATCAGTATTACATAAAGCAAACGTGTTTAATCTTTTCTCTTTTGCTCCATTCCTGAAGAATTTCAACGTTTTTTGTCTGCAGAGTTTAAACAAGGATTTACTACGGGCTACGTTGTCTCACTTACCGAGAGATAATGTCTCTGTGGCAAAAAATGTAGTGACGTGGAGCTAAATATAGCTGCCTAAAAGGCTTGACACACCAGATCACAGGAAGCGGGAGATGGGAAGCACATTATTGACAAAGGCCCATTCTGCTGCTCATCAGGAAATATGGAACATTACTCCCCTTCACAAATGATTTGCTCTTGGCATTTGGGAGGGATAAAAAATCCAATATATTGGATTTGTGGGGGTCTATTTACAATGCATCAGTGTTATATAATTTGATGCCTTTCTACCACAAACAAGCTCTCTGTACTATTATCACAATGACCACCACTTTGTTGATTTGAGGATTTTTATCTGATAAGCCTATTAGAAAACAATTCCACTCGCATTTGCCATAATTGCCATAACGGAGCCTTTAAGGCTGTCGGGCCACTGGAGATAATTGGTGAGGGAGTAAAAAGGGGTGAGGACCCAGAGGTGTTTGTGTCACTAAAATGCAGCCAAATCACCAGGACAAAGCAAAACAAAACTCGACAAAACACGGCGTCAGTCGAGAGGCTTCCACCAATTCAGAGGTGAGTTGCCAGGTTACAGGCTCAATGCACAGAAGGCTTTATAATGAATCTCTCAAGACCTTTCCCTCAGGATCTCTCTCTTCCTCTCATTCACACATGGACACGCATGTGTGTGTCTACGTACAACTTCAGTCTTCAGCGAAATGTAGATTTGAGAGAAAGCCAGTCAATGATGACGAGGTTACAAAGGAAACCGTCTCCATCTTTTACTCTGAAACCCCTTGAATATAAATCTCATTGTCTCATTACATGCTGAACAAATATTTGACTCTTTCCATGATGTCGTTTCCCAGTATTACTTCACCGTCACGTTCAATCATGACAACCAGAAGGCTCTGGAGCTGCGCACAGAGGACGTCAAGGACTGTGACGAGTGGGTGGCTGCCATCACACAGGCCAGGTACCTCTAACACATGACCTGTCACCTACATGCACACATTCAGATGAGGACGTTCTGAGGAGAGAGACCGTGTTCGGAGTATTTGTGTTGTGTTGTGCTGTAGTGTTAATCAGTGTAATCAATCAGTGAAAGATAAGTACAACCCAGTGTGAACTTGCTTCACCAAACATCAGACTTAAGAGCTATATAAAAAAAAAAACCTTCACTGCAGGCTTTCAGGAACGAAGAGAAGGAGTCTGAAAGAGTTTTCGGAGCCTATCAGGTTAAAACTTGTGCCAACCAATGGATTAACATGTAATTCTTCAACTTATTGGAGGCATTCAAATGGTCAATTACAGTATTTTTAAAGGGGCAATGTGTAAGAATTATTTGAAAAATAACTACAATTATCAACAGAATGTGAATAAATAATGTGCGATGAAGAGAAATCTACTGAAGTTAGCACGCTAACCAGCTAGCCGCGGCCATTCATGGTCCAAAGCTTGTGCGCTAGTGGTGTAAACAGTAACACTCTCCTGGTCCCTGATCTCCCAGTCCGAACCGCTAGCTGCATGGCTAACTAGCTAAGAGCAGCTACAGTTAGCAGCAGTTAGTGGATACTCTGGTGAAATAAGCCTACCCCCTGTTTGTTTTGAATATGAATTTGACAGGTGGGAAATTTTTACATATTGTCCCTTTAACTTATTACAACCTGATAGATAGCAAAGTCCACAAAGTCCTCTTAGTTTAGCATGTTTGTACGCTACGTACGAAAATGTTAAGCATGCTAGCAAAAGGCACTTTAAAAGAACCAGAGTATTGGACAAATTGAATTTGTGTTGCTTTAAAAGTCTAATTAAAGTCTATTTCACTCATTAATGGTGGTTTCAACCGTCAAAATTTCCACTTTCTGTCAATGCCAGTATTCCCCTGAATGCACCATGTAGAGGTCAGTGTATTTGGGGTCAAGGTTTAACTTAATTGAATCCTCGCTGCACAACCTGATGGAAAATGAACGTACTATGGATGTGCAGCTTCCTGAGAGAGCGCAGACGCTCTTCTCATTGGGAATAATGGCCTTGCTCTGTTTAATGTCGAACTTGCCCTTTTGGTGTGAAAGCCCTGTCAGACTCTTTTAAGATTAGCCTCCACTGGATTATTGTGTAGATTCCCTTTAATTATTGTTAAAGTTTAGAAAGCTCTAATAGAATAAAAGTATTATTATTAGACTTGATCCATGGAGGTTTATAATGAGTGAAATGCGCCTTTAAGATTCAGAGACAAAAGAGGGTCATGAAGGCCGAGCGATACAATCACTGTAAATGTCAGCAGTGTGCATTTGTATGGCGAAAGGTCAATTGATTAGACTCATTGAAGATTACATTGATTAGTGCTCGGTTGAGGCAGCAGCACTTACTGTACAGGAGTAAGTTGGCCTGTGAGCATGTAACACACAGCAGGGCAATGAAACATCTGTATTTACATACAATCATATTGCTTTTTTATGATATTCTGATGCTTTGATTTTCTTTCCCAGCACTTATTTCTGTCAGAACAATTCCAGTTTAACAAGCAGTGTTGCTTTGTTGGATCAAATCAGACTAAAACCCTTTGTTGGACTGGACAATGCACAGAATTATTGCTCATGCAGAACCAGCCTTTACACGTGGTTTGCTAAGCCTGCAAGTATTTGAAGAATCGGTTGCGTAAGCGCCTGCGCTCTGGTGGTTCAGGGTCCGTGGTTCAAACACATGCTGAACAGAGGTCTGCTTGTGCTTTGATAAATCCATGGAGAGCCCATGAAACATGCGTTAATGAGGTCCTTACAGTGTCTGTGTGTGTGTTTAGTTACAGGAACCTGGCTACAGAGCATGAGACCCTCATGCAGAAGTATCTCCATCTACTCCAAATAGTGGAGACGGAGAAAACGGTTGCCAAGCAACTTCGACAACAGATAGAGGATGGGGAAATCGAGATAGAGCGGCTAAAATCAGAGGTAACTCGCCATGAAATTTCATTCTAGTAATACCTGTGTGTGTGTTTTGTCTTACTGCACGGCACTCAGTGGAGACGGAGAGTGAAAAGATGGAAGTGAAAGTAGTCGAACACATTGTTTAAAGACAGAAATGGGGGCACAGGACAAAGGTCACGACCCAGATTACTAACCACAGTTCTGTGAGTTCACGGCGAGCGTCGCAGCTCGCAGCGCCCCCGGGATGTCCTTGTTAGAGACTCTGCGATACTGTTGAGTGTTTTGTATTCTCATTATTCAGTCTAAACTAGATCAAATGCATTTCTCTTTAATGTGCTAATGGATAGCTCCAATTCAATTGGATGTTTTCAATATGCATGAATCGGCTTCTATTGTAGGCGACGCTGCAGTCTGCACCAAAAATGATAATCAACAACGTCTCACTTTTCATGGCTAAAACGTGTCGTAGTAATGGATTTTGGGTTGTTTTATTTAATGTAAGTGCTTTATTAAAAAGGTGTCTATTCTTATTCATACATCGTTTCATGATGAAAATGAAAAAACAGTATTGAAAGGAAACATTTTGATGCAGCTGGTACAGTTTGTTCACAAAGTCTTTGGAAGCAGCTAATGGATGGTAACGAAGTTGAACAAAAACCAAATAAAAACATTGAATAAGACATTCATAATCATAATAAAACACACAGAGAGAGGGAGAGAGAATATGACGTGACCGAGTTCATGAGTAGGATTTTAGCTGCGTACAGTATGAGCCCACTCAGCCAATGCAATGTCTGATTCGTGTTGGATTTCAGATCGCTGGTCTGCTCAAGGACAATGAGAAGATCCAGTCGAATCCAGAGGTGCCTCCCAGTGAAGATGACACAGAGATCAAGAAGATCAAGAAGGTGAGATCAAGGAGAGGAAAAAGCCGGACTTTTCTTGTTAAGAAAAACTGAAGTAATGCAAAGAGCAAAACTTAAGTAAAAAAAGGGTATGGGAAGAGTTTGATCTGCTCAGGGATACGTATAGTTCCTGAAACAACACTACATCATCTCTGGGCACCTGCAGGTTTTATTTTTAACCTTCATTTATTCAGGGAAGCTCACACTTGCATTTAAAGCAGGGAGCTCCTCGTCCACTAGCGTGCTCTGTCTTCAGCTCTACTGAAGCTGCTGCCTCCTTAATAAAGCTTGGAGTTTGGAAAGTTTTGGAAAGCCCCTTACTGTAAGGCTGTGGCGATGAAACAACTTTTTTCACTAATAAACACCATCAAGGTTATCAACTAGCTAGAACATCTATTAACTAAAGAGGAAGAGGGTTGTTGGAGACCAAAACAGAGCTAAAAGGAGAGTCAAACAGGTTGTTGGACTTTGGTTTGTCAGGTCGGCAGAAAACACAAATACAAATAGATGCTGCTGTCTGCAGGATGTGTTTGCAAGCACGTACTCCATTGCAACTGCATAAGGGATTAATGTGTCATTAAGAGCTTGTTGTGCTGCCCAAAAGTGACCCAAAAAATTAATAGATGCATTTTTTTTTTAAATAAACACTATGAATTCTCTAGTTGCTATTACAGTAACCTGAGCTAGCTTTAGCTTGGCTTCGTAGCGGTGACAAACATTAGCTTCTGACTTGAAAACTTTATGTTTACTAGCATTAACGTTGAGCTCCGTCTCACAGTAGCTTTTTCTTTGGTTAACATTATGTGACAACTTACTGAATAGTGACAGTGACAGGTTGTCACTATCTAACAATTAGCCCCTGTTTGACAACAGCTAACGTTAGCATTTAACCAATTCCTCGCTAACATTACCGTTGAAACCTGCTGGATTACCTCAGAAAATATGCAATAAACATAAACATACTACTGCTTTGAGTTAGCTTAACTCTTGTGTGCTTACCTTTGTAATCACAGGTCCAGAGTTTCCTGCGAGGCTGGATTTGCCGCAGGAAGTGGAAAACCATCATCCAGGACTACATCCGTTCACCTCACGCCGAAAGCATGCGGAAGAGGAACCAGGTGGTGTTCAGCATGCTGGAGGCCGAGGCCGAATACGTCCAGCAGCTCCACATCCTGGTCAACAACTTCCTGCGGCCGCTCCGCATGGCCGCCAGCTCCAAGAAGCCGCCCATCACGCACGACGATGTCAGCAGCATCTTTCTTAACAGGTGGCTGGTGGTGAGACTGGAGACTGGTTGTGATAGTGGTGTGACTCGGCACAGTGGGAACAGCCGACACTTGTGAACAGGAGAGAGAGAGAGACAGTCGCTCATGACCGCCATTTTGCTTATTTGTTTTATTAGTGAGACCATCATGTTCCTCCATCAGATCTTCTACCAGGGACTCAAGGCCAGGATAGCCAGTTGGCCGACACTTGTGCTGGGTAAGAGAGACCGAGACAGCACCTCAGTCACCCATACAGTTCAATACAGTACATACAGAAAAAGTTTGGGGACCCCTGTATTACCTCATGCTCCTAAAATATTTTATGATTAATGCACAGGAAAACAAATTTAATGAGACGTGTATATTCCTGAAGATGTCTTCCTCTCTTTACAGCCGACCTGTTTGACATCTTGCTGCCAATGCTGAACATCTACCAGGAGTTTGTGAGGAACCACCAGTACAGCCTGCAGATCCTGGCTCACTGCAAACAGAACCGAGACTTCGACAAGCTGCTGAAGCAGTATGAGGCCAAGCCCGACTGTGAGGAGAGGACGCTGGAGACATTTCTCACTTACCCCATGTTTCAGGTAAAGCAACACGGTTACAGCGGAGAGGACTGGAGTGTCATTACACAATTCACACATAGTTTTATAACCTAGTCTGTGGTTTTTGTTCAGCATGCAAGGTACATGTTTTTCAGCACGTATCCATAAAGTACCTTCCTTTTTTAGTTTTTGAAATAGACTTAAATATAGAGCCTCACGCCCGCATAGCTCTTATTTTCATCTATATTTGTTTGTTGTCTTTATGCAGCAGAGTTTGCAATCTTTCAGAGTTAAACACATTCATTCTGGTTTGGTCTAAAGTCGACCAATGATTTCGGGAAAATGGCATATAAGTATAAAAATGACGACTGTTGATCGCGGCTCCCCGTTCAGGTAACAGGTGCAGCATTGAAACATCATTTTATCAAAATTCATAATAATCAGCACTTACGGTCCGGATAAAATATGAAAACTGTGATCTTAAGTTACAACGTCTCCCTTAGGAGGCCATAAGTATTTTTTAAGACTGAAAATGGATAATAATACTGTACGTTTTTAGAAATTGGACCATTGTGAGATGTTACCTCGGATTTTATAGCGTCGAACTGTAAAAGTCACACTCTTTCACAACAGTCTGTGTTTACCTGTTAAACTTGGTCTGAGGTTTTCAAAGCTCCTTCAACAACAGAACAACGATGCCGATACGCTCGAAGTGGAGACATAAAAATAGCTGTTAAGGTGATAAAGGAAATACACAGTAGTGTTTCATGGAATATTTATTGTATATGTTGTTTCAAGTGAAAGTGAACAAAAGACACATTTGGTCTTTATGCTTGTCAGACAAACTGTGGTGTCGAGTCGTTACCAGTCGAAGGCCGTTTGAGTGACGATGCTCGACCCTGCCGTCTAAACAGCTTTAAATCTCTCGACCTTTCAAACTTTCAAGTGTGTGCGTGTGTTTTAACTCAAAAGGATTAAAGATACTCATTTCAATAAGCGGTTCAAACGTGTCTCTCTCTGTTTCTCCGTCAGATTCCTCGTTACATTCTGACGTTGCACGAGTTGCTGGCTCACACCCCGCATGAGCACGTGGAGAGAAACAGTTTGGACTACGCCAAGTCAAAACTGGAGGAACTTTCCAGGTAGATCAATCAGCCAATCGAGCAACTGAAAACGTGTTGTATGTTATACTACAGTATATGCTACAAGTCTGTGAAGTATCTGAATTCATATACGAGTATGATTTTGTTGTCCTTCCAGAATCATGCATGATGAGGTGAGCGAGACTGAGAACATCAGGAAGAACTTGGCTATCGAGCGGATGATTGTGGAGGGTTGTGAAGTGCTGCTGGACACCAGTCAGACGTTCGTTAGGCAGGGTAAGTTTGTTTTGTGGTCACATTAACACACTGACAGTAACAACACAAATTCCCAATGAATTTTAAATGATGAACACTGAGTTTTATATTGATTTGTTTGCTAACTTTATGGTTAGCAAAAACACCAAACACAATCTACAGTACATGTTAGGATAATATCTCAGCAGTCTATAATTAACAGCAGAGTTGTCACATTATGATTGTTTATAAGGCTGTCGCAGTCTTTTAATATGCTTTTAATTAGGAGGTAACTTACTGTGTCCGAGCCCGACTGATATATCGGTTGGTGGATACTATTGGCTGATATTGGCCTGTCAGACATATGCCAGCGCTGTAGATGTTGTCTGGTATGAGCCAATATGACAACTTTTTTTTTTTTTTTACAAAACATACTGCAGAAAAAAATACTTGGGGTGATTAGTAATAATTACATGTCCAGTGAAGTTTACTGTTTCATATCCTGCCTCCAATACACACCTCATGGCTGAGCTGACAACAGTGCTAAAAGGAAATGCTGATTCAGTATTGTCACTTCAGATATCAAATATCAAAGTGACGGAGCATTACTGAGATTAGTAACTATAATACAATTGTAAACCCTTACACAGACTAGTTACAGAAGAAAAAGTACATTAAAAACATTTGGAGTCATGTGACGGTGTCCACATGGAAACTGTTGCATGAGTGAGTTGCATCGTCAAAGCACAGACGTGTGCTCTGACGTCAAATATTATCCTTCAGCGTGCATAAAACGCCGTCCTCACACATCTCTCCTGTCGGGATGCTTCACATGTGATCTGGCCCAGATATTCAGCACCTTCCTCCATCTCTGCAGACATGTGAACAAAAGAATTGATTACTGACGCGCAAACACACGCCTGTTATATATTTTTACTAGAAGCTTGAATATTTACACCAAAAATGTACTTTCAAAATACAGTTTGTCTTTTAACTGTCCAGGCACCAATTACAAGATGAAGTTCAGTGTCGGTATCAGAAGTTGAGAGCGAAGAGATGTGAGATGTGTTTGCGTATCTCATCTGCGTTTGTGTGTGTGTTACTGACTCCACAGGTTCCCTGATCCAGGTGCCTATGAGCGAGAAGGGGAAGATCACGAGAGGCCGACTGGGCTCTCTGTCTCTGAAGAAAGAAGGCGAGAGACAGTGCTTCCTCTTCTCCAAACATCTCATCATCTGTACCCGCGGCTCCGGGGGAAAACTCCACATCACTAAGGTACGGCGGGATTGTAATCAAGAGGACCTGATATTAAAAAATTACAACACAATCATTTATGGTTAACTTTAAACCTGATAATAACTAATTACACCAATAGTTCAATTAAGACTTATTAATATCCATCGCCAAAGAAGCAGGTTGTCTTGTCATTTAGTTTATCTTGATTACACTGTGTTTAGCAACTGTTAATCATAACATTGACCCAGATTTAATAAAACTATCCAGAAGCCTGCACTGTCTACTAGCTGGTAACAAGCTGTATGTGACCTTTCACCCCCGCCACAGAACGGAGTGGTCTCCCTCATAGACAGCACACTGATGGAGGAGCCAGAGGGGACAGATGACGAGTGTAAGTTACTAAAGACAGTTTCTTCAAATGTTTTCTTAACATGTTGGCCTGTACGTGGGAATGTATGCGTATGGTATACAGAGTAGGGCTGCATGATATTTGAAAAAAAGCAGAGCCTGCATGTCACTTAAAAGCACCAAACTCTCCTTAAATCAGGCTCAGTTATGTAATATCAGACAGACTTCATCTCTTGTTCAGTCGATTAGTCATTGAAATGAGAACCGTGCAAGTTTTTCTCTTTGTATTAAGCAGCAAAAAAAGTTGTGACATGACATTTTTTCAGTTAATTTGCCTTCTTGACATGGCTTGATGTTGTCATAAGCACCGACTGGTTGAGTGGTGTTGGTTTGCACGTGATTTATTCAAGGTAACCACGGTGCATCATTGTGGATAATACTGCTGTGCTTTCATGCCACACTTTACAAATTAGAGGCTGCGGATGGAAAACACATATCTGCTGCTGCCGCTGCCTTCAGATGAATGTAGGGATTTAATCTTCAGAGGGCTTTCATACAGTGTAAAGGCAGGTTTTTTTGTAGCAGATACTGGTAAGAATCAGTCAGCTTTGGCTCAGTATGGAAGGCTTTACCCATCACAACACTTTTATTTTTAATGTTGAGCTGGTTGGGTAATATCTAGAATGTGTCTCAATATTGGCAACACCATCTGAAAAAGCACAGCAGGACTCCCTGTTACACAACTCCTTGATGATTTTTCCTTCGTTCTACAGTAACTCATCAGGCAGGACTCTCATGAGATGGGATTTTTCTCACTTTTGAGGCCCTACCGATTGGTTAATGTTTCTAAATGTTTAAATCAACTATGTTTTATTTGATAAATATGACTTAAAGTGACATATGTCATTTCAGTTATTCTTGTTTGCTCCTCTTTTTTATCCTAGTGTTTTCTCAGTGAATGTATTTGTCCCTGTCACTGTAAAATGAAGGTTGTTGAATTTGTGCCTTGCAGCCAAAGGGGAGCGGAGCGGCCAGGACACGGAGCACCTGGACTTCAAAGTGATGGTGGAGCCCAAAGATGTCCAGCCTTACACGGTCATCCTGGTGGCTTCATCCCGACAGGAGAAGTCAGCGTGGACAAGCGACATCAGCCAGGTATGTTTCATTAGATGGGGAACAGTTTGTATAACCTAGAAGGCCAGCACTGAAACATCTAATCTACATCTACTGTAGGACAGAACGTAGCCATTAAAATGATCAGAACAGAAAACCACTGTGGCGTCTGACCATCAGGAGTAGAAACTTGTCCTGTCCAATGGTTTGTTACACTCACAGGGCACCTTTTCTCTGCTTCCCTCACCTTACAGTGCATCGACAACATCCGCTGCAATGGTCTGATGATGAACGCCTTCGAGGAAAACAGTAAAGTCTCTGTGCCGCAGATGATTAAGTGAGTTGGACACCGTGCAGGAATACACATACAGTATACATGCATAATTTCCGCTAGCGCATTAATGGTAAATCCTTTTATGTGTTAGCATCAAGCTAAGGGACTAAATTGTATAAAATCGATTCAGAAATAAAAGAATCGATCCATGATATCGTAAAAAAGACTAAAATCATGAAACTTAAGTGAATCAATTTTGTTTCCACCCCTGATAAATATATGAAAAAATACATGAAAACTCACACGTGTATCAAGACCCTCGGTGACACTGTGGCCTAATTCGACCTGTAGCCCTTAAACCAAGTCTTAGCAACCCTTGCACAAGAAGTAAGAACTATAAGAACAATAAATTAAAAGTCTCCTTCTGCTTGTGTGTGTACTCGTTTACTAGAAAATCTTTGCCCCCTGAATGTAACTCAACAGTGACCCTCACACAACATCTCCTGCATTGTTCAAGAGCCCTGAATGATTCAGTGTTCAGTTCCCTGATTCATTTACAGCCTGTAGAGGCCAGTGAGAAGACTTACCAGAGAGTCCGCATCAGTTTTTAGTAAAGTTATAAAGGCTGTGCAACCTATTCCGAAGAAGGAGTTTACATATTTCACATTTGTATTCTGGTATTCAGCCTTAAAGCTCTGCTCACTACCCCACACATGACCACAGCAGTATAGAAACTGGAAGGCTGCGACTAACATTCCTAACCTCGCTTGAACTCCAACGCAGGTCGGACACCAGCTTGTACTGCGACGACGTCGACATCCGCTTCAGCAAGATGATGAACTCCTGCAAGGTGCTGCAGATCCGCTACGCCAGCGTGGAGCGCTTGCTGGAGAGGCTGACCGACTTGCGCTTCCTCTCCATCGACTTCCTGAACACCTTCCTCCACTCTTACCGCGTCTTCACCAGCGCAGACGTAGTTCTGGACAAGCTCATCACCATCTACAAGAAGCCCATCAGCGCCATCCCTGCACGGTGAGTGATGACCCGAGCTGATTCCCAGAGGTTTAATGAGGGATTTTAAGAGCTCGCTGGTACGAAATTGTCCGTACTAACCAGGTTGAGGTTGAGGTTAACAGAGAGCGGTTGAAGATGTCAGTTTTATGTCTTGTTCTGCTGACTCCTGTGTGCACATTGTTTTATTTGTTTGGTAATTTACTGCACCGAGATGCAATTTCTTCTCCTCATACTTCCGGCATGCGCTATTTTGATTTCACACCTGTGGATTCTGGGAACGTCTGCAGCTGTAGTTCAAAATGGGTCATATTTGTCTGAATGCCAGTTAGCAGCATTTGTCAGGTATGAAAGCTTATGAAAGTACTTTGATATGTGACTTGTTTTTCCATGCTAGTGCTTCAGTAAGTCGCTCCACCACCTTCATCCAGAATAAAATATCTTTTCTCTTGCGTGCATGGTCCCCAGATGATGAATCCTACTGACACCTGTTTTATCACGCTGTTTCAACAGATTTGACCCTTTGTCGCCTGTAGAGAAAGTCTCCAGGCTCCATTAAAAAATCACTCCTTTTTGTGAGTTTTTGAGTTCGGAGAAACTTAATAAACATTGTGAAATGTTGTCCATGACAAATTCCTACGCATTTGGGCCTTCTGGTAAATTCGGCTAATGCTACACATTAAGTTCCTTCTCTCTTTGCGTAAAAAAGATGTGATGAGAAGTAACAGACTTCGAGCTTTCAGCTTATGATCAGATCAGTCAGGACGGATGGTAATACCAGGTCTGAACATCCTCATAGTCTTGTTACGGTAAACCAACATCGGGAAACTATCTGAGCGTAGAGGATAAATGAAATGTGATCAAACTCTGGGTGCATCAGTCAACAACTGCATAAGTATTGGATACTGTGAAGCCATAGATGGAGAGTTTATTTGTATTGCACCTTTCAAGCAACAAGGACACTAATGAGAATAGACATGAAATGCATGGCATCAGAGGAAAACTGTGATTAAGTTACTTTAGAGTTCTCATGAGGTGTTTTTACTTTATAATTTCATATGTCCCTTCATATTTTCTGTTAAAGTTAAAGTGTACGACTTCAAACAGCAGAGCTAAAGCAGTTTATTGCATTCATCTCTGTGAGGCAGATCTCTGTATGTTTGTGACGACTCGGAAAAGGAACAAAGTTTGATCATTTTCACACATTTTCTCCTGAGGATGCAGCAACAGCGCTGTAATGGTGCAGTGAAAAGGTGGGACTTCCCCGGTGTCTGGATTCGTCTTTGCTCTCACGTGGACTGTCTGTAGGCAGCCCATCATGCTATCATGGCCTCGTCCAGGTGAGAAGGGACCGGAGGAGAGGCAGCGAGAGGTCACACCGACACGTCCACCCCTCTGTCTTCTGTCCGCCATCACAGTTAATTGGGTCCTGCGTCCGCCCACCTCTCCCTAACCCCTCCTCCTCTCTCTCCTTCCTCTCTTTACCCTTTTCCGTTCTCTCACTTTTATTTTTCTTTCCACAAGTCTGACCGTTCTTCTCTCCGCTGCGCTGTCACCATGGCAACCCTTCACTCTGCTGCAGGACCCCACCCTCTCCCTCTCTCCTCATCTTCTCCCTCCCTCTCTCCCTCCCTCTTTCTCTCCCTTTCTCCCATCATCTGCAGCGACTCTACGGTATTAAATATTGATGGTGGTGTTTTGCACCCAGACCCTCCTCTCCTCTCCTCTCCTCTCCTCTCCTCTCCTCCTCTCCTCTCCTCTCCTCTCCTCTCCTGCTAAATTACCTCCTCTTGTCATTCCTCCTTCCTGCTTTACTTGTGTCCTCTCTTGACTCTCCACTTTTCCTTTTTTGCTTTGCGTTGTCTTTTTCATTTTTCTTTTTGACTCGCCCCTCGTCTACCTCTCCTTTCCCCTAAACTTCCTTCCCTCATTCCCATCTTTGCTCCCCTCATCTCCTTTTTCTTCTACTGTTTTGCAAATTTAGGCGAGGAGACACAACATGGCTGCAGCTATAACACCACAGAGGGCTGGAGGCTTCCCATTCGCCCACTCCCAGCCAGCAGCCTTCGCTGTGGTGGAATCCATATCCACTATGTTGCTCCTCTCTCGCCCCCTCCCTCTCAGTCTTGCTGTTTATGCCCCTGCTTTTTTTTTTCTTTCCTTTTTTTCTGCACTGCACCTCTGTCTCTTTCTCCCACTTTCCCTCTCCGTTTCTATCTGGCTCCCCTTTTCTCTCTGTTTCTCTCTCCCCGTGTCTCTATGGGCCTCCCCTGGGCTGGTTGCTGTTGGCAGCACCCGTGCCTCCCACACTGTCACTTGACATGCTATTTATAGGCCTTCAGAGGGGGTGGCTCTCAGTGCAAGGAGGATGCTGTCTTAAACAATGTAGCTTAAATAAAAGAGGCAGGAGCTCCCGAAGAGCCCTGTGGTTAATGTGTTCCCTCTCTGCTTCTGTGTACAGACACCAAGTGCACCATGAACACCCATTGTCTCCATTTCTCCCCTCTGCACTCTCTCCTATTCAGGTCACAGGGAATAATTACCCAAAATCCCCCAGAAAGTGTTAGTAGTGAAAGATGCGCTTCTGTCTTTCTCACCCGTCCCTCTGTCGTCTCCTCTCTTTCATCCTCTCCTTTCCCGCAGTTCTTTGGAGCTCTTCTTCGCCAGCAGCCAGAACAACAAACTCCTCTACGGCGAGCCACCCACGTCGCCGCGTGCCAGCCGCAAGTTCTCCTCCCCTCCTCCTCTCTCCATCACCAAGACGTCCTCGCCCAACCGCCGTCGCAAGCTTTCGCTCAACATCCCCATCATCACAGGGGGCAAAGCCCTGGACCTGGCCGCACTCAGCTGCTCTCCCAATGGCTATGCAAGCATGCACTCCACTATGTCACCCTTCAGTAAGACCACCCTCGACATCAACAAGCTCTATGTGTCCAGCACCATGGCCAGCAAACTCTCCGACGACGGAGAGGCCAAATCTGAAGGCAAGACAGAGGAGTCTGCCTCCAACAAGCAAGGTCAGAATCACTGTCTGGGTCAACAATACAACCAAGTGGACATGTGATTATCTACTCACCCTCATGCCGATGAAAAGTCAGGTGAAAGTGCTCATCTACTTCGGTTGCTTCAACGCTGTTTTGCTGTGAAGCTCCGGAAATGTTTTGTAGATTACGAAACTTTTCCTGACTTTCCATTCGCATGGGGGCGACAAGATAATGATTGAATTTTCTTTTTTGGGTGAAGTTATCCTTTAAAATCCTATTAATTTGTTTAATAATGTTATAAAATTCAACCGACCAAGATTTTCAGCTACGAACACATAAACCTTTTGTTGCCCTCTCCGCCCGTTTTCCAAGCTCACTCAACCCAACACTTCTTCTTCTTTGCTGTATTTTTGTCTTAACTGCAAAACACTTTTTGTTTTTTTAATCCAGATCTGTCGGTGAGAGAGGAAGGCGACGAGGAGCCAAGTCAGAGTGACGAAACAGAAGCAGAAATGTCTCCTCCCAAGTCACCCTCGACACCCAAGAACGTCAAGTCGAAAAACTCTGGTAGGGTCTGAATTTGTCTCTCCGTCATTGTGTTTGGACCCAGTGTTGTCCTGTTTAAGCTGTTTTATATCTGGGACCCTTTTAGAGCATCTTGTGAGCTACTTTTGAATCCCAATCCACCAGTTATAAAAACAAATGAGTTGGCAGGATTGTTAAGTAATTGGCGAGAATGTAAGAGTTGGCAAACTGCAGAAGCTTAGCGCTCGGTGCGAGTGACATACAGTACTTGCCAGCGGGGCGTCTTGGCGAAGGCGAATATGACAAAATAAAATCAATAATAATAGATCATGTCACTAACAAAAGCTATTGGTAACATGAAGCACATTTAACAGGCCTGCTTTTCTTGTGTTACACCCTCTGTGAGCACTTGAATGAATCATTCCAACTGGCAGATTTCATGACTTCACTTGTCAGAAAACCAGGGAATATGAAATGAGCAGTTAAACTGAAATTCAAGCTGATTTTAAAAGATAAATTGTCGAGCGAAAGACCGGTTGGACTTCAGATCACCGGTCAGCAGGTTATTTCCTGACTGAGTCAGCAGTGAAGAACAATCAGGCTTAAAACAGTTATTAGACATTTTGCGAAATACTCTTATTCATGAGCAGGGCGACCGATAATCTTGCCCGTGCCCAGGACAAAGTGATCTCCAAAGGGCCCCCCAGCAGATCACTTTAAGAGGAGCCGTTTTGGCCCTTGTACGACCCAGGGCCAGGACTAGCCTGGCTCTCTCTAAAGGTAACAAAATCCACGTACTAGCATGTCTAAAGCTCATAAATGAAAAATTAGATCACATTAAGTATTATAACGAGAAATGCTGGTTTTATGGGGGTCATGTGCTGGACTATTTCTTGGCTGGGTGCCACCAGCAATGACTCAAGGAAGGTATTGTGCACCGCCAGGAAAAGGTTTGTCACAAACCACACAGCATTGTTCAGTCTTCAACTTGCAGAGGTGCTGGTAGGCAGATTTTTTTCACATTTCAGTCGGACTGTTTTCCCCGTTTCCAGTCTTTGTGCTTAGCTAAGCCTACCGGCTCCTGGCTGCAGGTAAATATTTGCAGTACAGGCATGAGAGTGGTATTCATATTTTCTCCTCTTCGACAAAAAGAGAAATAAAAGGGAGCGTATTTCACAATTTGTCAAAGTATTGTTTTCATGAGGCACATAAACATTTCATTCATCATTACTTAATGTGTAGAAAGCAGGGGCCACTGGCAGCTGTCTCAGAATAGAGGTAGGAACGCATCAGGGACAACTCAAGTTTTCGGTTTGAATCAATAGTATCGGTGTTTTAGACGTTAGTGTGATTTTAACCATCAGATCCATTTTTACAGCAGCATCAGATTGTGCATGTGAGAAGTGCAAACATGTTGAGATGAGAAGAGTACATCACAGAGCTAATTAAACCCTGCTACAGTACACAGTATAGGAAACTTTTTTTTTTTTTTTTTCAGAAAATGACAAGCGTAACTGTAGCCAAATAAGGTCTTGATAAAAACCACCCACAGGCTCCCGGCCCTCCCCGTACTGCACAGAGAGGGAGCATCCACCCCGTAGGTAGTCAGGCACAATTCATCCCCAGTGTGCTCTCTTCCCACGGTGCTGGATACAAGGGAAGCCAGTGCCTTGTGTGAGTAGGTGGAAGGAAACCTTGTACCTTAGCAACGATGTGCATGTTCTTCTATACCGCCCCCGGCTGAACGGAGGAAGGCAGGGAGGAAGGGAGGGAGGCAGAGACAGTGGAGTGTACACCGTCACTGCACGAGCTGCAGGACACACTGTGCTCGCTCGGTTTTAGCTCTCTGTTGCCCTCCACTGGTCAACAACTTTGATTATACACAGATAGTCTAACCATGTATTTAATCACTGAGCTGATTTCCCTTTCAGCCTAATCCTGTATGCCGAGAGGGTTGTAATATTTGTGTATGTCAGAAAATAAGACGTGTTCTCGATTCAGTGATTCAATAAAGAGTGATTATGGATTTTAATCTTTAAATCTCTCTGTTTCGTTTCCCTCCCTGCAGAGTTTTCCCTGTTCTCCTTCAACAATGGCATGGTGGTGTCATCTTGCCGGGAGCTGGACAATAACCGCAGTGCCCTTTCTGCCGCCTCAGCCTTCGCCATCGCCACCGCTGGTGCCAATGAAGGCACTCCGACCAAGGAGAAGTACCGTCGTATGTCGCTCGCCAGCACAGGTCAGTCGCATGAGGGGATGGCTGTTGACCAACAGAGAGGCTTTTTGAAGGACCATCAGAAACAGTGGCTAAAATCTACTATGATTGAATTGAAATTGATTGTTGATGATTTTGTAAAAACAGTAAACTGCTATTTGGATTATCAAGACACACTTCTGGGAAAAGATTGTGACATAAATCAAGTGAAGTCAGCACTGGTCCAAAGCTAAAACAGTGGAGTACTGCATGACCACCAGGGGGCGTCCAAACAAATTATAAATGAGAAGCTCTCTGTCCATTTAATGCCATCATTTAAGCAACCTTTTATATATATATATCGATATATGATAATAACTTTCATTTTTGAAACATCTTTCATTGATTTAATTGTAGGTGACCGCTGCTCTGAATATTGCAAGCCATAATTTAAAGTTAACTGTAAACCACATGTCTTGAGAAAAACATTTCCTGACTTAAATTTCTTGAATGCCAAGTTTATACTTAAAGAAATATTAAAGAACAAATAAGGGGAATACATATATGATTCTAGTGAGGACCTCAGAAACACTAAATGTAGATTCATATCTTAAATACGAAACATAAAAGACGACGTGAGTCTGCAGGTCAAGATAATAGTATCACATATCTGGGTGCTCTGTGATCAGTTTGAGTGTAACTTTGTTAAACCTGCCTCCAGGTTTCCCCACAGACCAGAGGAATGGAGACAAAGAGTTCGTCATCAGAAGAGCTGCCACCAACAGAGTCCTGAATGTGCTGCGTCACTGGGTCTCCAAACACTCGCAGGTACACTTCACCTTTTCCTGCCGTTTGCTGTTTCTTTACATCTTTCTATGTCCTTTCAGAAGAAAAAAACGAACTTTTGAAACGACTTCTCCTTTTGTTCCTCAGGACTTTGAGCTAAACACAGAGCTGAAGATGCGGGTAATTGGCTTCCTGGAGGAGGTGATGCATGACCCAGAGCTCCTGACACAGGAAAGAAAGGCAGCTGCGAATATTATCAGGTCGGGTTTTCCGTTAATGATGCTTGATCGCACATACAGTCATATGACGAATCTGTTTGCCAGCACCCTGTGCAAAAAAAGGTTTCTACAACTGTATTTATGATGCCAACAATTGTAGTCGTGGTACTGACAACTGAACAACTGGAGATACAGTACATCGACCTCTGTTCTGCCAGCCTCCACCAGTTTTCTCTGGTGGCAGCTACAGAAAGAAGACACTCTTCACCCTTTTTTTTGAGCAGCATAGATAACTTTATTGTCCATTAAAATACATGAACTGGAGATTTGCTGAGGGTGATCTAACAACCTAGCAGCTTGCAGCATGCTGATACAGATTATCAGCCTGTGGAGATGACGTCAAATGTGTCCTTAACCTAAAATGAGCAAAACAGAAAAATGAATACCCAGTGTACTAGGTCAGGTTTGGCACTCTTCTGTATCTATTAAGGTCATGGTAATTGTGGACAAAACTGTCGAATAACAGCACTTTTCTCTTTCTGCATGTAGGACTCTCACTCAGGAGGACCCTGGAGACAACCAGGTCACCCTGGAAGAGATCACACAGACGGTGAGAGACAGACTACAAAAGCCTATTTCAGCATTAAAAGAAAAACTCTTACTTCAAATTATTTGGTGTGCTGTAGAAATGATTTGCACTTCAGTTGTTAAAACGCTTTTCATTGTGTGTGTGTGTGTGTTTGCATGTGTGTGTCAGGCCATGGAGGACTGTAAGACCGAGCCATTCGAGAGCCACTCTGCCCTGGAGATAGCCGAGCAGCTCACACTGCTGGACCACCTGGTCTTCAAGGTCATCCCGTACGAGTGAGTACACACATGTACACGCGTGCGTGCAAACACACAAACGCAGGCAGGCACCGAATGTTGGTGTGTTTGTTCTCATTGATCGTTTGAAAAACATGTTTATTTCTACAGGGAGTTCTTCGGTCAAGGCTGGATGAAGAATGACAAGAACGAGAGGACTCCGTACATCATGAAGACGACCAAGCACTTCAACGATGTATGTAAAGAGATAGATGTGTATTATAGATAGATAGATAGATAGATAGATAGATAGATAGATGGATAATTATATTATTTTTCTCTCTCTCTTCTGTCAGATCAGCAACAGAATCGCCACAGAGATCCTGCACTGGGACGATGTCAACATGCGGGTAGCGGTGATCGAGAAGTGGGTGGCGGTGGCCGACATCTGCCGCTGCCTCCACAACTACAACGCCATGCTGGAGATCACGTCCTCTCTCAACCGCAGCTCCATCTTCCGCCTCAAGAAGACCTGGCTCAAAGTCTCCAAGCAGGTATCAGTCTCTTCTGACATGTTTATAGAAGATTTTCAGGTTTTTATTTCAAGGAATCACTGAAGTTCAGTTGTCTCAATCAAATTTATGGTTGCTGGCAATAATGGTTTGATCCATTTTTCCAGACCAAGACTGTGATCGACAAGTTACAGAAGCTGGTGTCATCAGAGGGACGGTTCAAAAACCTGAGAGAAGCTCTGAAGAAGTCAGTATCTCAAGCTCGTCACTTTCCTGTTCTCACACGTTGTGATGGAGGAGTTGTATATATTTTCCTTTATGTTTGTGTGATGTGTCTCTATATCTGTCCTGCCTTTTGTCAGCTGTGACCCTCCCTGTGTTCCCTACCTGGGAATGTACCTGACTGACCTGGCCTTCATCGAGGAGGGGACGCCCAACTACACCGAGGACAACCTGGTCAACTTCTCCAAGATGAGAATGGTAACGAACACCAGAGCGCTGATATACATTTAACAACATGCACATATGTTGTTTCTGGTCTCAAAACGCTTAAAGGTGCGAGATGTGAGAATTGGCCAGCTGTCGAATTCATACACAAAACAATACGCTTGATGCATCAGGTTGCATTGGGCTGGGCCGGGCTGGGGCTAACTGTTTAGCATGCTCACTTCAGTTTATATCTGTCATAACTTCAAAACTGTTAGTTCTTCACATCACTTTTTTTTTTTTGTTTTCAACCAAAATTCTTACATTTTGCAACTTTAATGTAGTTTGTTATTTTAGTCAGATGAAAAAATCAAGTATTGCGTCTGCATCAAGTATTGTGGACAAACCAATTTTATATGATTTTATTGACTTTGTCCGCAGATATCTCACATTATCAGAGAGATACGTCAGTTTCAGCAAACGGCTTACAAGATTGATTATCAACCAAAGGTGAGATTACTTCAGGTTTATCATTTACTGTGTGTTTTATACTTGAACAGACTTTAAGTTGTTGTTTTGAGGTATTATTTGACTAGTTTTGCAGTATCATTTTAGTTTTTCTAATTATACGTGTTGTTTAGCAAAAGGTATTTTCCTTACCGTTACTCAATATTGGCCAAATGTGAATTTCTTCAAGTTTAAATCATAAAAAATATCAAACTTTTTTTATCTATTAACCTGAATAATGTGTTTCTTTGATAACTAGACCATGATTGTAGAGGAAGAACGATACAATGTTTTCTCAGTGGATGTTATTCTCATTACATTAGTAGTTTATTCACAATATGAAGTTTACATTTCTATTATTTGTTCCAGATTTTTACATCATTTTGAGACACTAATTTTAAACCACATTTAGCAAAAGTCACAAAAACAAAAATATGCTGTTTTTAAACAAGAAGGAGTGAATAAAGGCTAATTTCCAGAGGTCAGCAGAACTGATATAACTGGTTTACATGCTGTCAGTAGACTCCTTTTCTAAATGTTGAGTCTGAAAATGAAAAAGACGCCTTTAAGAAACTGCTCTGTCTGTGTTCATCATCGCTTTAGGTTGCAAAGTACTTGCTGGACAGCAGTTCGGCGCTGGATGAGGAGAGCCTGTATGAAGCCTCCCTGAGAATCGAGCCCAAAATGTCATCATGAAGAGGATCTCTCTCTCTCGACCCTCACATGGAGTGTACAGGAACAATATATCATAATGTACATATACTATTATTTGTATTAGACACAGTAGGCTGTGCCCTTCTAGTTTGTGCTCCCCAATGGACTTGTTGTGTATAATTGTTATTAGAGACTGAGTAGAAGCCCAGAGAGGTTTAATTTATATAGTTACAGAGTATTTATATGTTATCTATCGTCTTAAACAACATTTTACGATAAAGTTATTTTCAACCACAGAATGAACAGATGAGAGAGTATACAGACACGAGGTTTAGTCATATCCTAATGGGCACGTGCAGTATGAGGAAGACTCGTCCATGAGCGACGGTGGTCACATTGGACACATGATGATCAACTCCCACTTTTCTGCTCAGAAGTCAAAGTCACAGTGAGAACTGGCCATAACCGCAGCGTCTTCAAACAGTCCCCCATACAAACATCCTGCCTGATTAGCACGTCGGCTGTTTCTTCAGCCTGTTTCTCCTCAAGTGTAGCGTCTTAAGAGCGAATACAAATATCTGCTAATCAACTAGCTGCATGAATTTAAAGCTGTAATCCTTAATGGCGGACACTGAATCACCGAAGACTACACATTTCTGAATGTCCATACAGTTAGCAGTTGTTGCAGAAAATGTATTCAGTAATAGTATCAAAAATTGAGTTTGACTTCATGAAAATGTAAAATTTAAAGGTAAAGTATGCAGGATTTGCAACTCAAAGTGAGTGTACTCTGCAGATACAGACACCACCACACACTTCTAGTAGGGGTGTGAATCGCAAGTTTCATCACGATACGACATTAAATCAATTCTTTGGTGAAACGATACGATATTTTCCAATATCACAAAGTCTGCCACGATGCGATTTTAATTAGATTCGATACAGGGGCCTGCGATCGATAGGAGACAATATCATGAGCCCATTTAACACAGTCAGTTACATTTATATCAACTCCGATTTCTCCGAAATCCAAAATATTTCCACACTGCTGACTTATTTCCGAAAGGAGAGTAAATAATGTCTAAATATATCTGAATAATGTCTTTTTCTTGGACACTAGCTAGCACAGGAGTTAAGCATGGACGGAGACGTGCCATGGGGATTTCAAAATAAAGGCGTATCTTAACGATGGCGGTGATTTAAATCGATGTTTTCATTTTGCATCGATGCTACTGGATCGATATATCGATTTAAATCAATGTATCGTTACACCTCTAACTTCTACTGGGTCATAATTTTTTTTTTTTAAATCCTGCGTAGTATACCTTTAAGATTTTAACATTTAGACCAATTTTTTTAACTTTAGAAATACAGGAGGTGAAAAGTGGGACTGCTGTCGTGGCTAAAGTTGAATCATGTGCTCTGATGTTTTATGTAGCCACGTTACTGACAAGGATGGAGGCAAACTGATAAGAGATTTACCTGCTGATTTCTGACCGAGCTGGGATTCATGTTTTCAGTTCGGAGAAATGGGTTTTTACGCTTATTATCACCTTACTCCCCTGGTGGGCAACATGATGTATATACAGTATAAGCACCGGGCAGTGTATGTAGCAGATGTAACCAATATTGAGCCACTTCAGGAAGTTAAAAATTCCCAGCTTCTACACTCAGACACTAAGAGCATAGTTTTTATGGTTAATCCTCTTTGGCCAGTGCATTATGGGTTTGCCTTAAACCATGAAATGGATTATATACCACAAAAGTATGTAAACTATTTTGTTCTACGATTTGCCAATGAAGCAGAAACTATTTGCTGTGTACAGTACCGTGTACAGGCAGTCCGATGCATTTCCTAACGTGCAATGTGTTTAAAAACATATCCCTCGAAATGTGTTATCCTTATGATCGTTCAACTCTGTAATAACTTTTTGCCGTGTACGATACTTTAAAAACAAACGTTGAAAGCAACTTATAAGTGTAACACATTCTGTATCCTGTCTATTCACAGCGTGGTAGCGGGAACTATACAGTAGTAATATCGTGCTGATTCTTGGAATATTTATAGGTATTTTTTACAGGCTTTGTATAGAAAAACACCTAAAGCTTAAGTGGCAGGCATGTACCACTTTCACGTGTTCAAATCGAAATCTATATCTAGAACGGTATGTGTACTGTATTTAAACCCCGCCCTTGCACATGGATCTTTACCCTTCTAACAGGCACATCAGATGTTTGCAGTGAGCAATACCCAGTGGTATGAGAACTATCTTTCAGTCTATTTCAACAGCTTGAGTAGTATTTCCAGTTTTGTATAAAAGTGTATTCTTTCCTGATTACCTCTTGTTAATAAATCTATTCTTTCTCAGGGGGAGAAGGCTGTCATGTTTGTTTTAACACTGTATTAATGAGCCCATAGTCTTGGTGGTTTGCAGCAGTGTGGGGGGGAGGATGAGAGGAGTGACGAAGGAGAAGGGGGGGGTGTCAAGTCTTTTATTATGAAAGGGGAGTCATGTGACGCACAGCCGGCTGGAGTCTGCAGGGGGACAGTATGGCGCTGCGCGTCCTCTGGTTCATCACCGCCGCCCTGTTTAGTTCAGTTCATCTGACACCGCTAGTTTCACTCGAAGGTAAGTTCACTTAAAGCCCAACACTTTTATTATATGCGTTTATTTCTGCTCGTTACAGTCTCTGTCGCATCACAGCGAGTTAAAGGGCAGTGAGTTCACCAACAACAGGTGTTGACACCGTGTGTGCAGCTGCAGTACAAACAGGAGTCAGGTTATAAGGGACACGTTGATATATGTTATATTATAAACAGAGGTAGAAGTACTCAGCCGTATAATAACACTCGTAAACGTATTGGAAAATGTACCTAAAGTATTTACAAATAGGCTGATAGTGCTGATGATGGAGGGAAGTGATCGATGGAGTGATTGAAATCTTTATTTTGAACATGTAAGTTTTTCTATTTTTGTATTTCTGAGAGTCCATAAACAAACAAACCAACAAAAGAGTAGTGCAAATGAAAACAGGCAATTCTAATTACATGTAGGAGTTATTTAATTTATCTCATCCCACCAGCTCTCCATTCATCTTTAGCTAATAATTAAGCATAGTCATCCTTATTAACCATAAGTTATGAATACATGAATAAATAAATAAATAAATGAATAAATATGCTATATATATATCTATATCTATACACACACGCACACACACATATTCAAATATATAAACATACCAAATATGTCCTGCAAAGTATAATTAAATCTATCAACCATTATCTTATGTATCATAGTTATATATTGATTTCTTTAATTCTATGCCTACATAAATGCATAATGTTAAGATTGTGATTTTTTTGTATGTTAAAAAAAAAAAAAAAATTATTGATTATCAGGCTTCTTTATTAATAACTGACTGCTTCATTCTGTGTCCGGTCAGATGAATATCACTTCAAACAGTGGATGTCACAGGTATGTTCACATTATCACAGTACTATGAATTGTTTTATTGTGAATTCTTCCATAACAAGATTTTTTAACAGCAACTATTTCTTCCGTGTGTGACGTCACATTTCGGTCTTGAACGTGCAGCACAACAGAGTTTACGACACTCAGGAGTTTTACCAGCGGCTCCACATCTTCGCTGAGAACAAGAGGACGATCGATGATCATAATGCCGGGAATCACTCCTTCACAAGTACAGCACAGTTCTGCACTGACTCCTCTCTCGTAACATGTGTTGAATAGATTATTACTCAGGAGGGCGACTGTTCTCACAGAGTCTCTCCTTTTCAAACCTAGTGGGCCTGAGTCAGTTTTCAGACATGACATTTGAAGAATTCAGGAAATCATTTCTCCTGACGGAGCCGCAGGTATGATCCATCTTACAGTACAACACACTTGGTGCCGCTGGTGCTTCTGTAAATGTGACATTTTTTGTTACAATCTTATGATTCTGGTCTCTCGTAGAACTGCTCGGCCACTAAAGGAGGTCATGTGAGCAGCGCCGGTCCCTCACCCGAGTTTATAGACTGGAGGATGAAAGGCAACTATGTGACTCCCGTGAAGAACCAGGTATCTGAAAAATGGTGCTGAACGACCACCAAAGTAACACCGCAGTGTAGACGGGAGCATCAAGAAGTGGGACAAAGACATGAATCACAGGATACAAATGAACCTCCGTGATAAACTAGTTAGATTTAATGTGAGCACAGTTGAACCAGTAAAAAATTATGTTTTTTCATTTATAAGTACTTTCATTTATAAAACATGTAGTTAAATTATTTATGCATGTGGCTTGACTAATTGGAGAGTAAGTATCAGAGACAACAGTAAAAACAACAGCTGTTATTGTCACTTTGTTTTATTCTGTAATAGAAGTTGGATTATTAATTTAAAGGAGTGCTCAGCAGTTAAGTACTAGTGTGAGCGAGAGACGGGTCAAATGAAATATCCTACATTTCCCATGATGCACAAAAATAGCATTGTGAAAGACATGCACCTGGTTTGTAATACAGGCCAACCTTTGTCAACAGTTTTCCTAAACAATGCACCTGTATGAGTAAAATCAGTTGAATGCGCCTTAAACGCAAGTGAATTATCAGCTGTTTGAGTTTTGTTGTGTTTGCGTCTTTAGGGTCACTGTGGCAGCTGCTGGACCTTCTCCACCACAGGCTGTCTGGAGTCGGTGACTGCTATCGCTACCGGGAAGCTAATACCTCTGGTGAGATCTGTCCCGTAATTATTTACTCATCTCATAGCTCTCACATGTAAGCACCTTTTTACATCTGGGCTAACAAGTTTGTAGGATGATCATCACAAGGATCACTCAGAAGATGTTCTTGCAGAATAAATCTCTTTACAGGTTCTTTGCATGATTGTAACCAGTACGACTGTAGTACAGTGCGAATGCTTGTATAGATGCATGACGCAGTTTGTTTTCTGTGTCAGTCTGAGCAGCAGCTGATAGACTGTGCCAAAGACTTCAACAATTATGGATGCTTGGGGTAAGTAACATGGATTTGTTATGTTTTGACGTTATAAGTTGTAGCAATTACAAGAATACTTGTGTTTGAGGCCTCAACCAGCTAAAGTTGGCTTGGTTTGTTTCAGCGGGCTCCCCAGCCAGGCCTTCGAGTACATCAAGTACAACAACGGTCTGATGACGGAGGAGGACTATCCCTACAAAGGCATTGTATGACCTCTCTCAAATAATGTCTCACTGTGATTATTTTGATGTAAAGTAAACTCTCAGTGGATGAACTGTCTTCCTTCTTGTTTAGGATAACTCTTGCCAGTTTGAACCTGCGCTCGCAGCTGCTTTTGTCCACGATGTTGTCAACATAACAAGTGTGAGTGAACAAGCTGTTGTGAAGTTGTGTGACGCAAGTACTTTTTTACAAAAAGTCCTGAGTCAGGTGCAGCTAACCGTGTCTGTTTGCATGAACTCCAAAGAGGAAGAGCCAAATTAGTTTATTTCTTTTTATAGTCGCCTCCTAGCCACATTTGACTGTTTAATTCCTGTACGTTGGTCCGTCCACAGTATGATGAGAAAGCCATGGTTGATGCTGTGGCCAGGCTCAACCCAGTGTCCTTCGCCTTTGAGGTCGTGTCTGAATTTATGCACTACAAAGAAGGAGTTTACACCAGGTGAGCTGCGGACCTCAACAAACATGTATATATTAACCGTTAACATGAGGTCAGAGCTGTTCAGAGGACCACCCTGTTTCTGTCACTTTCCCACTCCAGAAATATTTGTACAACAATAATGGGATTTTTTGCGTAGTAATCCACTGGCACAGAAGTTATTTAGACTTGGAAGAGGATTATGGGCATAACAGGGCTACTCCGTGACATCGGCAGTGACCTAGATCTGAACCGATGGCTGTTGGTAGGATGTGACAGAGCTCTGCTTGCATTAGAGCAGAACACATGCAGTGCTGCAGACTCGGTCGCAGTTTTAAGACTTTGTACATCTCGTTGCTTTTTAAATCACAGAAGTCTGTTGGATTGAATTTTTAGTAAATTACAATACTTGAGTTTATGTACTTAGTTACATTCCATCACTGGTTACTAGTTACTTTGGTGATTTACTTAAATAATACAAAATAAAATAGTTGTGATGTAATATTATAAATAAAGTTAAAACTTCACACGTTCACGCATCAATAATTATAATCCAATAATATAATGTATGTTTATCTGTTATATGCCATTTTGCATAACTTTACTTTAAGTATTTTTTGATGCTCATATGTTTGTACTTTGATTTAAAGATTAAACACATGACTTTTACTCATAAGAGAGTATTTCTACACTATGGTGCTGCTACTTTTACATAAGTAGCGGACATTCCCCTAGTTTTACATGTTTTTTGTTTGTATTTTTTGGCCTGTAAGGAATTTACAGCCAGTACCTCCACATCTTTATTACTTGAGAAGACTACAAGAGTTTAGCCACATGTAATGGTTTTATTACAACAAAACAATGGTAATTACTTTGTTCAGCCTGTGTCTGTCTGGAACTGTCATAAAAATACCTACAGAGGCACCTACACATCTTTGCATAGGCAGGATGTAGCGTGATATTGACCGAGTACAGCAGCCCACTCACCCAACAAAAGACATGTTCTCCGTCGATCTAAAAGCATCACTGTTGTCTGTTTAGCACCGAGTGTAAGAACACAGCAGACGAGGTGAATCACGCAGTCCTGGCTGTGGGTTACGGCGCTGAAAAGAACGGCACGCCATATTGGATTGTGAAGAACTCTTGGGGCACGGCCTGGGGTGTTGACGGGTAAATATAGCCTGTGTCTGTGTGTGTGTATTTTACTGTTATGACTTGTTATAGTTCTCAGGGATCGTTGACACCTTTCCTCTTTGTTCCACCAGATATTTTTTGATTGAGCGAGGAAAGAACATGTGCGGACTGGCTGCGTGCTCTTCCTACCCTCTACCTTCAGTCTGAGGAGTGACACGGCGACAACGTGGAAGACTGATAAAACTCAGGAAAGAGTCACCCATGGGAAGTTTGGATGGAAAGTTTGTGCTTTATCTAAAAGTTTGATTTCACAGCCGTATGTCACGAACACAAGCATATCATCTGACGGTGCAGTTGATGCCCACTTTTTGGGAAAAGTTTGCTCCACATGATCACAATCACACGTTACAAGCTCAGAGCTACACAGAAACCACATTCCTGTCCATTTAGCTGTGGTGCCTCTCCACGGGATCATGTGCATGTACAAACATGTCTGAAGAGAACATTTTACTTTGACTTTAATAACTTTTCCATTCGACATTTTAAAGTGCACGTACCAAAAAGTGCGAGCCAAACAGTCAAGCTGTTACAGTATGACGAATGATTTAATCATTGTTTGTTTCCTGAGGATTTTATTTTATTCCGTGGATACACTTTTTCCATTCAGTCCGTTTCATTATGATATATAACCTCTCCCCAGTGCAGCCGCAGTGTTTGTTGTTCAGTAAACAGATTCACTGAAGCAAATCAGACCTATCAGATGACATATCGGGTGCATCGGAGTGGTATTTCTGAAAGGAAAGTGTGGCGGTCGTTCAATCATTTTTCATGATTTTCAGATTTTTACTAAAACTTAAAACTTGGAATATAAATAATGGTAACAGATGAATCACAGCTGGAAGTGTTATTACTGGGTTTATCGTTTTGTATTCAGTGTGTGTTACAACTTGGAAAAAACATGAAACTGTTTTATGCATTTTTTTTCTCCTTTTTTTTGATTTATAACGTGGGTGTTCTGGAGCTCTGCAATACAATTACCGTTATTAATGGCTACACAAAGAAAATGCAGGACTGTGTTGTACTTGTACTGTATGTAAGAAGTGTAACAGCATTGCATAAAAACAGGAGAAGCAGCCACATTACTGCCATTGTTAATTGAATCATTTGACATGCAATGTGTTACGCTGAGCATCAGACCAATGAGATCACGTTTTGGCGGACCATCGACTTCGTCTTTCACTGAGTGGCCTCTTTGTGGCTTCATTCGAGACAAAATCAAGTGTGAAAAATGTTCTTGATGTCCTCAAAGACAACGACAGGCTGCTTTTCTGACCTCCACAGTTCTCCTCCTCAGATTCAACAAACTTCCCATTTTTAAATAAACATATTTTTAAATAAACAATTTGACCACTACGCTTTTGGGCCTTTCATTTTGTTATTGTCTTGATTAATGGTGACACTTTCTTTGTCTGTGTGCGTGGCTTTGTGTGAAGACAAACACACAACTTTAACACATTTTTCAGTAGAAATGCTGACAGTGTGCGTCAGCCACTTGTTCAATATTAAAACTTTACTTTGGACTTGTCCTTTATGCATAAATAACCAAGAATTATCAACATTATCAGCTTCCTGCCTCTGCTATGACCCACATCTGCCAGAAGGTGGCGACATTACTGCTTCCTCTCTGGAGGTTGAACCGGAAGGAAGAGACGAGACGTCAATCAAATTGTGAGGCGGTCATTGGCTGTTAACGGCAGGAAACGGCCGCTTATTCTGATGACGTGAAAAAGACGAACCAATGAGCGGCCAGGATTCTGTTTCACAACACGGAGGGGAGGGGCTTGTTACAAAACATTTCCAACGTGTGGCGCGAATTATTCAACTCCATGTAGTTCTTCAGGTGTTGCCATAGAGAGCAGAGTGCGAGAAAAGAGACAGTTTATCACCTTCTGACAGCTCTGTCGAAGAAATAATCCACACGTATTGTTGTAAGTCTATTAAAATGGCGACGAGACGGTCAAAACGCAATGCTGTCGTGGTGGTCGAGAAGCTGGTGAGTTGTTGGAAGTTTCGTCTCTGGTTTTTGTTATTTAAGCTAGCTAGCTGCTGAATTACGTTAACGTTAGCTTGTTTTGGGAGCTAAACTGAGGGTATGTAGTTACTAGGGTGACGCAGGCTTTATTTCAGACGGAAGGAGAGTGTTTTAAGAGTTGAGCTACAACTTGTGCATCTGTGGAAAAGTTGAATGAAGCCATGTTTCTGCTCGTTGTGTTAATAATGCACACCTTGGTAGGAAATGACCCCCGTGGACCTCGAGGCAGCAACCCGACGATCATCACGTAACGTCCTGGCACCTAAACGCCTCAAGTACTCTCCTGGAAACCCCACACCCCAGAAGAAAAGGGTGAGAGACACCTCAGAAACACACAGAAAACAACAGTGGTACATCACATGTGTTATTTGTTTGTTAATACGCCCATTTTTTTGTTGATAGAAAACTAAAACGGAAGAGGACAAAAACAGCCAGAATAACAGAAAGGACGTGAAGAAGGAGGAGGATGAGGAGGAGGATGAAAACAGTGATGTGGAGCAAACATCTGTAAGTGTATATAAACCCTGAACGACTTGGACTCATTGACATTGTGCTTTTACTCAATAGTGTCAAACAAACACAAAGTATTTTCAACTTATTGAATGTTTCTTCAGGGTGGATATGGAGGACTCTCTGTATATGAACTGGAGCGACTGGAGAACATCAGAAAGAACCAAGAGTTCCTGACATCAATCAACTTATTCCAGGTAGGTAGAATAGAAAAAATGTTTTCATCACAGTTAACTCCCATCTAATCACGCTGAAAATAGTTACGCTAACAAAACACAAGGTCATGTTGCTTTTTTGCATGTATAAAATGAAAATGCAGGTCAGAATTGTTGGTGTGTATCAGGCACAAATGTAGATGAACATGGCTCAACACGGCTATCTTGTGATTCAGTCCTTTTGCTGTGGCTGCACAGATGGGATGGATATTAATTTTTGTTTCCTTGTCGCAAGGCGACTGAGGAGCTGAAGCAGCTGACCCGGCCAAAACCATCGCAGAGGGGTCTCATGAGGTACAGTCAGCCACCAACTGTTACAAATGAGCTCTCAATTATGCGTATCCATAATGTTTTAGTAAAATGATTGGCGGGGGGGCATGGCACCTGGTGTGACTGGTGAACTGTAAAACTGGAGTTCATTACATGTACATCATGCTTTATGCTGCTGTTTGTCTTTATATTTGTTTGTTTGATGGTTGTCTTTGATCTAAAATATTGAATCCAATACATTTTCCTCTTTTTATATGTGAGGATTTTATGTGTTTTCTCAATTTCAACACACAGAAAAAAACAAGATGTCTGTAGACTTCACTTTAGAGCACTTCTTAATTTTTTTATATTCAGTTCTAAGGATACGATTTCAAAAGTTTGACAGACCAGTGTGTTCTTGGTGTCACTCTAATAATCAGTTTCTATGGTGGCAGGTCACAGGCAGCTGTAAAAGAAGTGCTGCCAGCTCGCAAATCCCTTCGTCTTCAAAATAAAGAGGCAGAGGTCTTGACACTTCCCCCTGAACTGTAAAACTCGAGTTCATTGCGTGTACATCATGCTTTATGCTGCTGTTTATTTCTTTACATTTGTTTGTTTGATGGTTGCCTTTGAGTTAAAATATTGAAGCCTGTTACAATTTTCTCTTTTTATATGTGAGGATTTTCTTAGTTTTCTCAATTTCAACCCACAGAAAAAAACAAAAAAAACAAGATGTCTGTAGACTTCACTTAAGAGCACTTCCTAATTTTTTTATATTCAGTTCTAAGGATACGATTTCAAAAGTCTGACAGACCAGTGTGTTCTTGGTGTCTCTCTAATAATCATTTTCTATGGTGGCAGGTCACAGGGAGCTGTAAAAGAAGTGCTGCCAGCTCGCAAATCCCTTCGTCTTCAAAATAAAGAGGCAGAGGTCTTGACACTTCCCCCTGAACCCAGAGGGGATCTGATTTATGATCAGGTAGTTATATTTAAATAACCTAATAATACAAATGTCTTGCCACTCCACTGCTGTCTGTCTCTCTAGTATTTCATTTTTCTTGCTGCTGTTTTTTCATTATTTCTGGCTTTTACTCACTGTAGTTATCTAATTATTTTAAAGTCTACGCCGCTGAAGAAGCCTGCTGGCCCTCTGCCCATGGATCCAATCAACAGAGAAGAGGGAAGCAAGCTGCCTTCACAACTTCTTGAGCTCTGCTCCGAGGTAGGACTCGCCTTCCATGTTTAATCTCCTCATTACATCGTAGTCAGATACTTTTTCTGTTTTACTTAAAATGATTTTCCCTCAAAACTGTAATTAAATTCAGAGCTGGTAGGCTGTGGTACCATGATACATTTAAAGCCAAAGATAATTTGGAGAGGATTAACCTTGACATATATATATACTGGTTGATCATTTTTGTTTACTTTTGCTGCCTCTGAGTCAATCTGAAAATCTTCAAATGTGTTTTAATAGGATTTAAAAGAAGAAAAAAAGAAGGACCTGAGTCTGAAAGGGTACGTTTTTAAATTTTTTATCGTTCAGCTTATATAGAAGTGACTGCTGCACCTCAGGGAGTAGCAGTCAAAGTATGAACGAGGTTGATAAAACAAATCAACACTGATGTCTCTACTCAGGTACCAATCAGACCTTAGGAACATGAGGATAACTGAGGACCGAGTGGCCAAGGTGGTAAAGGACCGCATCTTCTCTGCTGCCTTCCACCCCTGCACCAGCAGCCTGCTGATGGCCGCAGGAGACAAGTGGGGGAAAGTTGGACTCTGGAGGATGGTGTGTGTTCTTTGCTCTGTTCTAATAATGATGATGTAAATTGAGATGTGACCAATCAAGAACAGGAAGTGTGCTCCAAAACAAGCTTATAGCAGCAGGTCTTGTGGTGCTACTGTATAGCAACTGGTGATATGATCCCACTGTTGACAAACAACAGAGCGAAAAAAAAGCTACAAATGAAACGTCAGAACTTTTACATTACTCTACATTACTCTACATTAAGAAAACACACTCAGTTATTTTTCTGTTTATTCCCTCAGGGTGGTGATTGGGACGATGATGGCGTGCTGCTGTTTGAGCCTCACACTCGTCCGGTGAGCTGCATGGCGTTCTCCAGGGCTAATCCAACACACCTGCTGAGCCTCAGCTATGACGGATCTCTGCGCTGCATGGATGTAGAGAAGGCAGTCTTTGATGATGTGAGGCAACTTTTGCTCCATTCATGTACTTTATAAAAATGAATGCTATAAAGGTTGTGAGTTAAGTCGCCTGAATGCAAAGTTTTAAATTTGACTTTAAAGCAGCATCATGTTTCGCCTGTTGACATCAGTCTGTTTGTACGCTGTTGTAGGTGTATGACATTGATGATGGTCTCAAAACATTTGACTTCCTGTCACATGACTGTTCGACACTTGTGGTTGGGAACTGGTATGGAGAGGTTGCCATCGTCGATAGGCGCACTCGAGGGTAATGTATTACTGTTGATGAGGAGCAGTTGATTTTAGTCTCTTCATGGTGTTGAAGAATAACAGTATGGGTGAACTGTCAATGAATGATTAACATTTTATTAACATGTTGCACTGGTGTTTAATTTCTCTTCAGAAACTCTCATGAGTCTCTCCACCCTCTGGACCCTAAGACTCTGCGTTGTGTTAGCGTCCACCCTTTACAGACGCAGTACTTTGCTGTGGCAGAAAGCCTGTATGTCTGATTATTGATTAAATTTAACTTTTCAATAAGCTCTTTTTTGAGCCATATTTCTCTATCCTGTGTCAGTTGTCTGTTAATTGCACTAAAAAGACTGTTGATCTTGTCCGCAGTGTGGTCAGTATTTATGACAGCAGATGTCTGAAGAAGACCAAAAGCCAGGCAGTCTCTCAGCTGCATGGCCACTCTAAAAGCATATCCAGTGCTTATTTCTCCCCTCATACGGGAAACAGAGTTCTCACCACCTGTATGGACGACCACATAAGGTGAAGCTGACCCAGCACTTTCAATGGTTGTTAAACTTGCTTTCATTTTATCAATCTTAGCTCAATGTCTATTCTCAACTCTTTTGACAGGATATACGACACATCTGCGGTGACCTCAAAATGTCCCTTGATGAAATCAATCAGGTACATCCACTTGTTTCACCAGCCTTTTACTTTTCTGTCTTCCCTGTGAGACTTGAGTAACCTGCACTTACTCACAGACTGTCTTATCAATTTTCATTTTCAGACATGACATGCACACTGGCCGCTGGCTGAGCAAACTATCAGCGGTGTGGGACCCCAAACAGGAAGACTGTTTTGTGGTGGGGAGCATGGCGAGGCCCCGGAGGATGCAGGTGTTCAACGAAAACGGCCAGCCGCAGCACTCCTTCATGGACCCCGAGTACCTTAACACAGTGCTGTCCGTCACAGCTTTCCACCCCACAAGGAACGCCTTACTGGGCGGCAATTCATCAGGGCGCTTGCATGTCTTCACCGACTGAGATGAAGAACATGAACCGCCTGATGGCTTTCAGTAGGATAGAAGGAACAAGTAAGGGAACAAATTTGTCACTGTCGGGGTAGGGACGCACCGATCTGATACAGATGTGGAACAGCAGTCCGATACTGACTCTAACAGTTAGCTTGGGTGTCTGTGACAATGTGGCTGATCCGTTCAGTTTAATTCTATGTTCATATCTGTGTGGTCACATAATTTAGATTTATGTTTATTTTGAATGTTTTGTTTTTAACAAGACACTCAAGTTTGTTTTCCACATTTTTCGTTCCAAGTTTGTAAAGCAATGTTTAAGTCAAGCCTGATGTCCTCTTCCACACAGTGAGGTTTACTGCTTCTTACTGCTTCTGGTATTGGATCGAACTGGTGCGTCCCTACTAGATGGATATCTGCCCGCTTTCTTGTTGTACCCTCTGGATCTCCTTATGCTTTAATACAATACTGTCATCATTTTCACACTGTAGCTAAGTAACATACTTGTAATGAAACAATCAACTTTACATTCATTTGGTCTCTCTATGTTCATTGAAATATTATTTACAGCTTGAACATTGATACAGTGTAAAGTAACACAGTATCATTAACTAAATAGTCATTTTCTTCCATATATTTACAACCAAATACATACTTAATGATACATTCGCCAGGCTGTGCCAAAATAAAGACCGGTCAGCTGTGTTGCATCCTGCTCTCTTGCTGCAGAGATGCAGTGAAACACGTCTCTGTCAGAATGTAATGCAGTGTCTATAAATAATGAGGGGGATAAACACATGATGACACTGCACTCTTCTCCAATTTTTTCAGAACTGCTCCAACTCTGTCAAGCTGCATGGGGACAGAGTGAGCAGCAGTGTCCGGACACAAAGTCTGGACTCCAGGAACAGACTGTGTTTTGAAACCACTTCTGTGTAGATCTGGCTTCATGTTTTTTGTTTTGTTGTCTTGCTCAGTTCTCCTGAGATTGGCAGTAGGTTTCGTTCAGGGAGTTATCTGCGTTCTGCTGCATTGATTTTTGTTTTTCCCCCATCTCCCTCTCCAAGCTGAGGGGGTTGCATCCCCACAGTGTGATGCTGCCACTTCCAGCCTTCATGGTAGAGATGGCGTGTTTCCTCATGTGTCGTGCTTGGCATTCACCTTGCACAACATTTGGCGTGACGGCCAAAAACCTCCTGTTTTTTCCTCTCACTACCGATTGACCTTACTGACCTTGCAGATTAACTTCCCCTTATTCAAACTTTTCAATAACCTTGTCTCTCCCCCTTTGGAGATAGTCACATTTGCATTCAACCTCTGTGATCGTTTAAAAAAAGCAATTGATCACATATTTTGACCTAAGTTTCAAGACTTTTTCACATAGATCTAAGAAAGTTGTTTTTTCTGTTATTGTACTGAATACATCCCGCAAAGAGTTTAAAGACGTTACACAGGCGCTGTACGTAGCAAATAATTGAATGCGAGTGTTGATACATTTGTGTTTGTTGATTCTGCCGTTTGCTTCTTTGTTCTTCCATTTATAATTTGCTGTTCTACAAATGTTTACAGAAGTGAAGCAATTTCTAAAGTCTTCTCCCTTTTGTATTGTTTGTTTGTGGCACATTGAATTCGAACAGCAAAGCCATTTGTGTTTTAAGACATGCCTGTTAAATGTATAGTGTTTATTTCATGTTTTTTATTTTTGGTACCTAAAGCATAAAAAATAAATACAGAACCATTTTTATACCAGAGATGTTGTTTGAATGTTATTTTCTAGAGTTGCCGTATTATTTTCACCTTAAGATGGCAGCATTGTGACGTAAAAGAATAGTGTGTGGTCTATATTGTAACAACTTGAGATGCTGCTGGTTTTTCTTCTGTGAATCCAGGATTAAACTTGTAGCCAGACTAGCTACCAGATGTCAAGAATAGATGATATTTATTCATAAATAGATTACACCAGTCCTCAGTGATTGGAAATAAGCAGTCTTGTTTGGAGGTAATAAATGCAGAACACATGCTTACAGAGACATTTCCATAGTACAGGAAGGAAGCTTACAGTAAGACCCCATGTGAGGCCTTATTCCTGCTTACATTATTCAGCAAGATGACCAAGTGCCAATGGAGCTGTCAACTCTCTTCATCACTGACAGTTCAAGTGATCTGAAACAGATTTTAGCAAAACAAACGAACAAAAACAAATCTATATATTGAACGGCATTGCAAAAAGAACAACTCAGGTAGTTGAATATGCTACTTCTGCTGTTAAAATTGGCCTTCAGTACAAACCGCTTCACTTTCATTGTGGTAAAACCTGTTCAGAGTCAAGTGAATGAGTAGATCCACTGTCGGATGTGTTCAGTTCAGTTGCATGTACTTGCACAAGAAAACTTATTGTTTCTATAAATTGGGCCAAGGAAGAGCAGTCTAGGATTAGGCAACAATCAAACAGGATTTACATGAAAAAACTTTTTTGACATTAGATATTTTGGAGAAGTATTTTTGACACTGGGTAATCGGTAACAGTGGGCAATGTTCCCTTCACACATGCATCTACAGGCTGTTTTACCATCTGAGGGGATTTAGGACATTTTGCATGTCCAGCAGAAAGAGACAAACTGTTTTGGAGTTTATGGTTATTAATATTCATCACATCATCTGTCATATTTATTGCTCAAATTATGTTAAATTCGTCATACACGTGAACATAAAATGAGACTTTTAAAGTACAAATCATTGGAAGTAAAAGTAGACCACCTGCCTCGACTGACCGTTGTTTTTCAAAACACACAATCACCTTTCACCTAACACGTCAATCTAAAACCATCTGAGTTAAAGCAAAAACATCAGTAACATATCAAGTCTGAAACCCAACCGCAAAATATAATGTGCAGGTTTCTGAATTTTTGAAAATATTAACACTCTACAAAAATAAAATCAACATTTAAAGCCTAGGTTTTTAATACTAAAGGGATTCTCAAAACAAGGCTGTGCGATATGAACAAAATCTTACATTTTCTGTGATCTCAATAAAAAAATAGGCCTTTCCATGTGGTCAAATTAAAGGTACTTAGCTCATATTCAATTATTTGTGTCCTTTCTATTTATAACCTTTGTGCAAACTTGCAAAGAACCAATTTTCTGGCCATTTCTACCCAAACCATGTCCATGTGAGTCCTCTTGTTTGGAAATACTCCATTCTGTTCTGTCATGCTCACTCCCCTCCATGTTTGTTTGTGTTGCTCTCATGCAAATTTCTCTGCCTGCATTCGTGCAGAAGACCTCAAAAGTGTCGTCCAAATGACAAAACACATTGGAGTAAACAGTGTGAGAAAGCTTAATATGAAAAGATGGATATTTTATATTGTCATATCGCACAGCCCCAACTCAAAGTACTGTTTTTGTGCTAACACTTAGCCTGTTCATTGTTTTCCTATATTATAACATTAACACAGCAAAGTTTCCAAACTGCCTATGGGGACCTTCATATCCTACCTGATCAACTCGCAGGCTCGTTAGGAGGACTGATGGTTAATTGTCACAAACTGACATTATGGTGTTAAATGTCGCTGTTGATTGCTCTGGGCTGTAAAGACGCACTGCAGGCTAACTGTGAAATAACGTACATGTATAATAAGGCCGGAGAAGGACAGCAGACTATCAGAGTTTCCATCTGTTGACGTAAACTGACAGATATCAGACAACAGAGGTTTCTTTGGTAGGTGTGATAATGAAGATTGCAGTCGGACGTAAACATGACTTATCTTAGGCGCTCTTGTAAGCAGGAGGCTGAGAACTAGACATCCACTGTAAAAAATAATGTTTCAAGTCCATTTTTAAAAGCCACTGTGAGGAAATCTCCTTGTGTTAATGAGACATCAGTTTGTACAAAAATGGAAACGTGATCTAAACATATTCAGCCTTTACAGATGAATGCATCGATTTGAACACAGCAGGGCTAAACAAAGTTAAATGACCTTCACTCAACGTGAACTAAAAACAAGCCCTCTTAGCCGTATGCTGTGGGCAAACAGCACTAGTTTTCGCACTTTACAAAGGTAAAACAAGGTCAAATTTCCCTTGATGGAAAGGATCTTTTTTTATATATTAACAGTATTGCACATCAAGATAAACTTCTACAGAGTGTGGGTGTCAAAGAGCTAACCAAACACTTGACTATCTCTAAAAGGCTAGCTCACATAGTCCCATCGCCTTCACAACTACTGTAAAAGTAACTACTGCAAAGTGACAACTGTTCCCCTACACACAGAAGTTGATTGTAGCTATTAGCATTATTTGGCTGCTATTTTATAAAATCAGTAACTCTACCACCTCCATTACTTACTTATGTCCTTACAATTTATCCTTAATTTATAGTCAGTGGACGGTACAACTTAAGTGGTGCTCTCATGGCTGGACGTTAACACCGTTAATGGACGTTTGACCACACTTATTACAAAAATAATCATTCAAGCCATCTTTCAGGGCAGCATCAACATCACTCCTGGGTCAAATAGCTACAGCTACCAATTATTTGCGCTCGATTAAAGGCATAATCTGCAGGATTTGCCAGCTGGTGTTGGTAGATGGAGAAATAAAGAGCAGCTGTGGACGAGCGAGCAAGAGAGTGAATGACGAGAGGGAGCGAAGTTTAGTGAGAACAAAACAGCGAGTCAGAATTAAATGTTATTTTCTGATTGTTGTTCTAAAGTACAAATAAACACGCCCAAACCTCTGCACAACCCTCCATATTTTGTGTGAAAGCAAGTGCACGCTACGTCCTGTCTGCTGTTTGCCTCTCTGCTCTGTGTGTGTGTGTGTGTGGCTCAGCCCCACCCTCAGCCATACAGACACACAGACCTGCAGCTCTTTATACATTCATAACAGACCGAGAGCAGAAGAGACAGACGGCGACAACGACGTAACCTGGTCACTATGTTTTCATAGAGTCCCGACTTCTCACCCTGTGTGGGGGCTACACACCGGTGTCCAAAGGTCGATACTGCACATCATGCCTTTAAATTCAGTGCACCAGATGTTGGTTTGTAAACCAAATCAGGAGAATTCCTGAAATCAGGAACTTGTCAATCAGTTAAAAGCATGCTAAATTCATTTTCCTATTCTTTCCTGTGACTATTTAATACTCACTTGTGTCACTATACATGGCAAATTCCATATATGCCTAAAACATTTTTATAAAACTATAATATTTGCAAATATTATTTGACTCAGGACCGATTACATTCGGTAAGTGCTGCCCGGTTTTCCATTTTACACTTTCTCTTTTAACCCCCAGATACTGGTCCAACTCAAAAAAGCAGTTTTCAATCTCATAGCAGCGACCATAATATAATCTTGAATAATGAATATTGTGGTTGGCTTTGAAATATGAAAATTAGATGAGCTAGAATGGCCCATCCCATCTCACCGTCTCTCCAAACTTAACTCAAACTCTCAGGTCACATAACACACAGCCCAGCACATCAGGTCATTCTGTCTCGACAGTAATGTGGCAACATATAATTTAATACAAAAATAAAGGCAACTGTTATCTGTTGGTTGAGTATGTGAAGTCCGTCAGACTTGCTCGTGTTTAAATTAAACCCTGTTGCTGTGACTTTGTGTAAAAAATAAAATACCTTGAAATGACCTGAATTTCCAAAGTAAAATGCGACTTCCTTTCCTGATGAGGGTCAAACATGATAAACTAGGCTCTTCAGGGGACAGTCCGTGGCTTGTGACAGGAACTCCTTACCGGGAGAGGCTGAGCTGATATTGGGAATAGGGCTGCCATCCTTTTCCTTTTCTCTCCTCCCACTCGCTCTGCTGACCAGTCTGTTTTGAGTGTCCCGTCTCCGTCAAAGGAGGCCCGTGTTGTGTCATTCAGTCCATTGTTCACTCAGCCTCACTTGCTGATGAGGAATCCTCCCATCCATCGTAACTTACAGGCGAACCAGCGCCGCAGAGGGCAGAAGTATTCAAAGTGGAACTGCTGGAATTCAGGTGTCTTGCGGATGTCTCTCAGGAAGGCAATGTCCAGGTCCGACTCTGTCAGCATGATGAGGAGCAGCAGCAGGGCGAACAGCAGTCCGATGGTAACCAGGAACAAACGTAACACGCTCAGGACGAACTTGTTCAGCTCCTCCACGTCGCTCGCCGGTGACTGCCTGCTCCTGACCATGCGCATTGCTCTTTTACCAGAAGCATAATCCGCCGACTGCCCCTCCTTCGATGTGCCCGCCTCTGACTCCTTCTCCTCATCGATGCTGCAGGGAGCACCATTGAGGTGACGAGCCAAAGGCATCTCCATCCCGTGCTCGGCCACAGGCGTGGGCAGCACGCTGTCTGAGGGGCTGTAGGCCTCGTCGGAGATGACCGCTGACGTGCTCGGCTCGCTGCCGTCTACCATGTGGCCCCTGGAGGACATGAAGGAGTCGCCATGGGAGACGGAGCGCACGGGCGTGGAGTGGGCACTGTCTCGAAGGGACTCCAGACCTGACAACACACAGCATAGAAATGAGGGATATGCCATTTAGAGACAAGTCTGACACAACTTTCTTTTACTTTTTAAGTCTCATGGAAAATGTAGGATCCAAGAAAGTACATGTTAGATCATGTTGCGTCTCAAAAGTATTTCATCAGTTATTTCTTAAAATGTTCTTACAATGACACCAAAAACACTTTAGGAGTTCATGGAAATACTGTCAAGAAGTACAATCTGACAGATAATTAAAATGTCATGGATGAAAACATTCTCAAGATTTCAAGTTTCTCCGTATAACTGCTTGAATGAATTTATCAGAGCATTTATCCTAATTAGAGATTAGACTCTTTGCACATCAGACTTCATCACAGTTTACTGCTTCAGGTTGTTTTATGTTCTCTAAACTTTTGACAAGTGTAGAAAAAGAGCTTATTAACATGTCTGCAAGTCATCGATGCAAATGTGTGACTATATAGGACCTGTCCCTGATTTTTAAGCACTTTAGAGAAGAGATTTATGGGGAAATTATGTTCAGCTTCTTTGATTTTGAGCCTGGCTTGGTGGGTTGCCAGATCATCCAGGCGCATGGCCCTATGCTGAATATCGTACCAAGGTTAATTACTCTGATGCCTTTTTAATGGTCAGCTTGTCATAGGAAACTGACTCTGTCCTGCCTTCATGTACTCTATGTCTAAATGAAATACTTGCAAGTGGCAACTCTAACCTCAAAGTAAACATAAAACATAAGGACAACGCCCTCTCAGCTCACATTATTCTTCAAAAGAAAGTCGTCCAACTTAAAACTTTTCACAGCTGCTTTGTTCGAATGCAGTCTCCACTGCCCTCCATTAAGTCCCGCATGACGCAACCAGCCCCAGTTTTTACCTGCACGGTTGGCTGGTGGGCCGCAGCCATGGATTTGGGGTGGGACAGCTAGCCTGGAAGGAGTCCTGGAGCTCTGTCCCGACCCTGGAGCAGAGTCTGAGGTGGAGGAACCCCCAGGGAGGGCGGGGAAGAGCGGTAGGACCCCCAGAGCCTTGCCCATGAGCCTGGGTCCCAAAGACAGCACGCGCACCTTCACATCTCGATAGCAGTGATTGATCATGCGCAGGTGAACGTTCACCTTGGTCTTGATCCGGATCAGACACTTCACCATGGTTCAAGGAGAGCAGATAACACCCGTCGAAGCCTAACTATATTCCAACAGACTTCTGCCTCTATATTTCTTCTTTGTCGATGTCTTTTAGGAAGCCGCCTCTCCTCTCTCTATCTTCCTGCTGTCTGTCTTTGTCTCCGACTGAGGCTTGCTCACTAAACAGCCCTCTCTTCTCTGCAGCGAGCTCCCCACATGCTGGCAGGCAGGCTGACAGTGGTAGATAAATGGAAAGACAGCCAGAGAGTGAAAGACAAGGCCCGGGAATGTGGTCCACTTGTGCCACAGTTCACCTCGTCCCTCCCTGCTGTCTGCAGTGACACACACGGCATTGCCCCTGACAGCAGGAGCTATTTTCAGGCTGTGATATTATTACCAGTGGAAATACCAGCGCAGACAGAGCACCAGGACAAAACACAGGGGGTTTGTTTCAGTGTTGCAACAGCGGGGTGCAATGTCAAAGCCTGATCTCCATTTCAATGACAAGTAGAGGGGGGGCTGGTTTGACAAAAGACTTTTTTTTTGTTGGCAACACACTACGATAAGTTTATTTAGTTTAGCCAGACTGGTCAACTGAGAGCAAACTTACTCACAGTGACAGCATTGGTAAAAGGTTAATAGCCTGCTGGAGCAAAGAGTGGACAGTAAGTGCCCTTTATAAACTGTCAGGAGGACGTTCTTATGTCACAATAATGTCTGCGGCCACTGGCTGATAGGTGCACTCACCAGGGGGATTTGTCGGGGGTTTGTTCGCAGAGGAAAGGCTCCTTTGAGTGGGCGTATTGAAATTGTGTGAGGGTGTTAAAAAGGTGTATGATTCCCACACCGTGGCACAAATGCAGCTGCCAAATTGCGTGTGAAAGGTTGTACGGAAAGATTGAGGAGTAGCTCTTTGAAAAAAAAAACAGAAATAAAGAAAGAAATCCTCATATTGATTCAAGCTGTGGGCTAGGTGACGAGTAAAGGGTTAAAATAGTTGGACAAGTGGTTTAACTTCTGTGTATCAAAACATTGACAATTAAATCATATTTAAAAAAACCTTTTGCAATATTTACTTTTGTATATTTGATGGTGTTGCTCAACACACAGTCTAAACTGAATTCAGAATTGTGAAATGATGGGTTGTGATGGATACAGGGGTACTGAAGTTCATCTTACAGGGCTTCGGGGGCATGTCTTAAAACGAATGGTCTCAGAAACTCGATGAAGAGAAGAGCCTGAGAACTCACACCGGTTTGATTTACAGTATTTCTCTATTCTTTTGAGTGTGTCTTTTACCCTCCATGATGGAGATGTGCACAGCTCTCCGTCGGGTCCTGGGCACACTGGTCAAACGAGGGCCGTGGGTGATGGATGGACAGCTCCTACTTGGCACCATGCCAGCCCTGGACAGACAGACCGACAGACACACACACACATACACACACGACATAATTTAATGAATGCATTAATCATTGTTAAACCAGGTTTAAGATCATTACTTAATAAGGCTTCTGACCTGTGTATCTCTGGGGGGTCTCTCTTAATTTTGGCACTTTGTTCCATTACCTCTTTTGCAACTTTTCCACTAAGAAAACATAAAAAAAAAAAAAAATCTGTTATGTGAAATTTATCTTAAATGTGAGCACTATTAAAATCACTGTAACTGTTCGCTGTTCAGCTATAAATCATTACACTTACCTGTATCTAAAGCGACTACCCTTGAAGAAGAGATTACTACTGGACACAGTGCGGACTTGACTCGACTTCTCCAACCTGTGAGTAAAACGGAAGAGATAACATCCATTAACATATATGTAACGATGTCCTTTGTGCAGTTTTGTGTTTCCGGTCTCGTGACTCACTTGTAGAAGGCCTGATTCTCGACTCCACATTTCCACAGATGCTTACAGGCCTCAGGTGTAGGTGCAAAGTATGTCAGTATGATCTTCTTATCCTGTAGCGTAAAAGTCCAGCGCAGTAACTCAGACACACATTATATGATTTTGATCATGTAAAGAGGAAAACTTGGCTATAGGGCAGTAAGACTCTGGCTTTACTTTGCTCTTTTGTCTGCTAATACACATTTCTGCCGAATCATTTCCAATCATTTTACTTCACTGTCAAAGATAGATTACATTGCTAGTGTCTCCATGCATAAAACAAGGCCACCCTCATTTAACTTCCTGAGCTCCGGCGGCTAGAAAAGGCAGCGTTTGAATAATGTATACACATACCTCCTTCTGATTTGCATATATATGGAATGTCTTTGCTTCGAACTTGAGTTTGGTCACCTCCTCCCTGAGTTTATGGCACAGAGAGATACAACAAAGGACAGAGAGACAGAGAGGAGAAGGATGAGACATACAGATAGAAGACAAATAACAGAAAAACAGAGAGATTAAGGTGGATGGATAAAGGTGATAAAATATTAATTGTGGCCAGAGGCAAATTAATAAGGCCAACAGTGTTTCATTTCCGTGTTGAAAAAGTCTAGACACATTGATTCCAGTCACAGAAGAAAATAAGAATAAGCTGCAAGAAGTGAAATGACAGAACTGTACAACAACAAACCTAAAAAAAAAAAAAAAAACTCAGACTCTGGGAAAGCTTCTGAGCGTGCAGCTTCACAGCTGGTTGACTCAGCTGTCTTCAAAAGGTTATTAATGTCCTCTTGTACGGATCACTGGTTCCTTTTTGTTTCTTGTTGCCTCATATTTCACTGAATGTGCAGATAAATGAACAAGTTGTTCCTTATACACATCCATACCTTGTGACAGCGTCCACAAATGGCAGCCCATCATTTCCAGTGAGATTTGCCTACCAATGCGAATACGACTCTGGGTTGCTTTGACCGTAAATATACATTAAATTGGACACAGTAGCTCAAATGATCACATCTGAAGGAGTATCAAATGTATGTGGTGATCCAGACATTTTCTTAAGACATCATAGGACCTGCTGTCACTGCACATAAGGCCAAATCACAGCAGAGCTCAGCGCTGCTCCTGGTGGATTGAACCATATGGCCCAGTATCAGAATCTACCAATCAAATTAATTATCTCAAGACCAACTCATTGCACACGTCTTTTATTATTTTCCTGCAAAGCCAGATAAGGAAAGTATTGGTTTTCCCATGCAAGCTCTTTGGAGTGAAATTAGTTTTTACTGGAACCTTCAACAGCGTGTTGAGTTTGCTGGCACTTTACTTGTACACACTGTTAATTAAGGGAGGATGTGTTTCATGAAAGTTTTCTCTGTCTAATTACTGGCCAGAATGTTGTTGCAGGTGGCTGCTTGGTAGTTTCAATATGAAGCTTTTTGCATTTCCCTTTTCTACACAAATAACAAAGTCATGTTCACATGCCGTGACCTCCAATTTAAATAAGGTTGTTATTTAGCATCATGCTCTCACCATTTGAGGAAGTGGACCCTCCTGTTCCCTTGCAGCACAGTGAATCCAAAAGGAGTAAAAGCCAGAAAAGCTGGGTTGCCAGACACATCCTGAGAGGCACACAAACCCATGTTTATTCTTACTGTGGAGTCAAATTTTGTATCAGCAAAGATTACTCAACAAACAGCACATGAAGCATAAATTGACAGAATATTTGTTTTGTAAGGATTACCTTGCACGGATGAGGGTCCACTCCGTACGTCTCCAGCATCTGAGCCTTCTGGAGGAAGTTGAGCTCCGACGTTTCAGGACTCTGACCTCTGAAAGAGAAAGAGAGACATTTTTAAAAAAAAAAGTCAGTTAAATCGATTCTGTCACGACCATCTGTCAACTTAGAGGACGTTATTTATAAAGTTTGTGCTCAGATATCCTGGAACTGAAGAGTTTAAGAGGGAAATCAGGATTTTGGACATGGTACCCTTGACATAACAAGCACAAAACACATGGCTTGTTGATTAGTGTGTCCAAAAGATTTAATGCAGTTTGTAAATACAGCCCATCTGTCATGTTTTTGTCATTAAAATGCCAAGTGACCCGCAGAGATGATTTAGGTATAACTGTGTGAAATGAATAATGAGTGGACCTTCAGAAGAAAAAGCCTGGGACCATCCACTCACTGAGTGCATCAGTGCTCATTTAGGTAACCTAAAAATGTCATGATGCATTTTTATTATAGCTAAAAACTCCAGCCAGTAGAGCTACACCAGTAGAGAGTGTTTAGCTGCCAATAAAAAATTGAGCAGGTTATCCTCTTCTCATGATCAAATATATTGTTTCAGATATTAAAGCTGGGACTGTCTGCTATTTCAGATATCTGGCTGATCCTCTTTGTCCCAGGTCAAGGACTAGAGCAGTGCAGCTGTTGTTAGCTCGGGAACCGATCAAAAGAAATAAAGGATTAAAAAATCGGCCTGCTGTTTCAGGAATTCAAACAGCAACCCGAAACTTGTGCATGAGTCGAACTAGTGTTAAACAAACAGGCTGACTCAAGTAGAGAATTTACTGTAGCTCTTCGCCTCCACTCTGGTGATGTAGATGACCCTGATCTCCTTCCGTGATCCCTTTGTCACATCCAGAGTCCTTGAGTGCTGCCTCGCAAATGACTCTCTGTTGAGCATAATAGTACATTTATGCAAGTAGGAGCAAATGTTTCCCTGCCACCCACCACACAGCATTTAATTCTGCCACTATTGCGATTTTTGTGAAAATTGATTTAATGCGCAGCTTTTTCCTGTGCTGCTGAAGAGATGCATGTGTTTGTTCGAAACTGATGCCAGGTGGAAATAAGCAATAGAGGGCAGTGTAGGATCTCTAACCAATGCCTGTCTCCACCTGGGTTGTGTATATGCTGTATATAGGTATCTGTGTGTGTGTGTGAGAGAGAGAGAAAACCCCCCTTAGGCAATGTGATGTGTGATTTTGGGCTATATTGATAAAACTGACTGGAGGTTGTACAAACAAACAGGGTTTATTCAGGTTAATTATGGGCACCACCATCATAACTTTAGATCTATGAGCACAGGTAAAACTTTAGAGCAGGGTTTATTGGCGCACTGCAATTTGCATGCAAAGGTTCGGCCAATTAAAAAAAGTCCTGCCAACCTCCTGTCGCATATTGGCTGCTGTGCCCGAACCCATCAACCATGAAGTCATCAACTGGAGGAGCAGCAGGATAACAAGGTTGGGGTTTCTGTTTGTGCTCACAGACTCCCAGATGCTTACACTACCTGCTGTGACACATGGCTGCTGGCCCAATCGCGATGTCCTCCCTAAAGCCTTGACCACTGAACCCTCACCGACTTAATTGGCATCACCTGGTAAGTGTGAGTGCAAGGACCCAAAATGGTATAAGCAGGAATGTTGAAGAAACAGTTGGCCATCCTTCCCTTTTAAAGGAGACATATCATGCTCATTTTCAGGTTCATGTTTTTTTTTGGGTTACTACTCGAATAGGTTGACATGTTTAATGCTCAAAAACACATCAGTTTTCTCATACTATCCAGTCCTGCAGCTCTGTATTCTCCCTCTGTCTGAAACGATCTGTTTTAGCTCCTGTCTCTTTTAGGCCCCGCCTCCCGATTACCCAGTCTGCTCTGACTGGTCAGCTCACACATGCCTGAGACAGCAACACAAACAACAACAGAGCAGCTGTGCTAAATCAATTCTTGCATGCCAAACTAGCTGCTAGGCATAAATTATGCAAATGTGTGACATGGTGACGTAGTGTGATGTCACAAAGTCACAGAATTAAAGGCAGGACTAATGATGAGGCGTTTCCGTTGGGACAGACTTTTACCTTTTTAACTTTCAAGATCTTCTTCATGCACAATAACATAAAACACTGAAGGAAAGGGAGAAAAAAAGCACAATAGGTCTCCTTTAAGTCTGGGAAGTCAGTGACATCCTCCCCCCTCAGACCTGTCCTTCACACTGGTCTCTACTGTCTGTATGTTGGATGGAGACTAACACCCCCCCCCCTTCAACACCATTACACCTGACCTTTTACTGCCAAAAGATGGAACATGCGTCATCCCAGCAGCCCCAGTTTTCCCAAACGTCCAAAGTCCTCAAAGTGAGCACAAACTTGGAAAAGGATTCAGAAACAGGCTCGCAATGAAAATGTGTGAAAAAGAAACAAGTTGTGTGAACTCTGCCAGGACTCTTGAACTGCCTGCACCACCAAGGGGAACAAACAAACATGCACCGGACCATAAATGGCTGTCCGCGCACTGGCCCCGGGCCATTGTTTGCCAGAGGCAGAGCGCTCCAAAACTGACGAACTGGAGGGAGTACATGAACATTTCAGTGCTTTGTTTTGCAGAGTCGGGGACCCTGACACCGTATCAAAAAGAAACCAAATCAAAAGAAGTGGGAACTGAGCGCATTAAGTAGCTCTGAAATTTCAAACCTGGAGCTGTGCATATCTTATCGGATTATATACTTGGAGATGTGTTGTGAATGTGAGATATCCTCTTCTGGTTGGACTGAGTTAAAAACTATCTCAGTGGTGGAAGTCTTTGCAAATAATTCGATCTCAGAGTAAATTATGCTCCTCTTTATCACTGCTTCTGATTCAACGCTCTCCATCCCACTATATTGGAAAGTTAAAAAGAATAACTGAAACCAAAATGTGAGTTAAAACGTCCCCTCAAGTGTTACTGCTACAGTATCTTAAAGCACAGTTGCCACACGGAGACCTAGACCCATCACAGCAGCTGCTCCTTTCAGTTTCCCCATGACTGACCTATGAGTTTAAGATGCACTATTCAGTATGTGGGACCAACAGTGAGATGTGCGTCGGTGATGCACGCACTGTGGCGGCGAAGGAGAAACACAGGTACACAGGGACATGGACAGGTGTCACCTTACATTAGCTCAGTCTTGTGGATATCAGCGATCCTCCGCTCCAGCTTCTCTGAGTGCTTGGGGAAGAACTGGAACTTGGAGCTGTAGCCCTCTGGGTGTTTCCCGGGGTCGTAGTCACCGATTTCAGCTGGAAAACAGGAGAAGAGATGGAAGAATTTCTTGAGTCTGCTTCATGTCATTACCACTCCAAACACCACAGATGTCACTGGCTGCAGGTACGAAGGTAAGAAATGTGATGATTCACGGTTGATGATTCATATCTTACTCAAATAACACTTCTTAATATGAAAAACGAACTCTGTACCCTTTTATTCTCTGATTTATTAAACTGTGTCTTTTGTTGTACCAAGGGCATTTTGACACTTCTTTGTATGCGGCCATGCTGATTAAGAGTCAGTGCTGTGGTGCACGTTGGTCAAAGCTTCAGTATAAAGACACCGAAAATAAAAAAATAAAAAAACTTGCAGAATACACAAAGCAAAGACCGAGAAGTCAAGGTGATGTGCATACTGAATACTGAATAGTCCAGGGACTGAACTGAAATACCAGCTGATGGAGACGGTGCTGGAGTTTTACTTTTTTAGCAAAAGTGGATGAAACATCTTTGAAGGAATGCAGACTTGTATTTTATACTTTTCCATCAAACATGTGCACGGACCAAAACGCGTCTGCATTAGTCATCCGGGTAGCATGTCTGTAAAATGAGAAGCACTCTCTCTGCATCACTGTAGCCATCTTTAACTGCAGACAGTGGAGGAACATATAGAGAGTTTGGCTACTTGCTTGCTCTCTGGGGAGCACGTTGCTGCTCAGGCAGACATTGCTGTTGAAAAATTCATTTTAGACAGTGAAAAACATCCCAGCTTATAAGAATATTATGGATTCTCATTTTCTGACATGTTGTCAGTAATAGTGCTTATATGCCAGAGACACCTGGTGATGAAATGCTTTACAGCAAGGGAAGACACAAGCAGCCACTGATTTATAATATTGGTGTTAATAATTGGATAAATAGATAGATGTAACCTTGCATAGATAGGCATAATAAGCAAGCCAGTATCAGCCGATGTCCTCCAATATATTGCCGCATTGTTTCGTGGTGCTAAGGGCCAAACGGAGACACCCAGGAACATTTACATCCGGGGATTGGCTGAGAAGAAACTGGCAGGGGAGCTGCTTGGCACAGTGTGTGACAAGGGAACTGTTCCTCCATGCATCTTACCTCTCAGCATGTTGATGAGCCTGACACCCAAAGCAGCCTGTCGAATGAAAACCTGGCATCGTCCAAAATGATCAACGCTTTTTTATTTTTACAGAACTGTCAGATTGATATTCTTAACTACGGCTTGTGTGTAAATGTTTTTTTAAATTTTTTTTATGGTGCTTAAACTTGATTTTTTCAATTCAAGATAGAAACAACCAATTCTGATTCTCAAGGTCCCAAACAAACAAACATGAGAGCGCTGTGAGCTTCAACCCCTGAGCATGCTCTGCTCGCACATATCCACACACCCACACAGTAAAGTACATATGGTGTAATGTGAGTGCACAAACACAAACATGGAACACAGCTGGCAAGTGTTTATTCACAAGCCAGGGTCATATGGAAATCATAAAGAGTCTACAGCAGGTCACATACATTATGGATATTATATAGAGTCATATGTAGCAGAAACAGGTCCGTCAGAGGAAATGCAGTCACTTATCTCCAGTTGTAGTGTGGGGTGATGATGCCAACGTGATTGGAAACATGGGTAGTCACGTATTAATGGTTGAGATATAACATGTAATTAGCCTGAATCACACTTGACTTTCTGTTCAAAGTCGCAACGTCAATGCCTTTTGTGAGAGAAATGAAATGAAATATGAAGGTACAACAGTCTGTTCGTATACACAACGACCCCCTATTTCGCCGTACCTTGTAATATGTAGGCAGCCAACAGAGCAGCATCTGAAGTCTTGCACAGGAGGCGACCGTGGTAGAGATCCCTCTTTACCTGCAGGAAGACGAGATATCTGTGGAGTGGAACACAGAGAAACTGACTCGGGTCATTATTTAGATAGGATCGATATCGGCGCTCCCATTCTTGGCAACACAAATGGTCAATGTTTACAGTGTCGAAGTGAGATGTCCCCTGAGGCTAAAGAGATTGTTAGAAAAAGACATTTTAAGATACTAAAGTAAATGAGGGCCTGAGGCTGACTATGGAGAGATGTATGGTGTGTTAACGTATGTGTATATGCTACTGCATGTTTTTGTGTTGCTGTTGCTGAACCTGCAACTAACCTGTGGTGCTTCATACAGTCGATTAATCTGCAGATTATGTTTCAAGATTAATTGTTTAATTATTTATCGATGAGAAAATGTGAAAAAATCCTCATAACAATTTCCCAAAGCCCAAAGTGATGTCTTCAAATGTCTTTTACTCATCGTTGTCTCATTTACCGTCATAAATGACAAAGAAAATGTGTTAATTAGCACAAAGTACAACTGTGGCTGATGGAGTGCTATTCGCTCTTTAAGTATTTAGTCTTGGATTAATTAAAAAGTTGACTTGTATGTGTGAACCAAATATCTTGCACTCCATCTAGAAGACGTTGAGACATTTCAAAGGATAAGTGAGAACTCAAAGTCGGGGCATACCCAACGTTAGTTCGCTTGATCCTTTGGGAACTCAGACGGACTGACATTGCCGTCCCGAGCTAGCATGGCTAAAAATATGATGACAAAGTCACGAGCAAAGTTTATACAGAGCCAAAGTCACGCCTCTTCTGGTTTGGTCCATGGGACCTTATCTCAGAAAAACTCTGTGCCATGGGGTCCACCGGAAAGCGGCGTGACTTCGGCATCTATTAGCCAGGGTCCCTGTGTTGACTCGTCTGCTTTAGATGCGACAGCACGTTTGTGGTTATTACAGATAAGCTATAGTACCTGCTATCTCTACATGGTGAAATGTAAAAGAAATTAAGCCAACGACAACTTCATTACCCCTGGGCCCTTTTGCAACCCATTCATAATTAATCTATAATTACAATATAGAAACAAAATAACGAACGCATGATTGGCAATCCAAAGTTTTCCACTGGATTATTAGACATGGGACATGTTGCCGGCCCTCGGGACAGGAAGTTGAACTAAAGCATAATCTTTCTGAGAATTGCCGTGGATTTAAAATATGACTACTGGTTCTCGCTGAAGTCCACTGGGAGCGACTCAATCTTCTGGTCTCGTCCACAACATCCTGCAGATTACTCATATGTCAATTTTCCCGCCCAGCATTCATTTCAAACGGCCGTGAGTCGGCTTCTCTCCGAGCAGCAAAGCAATAAATAGTATAGCAGCGCTAAGCATTGCTATGAGTAATGTCAGGGTAGAGTCGTGGTGGAGAATTAGCTTTTACACAACAGGATGCTCCTGTCATCTGATGATATTAACTGATGTCTGTACTGTTAATTGTTGTTAAATGATATATAAAGAAAATAAAAAGCTACATAAATCTATGCAGAACGTCGTTACATTTCATGTTGTTGCCTATCCACTATGTATATTTGTGTAAGCTTCCAGTCAGAACAGATGGCGGGCGGATGGAGGAGCTCTCCCTCGCCGGCGCTCTGCTCCGTCAAGAAGGAGAGCTGGATTGCCAATAAGAGATTTCACTGCATGGCAACCAGTCGAGTGATGTGATTTACAGGGATCCGTGCGCTCGGTGGCTCTCTGGCTCGCTCCTCACAGCAGTTTGTTCAGCTGTCAAGGACGCCGCACACACTACAGTAGTGGCGAGGAGCTTCATGACACTGCAGCTTATATAAAAAGGAGAATACTCAATTACTCTTGCACACTGTGGTGTTTCCTTGTGTGCCTGCACCGCTGCATGCCTTTTTCAAGGGATTAATTAAGAGTCGAAATATTGTACTTGAGATGCACACACTCATAATAACGAAGGCAAGCTGAAGACATATTTTTACTCTCAGCTTCATCATGAAGAACTATCACAAAACTATTTAATTTCCCAGGTCCCAGTCCAAAAACTGTGGAGAGTTTTATTCTATTCTGGTTTACGCTCCGTCAGCACTTTTCTGTTTTTGTTTTTATGACTTCCAAAAAATGTTAATGTGTGATGTTATTGTCCCTTATTGAGTATAAGAAGGTAGTTAATGAGTCATCTGAGTTGAATTTCTGTTTCAGAATAGACATTACTTTTTCCACATTATTTTTGATACCACCAGTGAGTGGTCAAATAAACCAAGCGGAAGCTGATATGAATCCCTGGAGCCACAATAACAGAGGAAAAACAATATCAGAAGGGTTTCTTAGGATATTCTGCTTGTCCGCATTAAGGTTTGTTATTACCTGTTTGATTTGGAAAAAACCGTGTGCTTTGCAGCCCCTTAGAAAATATTGGTGTTCGCCAAATTTGCATCATGCAAGCTATGATCTGCAACACGAGATCATTTCCTCTTCTGTTTCAGTGATCAAAACAAATAAAGTACTTGTTACGACCCATGCGTGAGTATACGAGAGCTCTCCAGGCCTTCAAAATGTATCTGGATGTCATTCATTCACAAAAGGCAAGCCCTTTTAATGAAGGGCTGCAGGTCCTGTTGACCACTACATATGTGAATAGAGCTGTATCAGCCTTTTGTGGCTCCAGATTGAGCTGCAAAAGTCTGATTAACTGCCTCAATTGATCTCGCTGGAGTCATTTGAAGAAGAATGTGTGGAGAAAATAAGACCACGTCTCTTACCTGGTGATTTCCTCTTTTAGGGCGGCAGGGTCAGGTGGATAAAACTTGACACGCAAACACATGGTGAACGGAGGCTGGGCTGGGGAAGAGAGACACACGTTTAAAATCCATTGTTTCTACTGCGATTGGCATGATTTGTGTAGTTTTCTTCTTCTTTGTAGTTTTTGCATGGTCAGATTTAGACATTTGGATTCAACCAGTTAATCGGGCACGTTAACCGAAATACTTACATTTCATTTGTTTGGCAATTGACTTTGTAAACTCCAACCAATGCTGAAAGGGAGAGAGAGACAAATGAGACGTGCACTTTGGAGTCTTTAGCGGCTGAACTGTCGCTCTGCGGTCTTGACTGCTCAGCAGCAGTAATCTATGGCTGGAAGGCACAGAAGAATTACTCCTATCTCCTTGTTTTCTGTGTATTTAGTCCCTCTCTAACACAGTCGCCATGCAGAGAGGAGATGAGAGAAAGCTGTTTGGAAGATAATCAGGAGTGTGCAGTTTTCTGTCTGCGTGCTAAGCATCACGGAGTGATACTGGGTCTAATCAGTGAGATGATGACATGCTGACAATAATGAGGCACTCACAATTCAGGAAGTGTGAAACACAATGATGCTGCGAGCCTTTAATTATTGCTTTTTTTTTCTAACAACACCTGTGCTCACATTCTCTTAAAATGATATGTTAAAGGTGATCAACAAGTCAAAGCCCTGAAAATTCAACAAGGAATGAGTTAATTTCTTTGATTGATGTTCGTTTCAATCAAAGGGGTTGGCCCTCTGACAGTATCATTGATCTTCAGGCATACCTACCCGTCCTGAATATTTGTGTAGAGAAAAAAATCTCAATCTAACTTCCTTCTTTGTAAAAGTAGAGAGAGATGGTTTCTTATTCTTGCATCAGCTTCACAGGGTTTTCTTGGATCTTTTAAGATTTACATTTGAATAGTGTTATCATGGTCAAAATCGAGTCTGGCTTATTAAACACGACGCTGTTTTACAACTTTCACGGGATAAGAGATTTGCTCTGTGAACTCGGGGGCACAAATTACCAGCCGATTCAACAGAAATGATGTAGTTTGTGGGAGTAGTTTTTAACTGAAGCGGACGATTTACTAATGTTGATTCACAAATAATTAAAATGAGGAAAACTGAATTATGGAAAGGAGAGAAGAGAAGAGAAGAGAAGAGAAGACAAAGAGACCAAATCATGAGTCATGGTGAAACACAGCGAACTGAAATGTAGGTGGGTTCGTTATTAAAAATGAATACTCACCCTCTGCTTGTCTGGGTCAACATATCTAATGCCAAAGTAGTCTTTCTCCAGCAGGTTGAGATGGTGGCAGATAAGGTCAAACAGGTACTGTCCCTTGGCATCCCGCTGAAAGAGAAATAATATGAGAAAATTCATATATGCGCTACTGAGGCACGTTCAAGAATGAAGGAAAGAGAAAAAAAATCCTCTCCAACTCAATATTTGCATATTCACTGACTTAATTAATGAACCCCCAGCAGATCAACGGTGCGTACGTAAACGCTCTGATGCAAAGTCTACAACATCACACATAGAACGAATAGTGTTGATAGTGTCACATCGAGATGATTATTTTCTCCTCTCATCAGGAAGTCCATTTTTCAGAGTCTCTGAAGAGTCCAAACGGCCACCAGAAAGAGTTTTAATATTTCACGGCCCTCGAGGGAGCTATATGAGGGTTATCAAATATTCATATCGAGGCAGCAGCCACCTGTGAAAGCTTTGAGAAATTTCTGCGGCAGAAAACGACCTGGAAACGCACTGACACGAGGTGCGGGGAAAGGAAGAGGCAGGCTGAAACGACGAAGGGAAGCCCTTTACATGCGGTGCAGTACAAAAACATATCCCCTACTGCGTAATGAAAGAACCTGGAGATGCACTTTCACTACACCACACCATTTTTTAGGTTATTAAAATACTAAGAAGATGAGCTAAATTGTTCCGCAAAACAAATTTGAATGTAATGTCTTGATTAAGTGTAACACTTGAGGAAAGCAGCCAGCTGTCCTGGCAGTGGCAGTTAAATTCATAATAAGCAGGGCGCTTGCATAAAGCTGCACCTGCCCCAAAAGACTCATTACAAACCTGCTTTAATGAAATCTTTATTTAGATTTAACCGCAACAATAAGGTACGTGGCAACAAGGCTGCCACCGAATGCATTTGAAAACATGAGGCAGTAATTGGGGCTTTGCTTACGACTTCACAACCAGCAACGTTCAACTTTGAAATTAAGCTACTGGATAGAAATGTTATAGCCCCCTCATAGGTGAGTGTGCACACGCTCAGTTTGCACAACGATGAGTCATAAAAGCCAAAACTGTGTCAAACAGGCTGCAAAGCAAGCTGTGCAGATGAATCAGGAGATGGTTTATAATGAAGGAATTCAGATGAGAAATTTGATGTAACACTCTCATGTCTATATATTACATTTGAAACTACAGTCAGTAGCTGGCTAGCTTAGCTTACACAAAGACTGGCTAGCCCGGCTGTGTCGAAAGGGAACAAAATCAATCTACCAGCATCGCTACAGCTCACTAATTAACACAATATACATTCTTTGTTTAAAGGTGCAATATGTAAGAAATGGCCACCTGTCATATTATTCTCAAAACAACTACAGGGCAGCATGTAGCCAGAGTGATGCTAACTGCTACGAACTGTAGCTGCCCTTAGCTAGTTAGCCTACAGTAGTTAGCCGTGCAGCTAGTGGCCTGGAATGGGAGCTCGGAGCACCTGGGGAGTATTGTTGTTTACACCACTGACACGGGAGCTTTAGACCGAGATGGGCCGGGGCTAGCTAGTTAACATGCTAACCTCAGTAGATATTTCTGCAACACAATCTGTAGATGTCATCAAGTCAAAACTGTTATTCCTTCACATTATGTTGGCAATTTTAGCAAATTTTTTGAATGTTTTCAGATAAAAATTCTTATAAATTGCACCATTAGTCTGTACATTTCTTGGACGGGAGCCACGGGAGCCATTTCCCGCCTTTTTCCAGTCTTCTTTCTAAGATAAGCTGACTGTCTGTAGCCTTATATCTAAAGAAAATATCTGAGAGTTGGATCATTCTTCTCATCTAACACTCAGCAAGAAAGCAAATAATATTTCCCAAAATGTTCAACTTTCTGAGGTTACAAGCCGATGGTTTAGATATCCTTCAATAAATACTAAACTTCAAAGCGACAGTGGTGTAATCCTGCACAAGCTGTAAATGGAAGGGGTAAATTCACGGTCAGGCTGACACCAAGGAGACTTACATGCCTGCATAGTGAATGCATCTATCCAGTGTAAGTTTTCTCCTACTGTACTATAGACAATGTACACATAGGCTATAGCCTTTCATCCGTCTGAGGCAAAGGACATATAAAATATCCTACAGTTCCCTTTGAGAAGAGACACTCACATTCACATGCACCACACGAAACTGCACAGTCAGAGAAACTCAAAGGCAGACACATGAGAACGGAAGGCGGAAAAGAGAAGAGAAAGACAAAACCAAACGGAGAAGGAGAAAACAGAGGAGGGAGACACTGAGAGAGGAAGAAAGGCAAGTCGACACTGATTAATCTGTCCCAACACAGCATGCCACAGCTCAGCAATTAAACCCAGAGGACAGGGGAATAGGTGCACTGAAGGACTGGTCCATGTACGAACAATGTTCAGATACAGTCCCTGACGAGACACGCTATTTAAGACAGTGTGATGAAGCCTGTTCACACTTCTGTTTCACTCAATATCAGATCAAAGGGCACAACAAATACCCCTGAGGTGGCACGTGGCTCGACACTGTCAGGGCACATTGAGGTTAGAGGCACTGCTACTCTTTGCATTGTGCTCCTGTCAAAGCCGAGCTGCATTTACTGTCATTCATGACAAACGAGCCGTGTTGTAAAGATGTTCATATTTCAAAATTAAAACCGGTAAATCAAATGATGATAAATCTTCACCCCTTGCATTCTTCTCATAACCAAACTGGTTGTCACCAATGTGCATAAACAACCATCGATCAAGTGTGATCAAGAATAATTTGTCGATTTTTTCCTCTGATGTCTGAACGTTTTTGAAGCAGATTGTAATTATAATTCTCCAGGCTTTCCACAATCTTCGTGTAAATTCACACCACCCTGGCAAATTAATCATGCATTTTCATTGACGTCGTAGCCTGTACACCTGCTACACCAAAAACTTGTTTCAATCCTGTTGACAACATCACAAATTCTGTATGTGCTTGTGCAGCACTACATTGTATCAACACACATACTGAATATAATATTCAAACCAAGATGTGACTAAAATTAAAACTAAATCCTTGTAGGAAAAAAAGCCTGTCTGTACAACATATGTCTGTAAAGACCTGCCAAGGATCTGGAGCGATGCCCCAGGAACATCATCGGGCTTTGAAGCTAGTGGTCAAACCGTCTAATTACAACATCATGTGACGCAGAGGTGCCCAACAATTCTTCTTCCTGTGAGCTAATGAGCTTACATTTGTGCAAGAAGTGGCTGTGAAATGGTGGAGAAAAGATTTGTTTCACTATCAGAACTTTCTTTAATTTGGTCTGACTATATTTGGAAAGTGAAGAAGAGCTGCATGATTAAATCATTTTATCCCTGCTCAGGTTAGCGGAGGGATAAAGTGGAAGTTAGCCTGTTGGCTGGTAGAAGTCTCTAGTGCGCATGCTCTATAATTAATATTATACCAGGACGTCATGCTTTTTTGGCTTCATGCACCATTGAGCAGCTTTCATGGGAATGAGCAATGCCCTTTCCAACATGGTATCCAGTTTTTCATTATACATCCATCATCTGAAGAGCGAGAGGTAATATATTACATTACAGTAGCCACCACCAAAGCTTTAAGGAAGTATATGCACGAGTTAAGTCAGGAGATGCAATTCATTAATCATAAATGTCAGTTTGTGGTGTTTTATCATTCGAATCTTTGAGCCAGAATTAACACACACACCAAAGCACAACCCCGCCCTAAACCTTTCAGGTCCACTTGTGTCAAGCGATGCACTTGCCAGACCTTTCCCAGGACGCGCGGGGCTGACCCTCCATCTCCTCTGTCAGTGTGTCTGTATGTCACTGTCACCACATACGCCCTGACTCACCCAGACAGGCCTGCTGACTGGCCCGGCAGCAAAAATAGAAACCCACACACATCATGCGCAGTCTCACACATGCACACAAGGAGCCTCGATGCCTCTTACTCTATTATAAATGTCTTTGGTACACCTGTGAAACCTCAGGAACCACAACATTTTCAGAGCGTGTACCTCCCACTCCCTCCATCTGCTGCGCACTGTAGTGTAAACTACAGCGGTGGCCAAAAAAAGCCTTCCCAATTAATCTTGTTGTTACTTGCTTGTGTCCTTCTATGTGTGTACCAGTGTGTCACGCCTAAGTGTGTGTGTGTGTGTGTGTGAGAGAGAGAAATTAGTGATGATCCATGTCCGAGTTAGTAGTTATGAAACAATAACAGAGAGGCAGGACGATTAATCTCAGTGTAACACTTCAGCAAGTAAATGAAAAAGTACGAAACGTATTAGTAGAAGCCATTCATGAATTATTCTTAGCTCCTCGGTAAGACTGTCCTGCTGGAGAGCTTTTTATAGCAGCAGCACACTGTAGACAGAGTTTCTACAAAGGGTTTATCAGATGTTACACCAGATCCTAAATGGTCGGACTTAATAAAGAGCCGCTGATCTCAGGTCGTCTATTGTGCATTACATCGGGTGCAGGTAATCCTATTGTTTCCCGGTAATTTACCTGACTCTGCACTCTGATGCAGTTTGCAACGACGAGATCGAAGCGCGCTCTGACTGCGGTCCACACTCTCGTTGTCTGGCTCGATTAAACACCATAGAATAATGCTGCAGACTCTCTCTCTCTGGCCCATAGGCAGCTGACCACACACTCGTAATGTATATGTGGTGTTGTGTTGCATACTGATGAGACACACTGAACTTCAGGGAGCTGACCCGGGCTCCACTGGGAAACAAAGGCAGGCTCGGAGGCAGAAGCATTATCGATCTGAAGTTAAGTGTTCTTCAACATCCTTATGAGATTTAAACCCAGAGCCGAGCTGCAATACACTGGTGGCTACGTCGAGGAAATACTATATGTTGCCAGTTAAAGCTCTGTTTTATTGCTTTTGAGTAGATAAATTGCACCTCCTTTATGTGGTTTGTGATCATGTGATTTCAGTGTGGGAATTGCTTCTCTACGAGTTTTCACTCCCTAAAGTTTTATTGCTGTGGGGGGAATAATTAGATTCATGCTATTTTAGGATTAAACCCCTTTTATTGCCAAAACATTGGGAAATAAAATCATCTGCTATTGAGATAAATGGCTTTGGGCTTCAGGACTTATACAATAGACTTTGCAGTGGGATTGATTTTTGCTTTCTACTGAAGGGTAGGATGTTTGTGCGTTCATTCTTTAGGATGCACCGCATTGTGTAAAGTACTCGTAGTTGGCAGAAAAAGATGCACTGACGACGTCAAGACGTCAAGAAAATCTTTTTTAAAAGTCGTGTTTTTGTTTGGCAGCTGGTTTCTGCATTGAGAGGGCTTTTGAAACAGATTTATTGAGCTGAGATTCAGTATTGCCACATCACAATTCAGTATACAAAGCATGGCTTTACTGCCATCTCATCACATCATGTTGTAGAGAACTGGAACTATTAATGAGCTTAATGTCTGTTTTTCTATGGGTTCATTTGGAGTTAGTCCGTACCGACGAACAGACTTCAGTATTTAGAAAAGAAGCTGAACAGACACGGAAATCTGTTTATTTTCCTGCAATTATTATGCTGAATACAGGGTTTTCATGTTTCTCCACGAGTCTAAGATCTAGATGCAGATCTCTTAATCTGCTGAAGTCTCTTAATGACTGTGGGGTTTTCATGACATCCTTATTCAAACGCATGTTTGAAATATTTTTTCCATTACAGGCTGGCTGATTAGATTAGTAAGGGTTAGGTCTGTGAACATTTCCCTGAGCCCTGTGAAAAAAGGCGTTTCCTTTAATCAAAGTCTCTGTGCACCAGTCAATTCACAGACCAACTCTCACCATGTCATCAGCTTTAGGTAGTGACGTCCCAGTTGCCAGAATAAAATGTTGGCATTTCTGTTGACCACAGATACTTTTAAATGTGTTCATGTCATATCAACATTTCTACAACAAGTGTCACATCATGTTAACATTACACGTACATGACTGACTCTCGACTGTCATGTCAGGAGCTGGAGTGGATGGTGTTGATGTAACAGCTGCGTGAGACGCTGCCAAGTGAGTGACCACTGCTCAAGGTGGTGTTTGAACATCTGTAAGCGTGAAGCTACTGGTTATTTTTAAATGGTAAATGGACTGTGTTTATATAGCGCTTTTCTCGTCTTTACAACCACACAAAGAACTTAAAAACAAAAATCAGCATTCACACAGACAATCATTCACTTGTAGCAGAGGCTACCATGCAAGATGCCACCTGCTCATCGGGAACAATGGAGCAATAACCATTCATACGCACACTCAAAAACAGATGGAAGAGCCACCAGGCTCAAATTGGGTTCTTGCCCAAGGACTCTCAACATGTGACTGCAAGGGCCAGGAATCTAACCACCGACCCTCCGATTGGTGGATGACTGCCGTACCTACTGAGCCAAAGCCGCCTATTTTCACAAAACATCAGAACAGTTTCCAGCCATGTTTGTGGTGACAGAACCAGGGAAAACAAAACATGAAGGACATTTGCCAATGCAATTTGGACTCAGTTAAGCAGAAGGAAATGGATTCTTGCATCAATGGATTTGTCAAATTGAAGAAAGCTGGATGGCAGAGATGAGTTGCTGTGGCGGCAGTAGTAGTAAAGGTAACTGCTGCTGCTGAATAGCAGCTGTGAAGTGGTAGCGCCTGCATGAGCCAATGTTCATGTATGTTATATGTTCCTTATAAGAAATGTGACACACTAGGGATAAGAGTAGTAATAGTATGGGGGGGTGTGCAGCGGGCAGCCGTGATATTAGCCACGGTGAGTCATGGCTAAATGAGATTAGTGCAGGCCTGTCAGTGGGAGAGGAATGTATTAAACAAGCAGAGGCCCGTAAGTGCTTTATGGAAGCACGCGCAGTGTTTCATCACAGCTATAATAAAAGTGATAAACGGAGAGATGGAAATAACCCAGACTGGGGCCAAATGATCACTGTGGTCCTCAGCGGAGCATGAGCAGCAGCACGCCGCTCCCTCGGCCTGGCCGGGGCTTGCGTCAGATTAATTATTGAGATGGGTTCCATATCAGCTTGGGAAACACCCCATCAATAAATGATGGTGTCACTTTAAGCTATGGGATGGAAATTGCAACAACTGAGCAAGTGGTCCTGAAAGGTTACTGCTCTAGGGAAGCATCTGGCGCTTGACGATGTTTTGTATTCACATATAACTCTGAGCTCACGGGTAGCAGGTGATTAAGCCTGAGAATGGTTTACGGTCGTCTTAAACAACACTCGCCTCATTGTGGCTCAGCTGCGGTGCTGATAGAGAGAATATTTCAGCGAATGATCTTCATGCTGATTTTCACTGTTCTTAAAGTTGCAGCCTCCAATACCGTCGGCAGCAAAGCCTGTAAATGGCTTACTATAATCTTATGAAATGGTAATGGTACTTTTCATACTCTGGAGAGCAGGCACAGATGTGAAAGACCGTAGTGGCAGTTCCTGTCAGTCAGCAGCTGAATGGTATTCAGATTTACACTCAACATGCCTTCCTTGACAATCTAATGGAAGGAATAAATCAGTTATATTACAAAGCCATCTGCAGTTAGGTCGGGCAGCTATTCATGTTTGTTTTGCAGACATCTGAGTTACTTCGTAATCAACAGCAGGTACCAGCACTTCGTGATGTAATAGTGGCATCATAATTTCAAATAACCCTGTGATGTATGCTGTAGGTTAAAGCAGATTTAATTGGGTCTCTCTCAGTTTTTACATAGTAGAGCTGAAATGAACAAACAAGAGCAGGGTGTGCCTTGCAAGAAAAGCGGTGGGATCCATAATAATGCAAATACACTTAACAGAAATTAAAGCTGAGCAATTATCATGTTATATATTGTTTGTTTTGGTCATACAAATTAAAAGAATTGCCAAGAATACATCTCACCACCCCATGAACCAAAAGGTAAGACTCAAAACACTAAGTGGGAGAGTTTTGTTTCAGCACCCTGATCAAGAAAAGCATGGGGGAAGCTGTTATTTCACAAGCGGCAGCAATTCAGTCCAACTCATCTAAAAATGTAAGGCCACATACCAGTACAAAATGCTGACTGTGGCGAAAAAGGTGAATAAAAAACCTTACTCACTGATAATCCTATGTGGATGACTCATACCACTGCTTATAGATTAGACTCACTCCATCCTCTCCATGAAATTCCCCAAAACTGTGTAAGATTTGAACTTTATTCGTCTGAACAGCCATTACTTTACATTTGGCAGTATGCTGGTGATTCATTCTTGCTGCACAGCACAGCGGCACTTATTTAAATTGCTCCGGCTAAATCACACGTCCCTGGATTTAACCTCAACCTAAGTCAAGAAACAACACTGTGTGTGAAGTAGGGTTGTAAGAATGTCTGTTTTATGTGCCTGTGCTTCCACAGTGTAACTGCCTTAACATTTTATTTCACTTTCCAGTGAGGTATTTTGAATCTTCTTGAGCAGAGTTTCTATGAATATTTTAATAAAATGTTTTCTTTTGTACTTTAGACTGCATTAACTTTCAGTCACATTTGATGTGATGTGATCTGATTCCAGCTCTGACAATCAAGGTTTTTCACAAAACTTAGTTGAAGTTTATAGTTGTTTTTAGAAGTTTTAGTATTTTTTTTTGGGGGGGGGGGGGTTACAGCACATAACTTTATCTTACTTGTAACTTATGTATATTGTAGAGTAACTACAGTGCCAGTCTTTGCAATTCTGATACAGCAGTTTATGAGTTGTACTTTCCCCAGTAAACACACTGACCTCTTCGGCCTCCCAGCCTGCTGCTGCTCCGGACAGACACCCATCCTGTCCGCTTTGCCTAACTAACCAAGAAACACTGCAGCTGTGACAGCCGAAGATGTCGGGTATTTACTGGGGAAACTACAGCTCACAACCCGCTGAGTCAGCTCTGCAACTGGCCGTCTAAACCAACCTCAGGAAAAACACAGACACAACCTATTAACACCAGAGAATCACTGCACAAACAAAGAAACTACAATGCGATCATCTGTGAGTTTTAGAAGTGTTGGAAGACATATTTCTGAACCTCAAAAAGAGCCAGGCTGACTTTCCCCTGCTTCAATCTTACTGCTAAGCAGGTGACTATTCTCCTTCTGGCTCTAGGTCCAAACTTAGTGCACATAAGTCATGTCGATCCTTTAACCTAACTGTCAAATATTCGTGTTTACCACCAAGTTGAACCATGACTTTAAAGGAGACCTATTATGCTTTTTTCCTTTCCTTCAGCGTTTTATATCTATTCCTGTGCATGTAAAGGATCTATAAAGTCAAAAAGGTCAAAGTCCACACCAACAGACGCTCCTCTCTCCCACAGAAAACACTGCTCCTGAAACGCCTCATTAGTAGTTCTGCCTTTAATTGTGTGACTTTGTGACATCACACTACGTCACCATGTCACACATTTGTATCATTTATGCCCAGCGGCTAGTTTGGCACGTAAGAATTGATTTAGCACAGCTGCTGTTAGAGGTGCTGGGTCAGGCATGTGTGAGCTGACCAATCAGACGGTATTCAGGAGGAGGGGCCTTAAAGAGACAGGGGCTTAAACAGTATAGAGCGTTTCAGACAGAGGGGGAATACATGAGAAAACTGATGTGTTTTTTTTAGTACTTAAGCATGCAAAGCTATTCTAGTTGTAACCCAAAATAAAATTATGAACCTGGAAATTCTAAATGCTAGCACAGACAATATGCCTGACAACAAAGAAACAATAACATCAGCAAAAAGTAGGCAGAAACTTTAGTATGGCAATGTTAGAAAACAGTAAGGTTTAATAAATCCATGACAATAATGATGCCAACAAATAAGGAAGCAAAACATCGCTATGGGTGTCTGATTTGTACTGAAAAACACAACAGCCACAATGTCTGTATTGTATTGTGGATTTCTTTTTTTGTTGAAATTGTTCACAATTCAACACCCTCAAAGACAGAAACTCCTTCAGAAAATAATTCTCTAAACAAAAGAGCTTCTTGATGTACAATGCAATACCAACATGTGAGACACCAGCCTGCTTTGATCACATTACCTGACTACAGTGTAATACACCTCGAACACAGCTTTTTTTATGTTCACGTACATGCCTCTAAAAACCCCTACACTGCAAGACAGAAAGACAGCGATCCTCTTAAAAAGATGTTCACTGTCAGCAGACTGCCATCTTACTGACCTTGGACTCAGTGATGCTGGGACTGCGTTCCCAATCAGTGCTCACTTGTGTAAATCCTTTATGTTGAGATAGAGGCTCGGGCTCCCAGGAGCTCCACTGCAGACATGCGACAGTGGAGAAGTGGCTCTGAGCGCAGGAAACCCATGAGATTTATAGGGGCAACCGTACTCTGAGTGCTCACCACTGCCTCAGCGTACTTGGATGCAAGAAGAGAAGAGCGAGGCACTGGATAAAAGGCAGGATGGTGATTGTAGTTGATTGAAGGGGAATGGAAGAGCAAAATGACCAAAGGGAGGGTGAACAAATCAAGTAGAGGGAAAAGCAAAGGTACAAAAGAAAGAAATGTGTCTTGTTGCCCCAGCTGATGTGCACAACATAAAAAGCAGACAAACCACTGAGCACCTGTTCTCTCTGTCCTCCCGTTAACCCTCTAGCTTGAGGGACTGAGCAGTGCTCTCACAATGAGTCCTTGCAGAATCTTAAAGCTTAGGTATAAAACTTTTTTCAATCGCATCACACCAGAGCTATTTTTGATTAGGGTGATAGTCAATATGTAGAACATTTACATGCTTCAGAAGCTTTGGTGGTTGATTTTTGGACAACTTATCAGCTCCGTAGTGGTTTGCAAACAGAACATGAGTAACTCTACTTTCAACACAAACAATCCTGCCATGTCCAGCTGGCAAAGTAGGCCATTGGGCAGCAAGCAACATTGTCAAAGTCACAGCCCCCCCCCCGAAACGATTATTCGTTCATCAAAACAGTTGCCGTTTCATTTACCATCAATTGACTATTCCTTCAGTCGACGAATCGTTGCAGCTAGTTCACGTAATTACATGAACAGACTTCCAGTGTTGATCTTTGGCATCGCTCATGTAACTGTGAGCAATGCTCAAACATCAAAGTACATCAAAACCCTCTGACAGCAGACCAACAAAGATCCAAAGCTCGCTATCAAGGTATCATAGCAAAAGTATGGAGATTATGATGTGTTCAAATCTTGAGCAAGCAGCTACGGGCAAACGATCAGAAGTTAGCGACCGTCTTTTGATTGCTACATCAATAGACTGCGGCCATGAAACAGAAAACAAACTGGCAAGTTTAAAAAAAAAAAAAATGAAATTCAGACCGGGGAGCCGTTTCAAAGTCAAGTGGGAGTGGAGCTGAATGCTTGCTCTCTGTAGAGAAGAGGTAAGAGCTGGTGCCGTGTCTGGCATTTAAACGAGCTCTGCAGCATTGTACAGTATGCTCTGTCAACATTTTCACTGTAGGCTCACAGTCTAACCACTGTGGTTCAAAAAAGGCAGAGCAAATTTATTTGCATAGCACCTTTCAACAGCAAGGCAATTTAAAGTGCTTTACACAAGACATAAAAGGCACTAAGAAAAGAAACACAAGGGAACATAAAAAGACATTAAAATGGGATTTGTATGGGTAAAATTAAATAGAGGATAAAATAACTAAAGGACCACAGGAGAATGAAAAAATTACAGTGCAGCTGCAGCGCAGTGAAAGATATGACTAATAGTGCCGGATCTAATTTAATGAAAAGAGGAAAACTTCTTGGGCCCTGATTTTACAAGAACCGAGACTCGAAGCAGACTTTTTCTGTCAATGTGTCGCAGATATGTGGTTCATTTAAACTGAATGCTGCTTCTCCATGTTTAGTTCTGATTCTGGGGACTGAAAGCAGACTCGTCCTCGACCATCTGAGAGGTCTGGACAGTTCATAATGAAGCTGTGGATCAGGACTGTATTCTGACCCCGAATCATTCAGTGCTTCATAAAGCAACAAAAGTCTTTTAAAATCACCAGGGACCCGGTGCAAAGACCTGACAACTGGACTGAGTTGGACAGCTTGATGCATTATATGGATTATATCCCATCCACTGGTTTTAACCGATGCACTGGCAGTGCTGTTTTTGTCTAAAAATGTCCTGCTCCTCTTGATCAGTAATACATGGCTAGCATGACATTAATAGATACATAAAAGACATCAATTAAACTGAGGCATCCTCGTATATAATGCCATTTTCTCCAGCAGAGATAACACACATGAACTGAAAACTTTCTGGTGGCACAGGGTCAAGCTGAGAAATGACAGTTTCTTCCTTTTCACGTCAGTTAAGTAAGCAAAACGTGTTATTTCATGCTATTTTAGCTAAAAGCCATCAAAGCAGGTAATCTGAAAATACATGAATAGGAGGATTTTTAGGTAGACTTTAAAGTCAAGTTGTTATACAGGCCGGGGAAACATGTAATTTATTTGAATTTGAATATCTGAATATTAAAAATGTTAATTCTTACAGACAGTAGCAATGTATGAACTTACATTTTGAAGTTACATACACTTACATTTCGGATGTATTAAATATATCCAGTATAACTTCATGTATATCAGAGTTCAACAGTGATGTCATTTTCATTTCAAAACAGCAAAGAAGTGGACTCTGGCCTCAAGACATCACTGACGTATAATTTTTCTCGCATTAAACCAGCGCTGTCATCTCGCACTGAGCCTTTTAAGAAATGAGGGGACACTAAATTGGATCCGCTAAACTGTGCCAAAAATCTGGAACATTGCTGCTGATCACAGGAGACTTTCTGCAAATAGAAATGTAATATTCTCCACACTTTCATTTATTAGTCTCAGGTTTTCTGCATGAAACCTTACTTGAGTCTCGGGGCTTACTCAGACATTTAGCTGCAATTACGAACCTCATTTAGAAATTCCTGTTGGCTGTAGATCCAAGATGAGCATATACATGTCTGAACAAACTTAATTTAAGGTATGATAGAATAATATAAATACATGCCGTGTGCCATCATTGTACAAACTGATGCAGTTTAAATCACTGCAAACACACTCCTACATACCTGTACCATCTGGCTTCAGGGTGTAAACTCACAGACGTCTCTTCAACAGGCAACAAGCTCATCACAGCAGAGCATGCTCAGGGCTAATACTCAAATAATGCCTCAAAGTATGATATTGTCTTGCATGCATAATGACGGTAAACAGGAGTCTGTCATTGTGTCTATTATGAGACCAGAAGTGCTCACAGCTCAACAAACTGGTTTGAACTTTGCAGCTACAGCTTTGGGTATGTGCTCGTATCGTTTATCTAGTTGCTGTATCATCTTTACACCCAGGGACGTCTGCATTACTCTGCTTGCCGTTTTCCTCCGACCGCTCTGAAAAATAGACTTTTCAGATTTTTTGGCAAACATCCGGAAGAAAGGTGGATGATGAATCAGCAAAATAACCCCAAAGTCTCCAATGTTAAAGGAGAGGGAGAAAAACTTCACTGGTTTATCAAAACCTTTGGATTACTCTTGCTTAAGAAGTAATGTTTCATCCAGATGGATTTCGGCTTATCAAAATGTGTAAGGTTCCCCAAAATATAGCAACTCCTTGAGGAACACTGGTTGTTTGTGTTACATGCTAACATCGGCAGGCTAACACACTCATGGTGACAATGCTAACATGCTAATGTATTGTATAATGCCTTCAAATTTACCATCTTAGCTCAAAGAACTAAACACTAAGAACACTAAGGATGAAGGGGATGTCTTGGGTTTTGCAGGTATTTGGTCATAAACCACAGCATTGCAATTTCTGACCCAATGATGGTGCTTATAAACCAAAGTTGTTACATGAAGGGACACTAACGTCTGAACCAAATTTTAATGGCAATCTTTCCAATTAAGATATTTCCCTTTAAACCAGAAATGTCAATCTCATGGCGGCACTAGAGGAAACATGAGGGGATCACCAAAGTCAGCAGCCGTCACCCTCTGAGAACCATGAACGTCTGCACCACATTTCATCTGCATCTCCGAACAACTGTCAGATGGACTGATAGCTGTTTAGATATTTAAGTCAGGACCAAACTGCTAAACCAACCGACAGACTGACACCGACACTGCCATCCATAGAGCCATGCCGTGACCTGATCGCACCATCAAAGCCCCTGGTAGTACAAAGGTCTGGCTGCCAGATGCTACTGTTCTACCCATTATTGAGAGCGACAACAACTTGTCTGGGAGCAGGGAGAAGGACACCAAGGAGGAACGAGTCAGGTGGAAATAGTAGACAGCAGCAGTTTCCAGAAAACCTCTCAGCTTTGTTAAACCAAACCTTCAGACAAGGTCCAGATTCATTTTAACCCAGTCACGTCCACGCAAACTTGACCCAGACCGGGAGGATCAGTGAGCAGGATCTTACTGTAGAGAGTAAGAGCTTACAGCGCAGCAACTGTCAAGCAGTTTCCCTGGAAGTCACCAACCATGACGAACTTCAACCAATTAAAAAAACAGCCTGCTATGTGAGAAAAAGGAAAATAATTTGCCAAATTAAAATCTGTACGGGGCAGTGCTGCTCACAAAGTCTGGTAGGGTGTCCCGATTCTTGTTGGGATAGAGGCGTGGAGCAAAGTGTTATGGCTTCATGGTCGTCTGAGATTTTTCAAACTCACACTTCAAACGTAGGGATCTGAGAACTCTGTCGTTCGGATGTATTAGGGTCCTTTTGCTTATAACAAGCATGAAACAATTGCAACTAGTTTCCTGATGTCTCGGTAGCTAACGATCTAGCTCGCTAGGGTTACATTGTCATTGCTGATTTGTGCATGAGTCCAGTAGTCCACTAAAGGTATCAGTGCTGACTCGCAGGGGAGGAGCACGGGTTGCTAATGTTAGCCATTGCAGCACCGCTGATGTTAGCGACCAGTAACGAGAGTGAGGGGTAGGGGTAAAACTTGGAAACAGGATTGGGCCTTGTTATGTAAAGTTGATGTAAACATAAATGTCTTTCTAAAACACATGTGCTGCACACACACACACACACACACACACACACACACACACACACACACACTCACCACAGTAAGGGGGAAATGGTCTCTATTGTGGTGCCTTCTATGTTTTCCCTTCACGCAAAGTGGCACAAATAAGAGGTTTAAGTATTAAAAAGGCTAACTGCAGCAAATGCCCAGAGGTCACTTTACCCAACAGCTACTCAGCTTCCTGGACCCTATAATGGCAGTCCATTTACGAGATTAACTGATGTTATTATTTGGCTGAGCAACCATTTGACTCAGCGTGCAAAGGTGAGCGACACGATTCAGTGCATGAGATTGTGATTGAATTAGCGAGCGAACAACCCGGTAAAACATGATTTAAACGACATGCAAGGAAAAAACATCTAAAAAAAAAAAAAAAGTGACATGTAGAGAAAGAGAATATCCTGCAAAAATACGTTTTACACATGGAAACATCTCTGCAGCACGCTATACGCAGCGCCTTAACAAAAGGCTGTAACAAAAGACTTGGAGCTCCGACACCACAGACAGCGGTTCGCTCTGTAAAAAGTGCTAACAGCCGATACTGTTGCCCTGACCGAGGAGACAGCAGGTCAAACGTGTTACTGATCATGGTCCATGATAGAAGCAGGCGCCCTGCATCTGCTGCGCTTGCATCCAGACAAGGATTCAGAAGGACACTGTGCTGTATCAGAGCTCACTCACACACACACACACACACACACACCAGGCACTTAGGCTCAGCTATCGCTCACACTCGCACACAAACAAGCACACATGCACATGGTTTATCATTATCTTCTCTCATCACGGTACCAGATGGTGTGCACACGCAGACAGACATGCCCTCAGACAATAGAGAGGCAATGTATCCTCCACACAAAGAGTTTTTCATTATCCTTCCTCAAGCTCCCCCAGAATGCACCATGAGCACACTTGTTCATCGGATGAATTGGTTTATTTCCTTTGGGGACAATGTGACCGTCAGTGTGCAGTCATAACAGTCAGGATGCTGCCAGAATGGTTTTGTGAATGGAAAACTGAGCCAGAGCAGCAGTAAAACAGCTTCCCTCTTGTACCGATCCGCTGATAAAGAGAGCCGGGAAACCTGAGAAAAACCGAAGTAGCTGTGCTTCTTTTACAGTAAGAAAAAACACAGCTGCTCTGAACAGCCAGGATCCTGTATCTAAACTGGCAAAACTTTTAAAAAAAGAAGAAGATACCACTTTTTCAGGCGGTTATGACACCAGCTGAAGCCACGCCGAGCCGTCTGAGCTGTTTCCCCTGCAGTCATTGTCAATGTTGTGGGAGGATGTGAAGAGAAAAAAGGCCAGAGGACAGAACCCTCGACACCAACTGAGAGGATGGTGCATTGTGTCAGGAAAAGTCCTGAACCCATCCTTCTTACTACAAAACGGGGGGAAAAAATGTGTGAATAACACTACCTGCTTAGATGAGGGTGTTTCTTACAGTACGTGTGTGTGTGATTGCCGTACGCTGTGAGATGCCGCTGTGAGCTCAGCGTACACTCGCTCAGCTATCATGTGATTCAGCAGCTAGATGCCATTAAGAAAACTTTATTTAAATTCATTTATTGTGATCCTCTCTTGTTGAAAATGAACTTTAGAGGATAACACATGCCGACCATTTATTGTCAATGAATTAATGTGTACTCTGGTGGCTTTCAACCTCCCTGGATACTCATTCAGACAGAGTTAAAGGGATTATTTCTACTGTTCTTAAGCTAATTTCTACTATTTAAAATGCCTGCTGAGAGTAATTTTCTCAGTAGGATAATTGCCCACACACTTTAGCTACCATTTCAACATTTACCCACAGAGAAAGAAGCCACAAACCACCTCTATTTGAACACCCTTGTTTGCATTAGAAATGCCAGAAACAGATGGTATACTAGCTTCATTACAGATCAGAACCTCATACTATACATTCGTAAAAAACGCTCTTATTCCCATCATTCACATCAACTCTCTTTTTTAAAAATGTGTGGAGAAGGTCTCCTTTCGTAACCCAGCTCTACAAACGATACTACACCACTGTATTTTCCTGTGTTGTAACCTGCGGGCGTGCACGGCCCTCTGTTGTATCCATCTCATCCATACAACCTCGACACATGAGCAGCGATAAGCCACCCACACAGGACCTTCAACACTGGATACGCTGGAATGTGGAAACCCAGCGTGGAAGAGTATCGTTCACTATGAAATTATGAACCTCAGGAGGCTACCGAAATAAGAAAAGTGTTTAACAAGCGTTTAGAGAACAGCAAGCTCATAGTAAATCGACCAAGAAAGCTCTGCTCCAACAGCCGATATCGTTCAAGTTCATGCACCTATCAAGATCACAAGTAAAGATCTTTAAATTACATGAAACATTGGTAGATATCATCGGAAAGATCAGTGCAAAGGTCATTATGCACGAGGTGTCAAATGTCAAAGACCCAACTCTTTGCAACATACCAACATCCCACCTTGCGCCACTATATTTGCACGGGGCTCTCGCCTCGCTCCATCAGGCTCAACACACACTGCACACACTCAAAGCGCAGCTCACGCACCAAAATGCCAACGTGCTGCTTGTGACATGAAAATTCACAATGAATGTCATTTCAATTGCACGACTGATTAAACAGAAGGCGGGCTTTGGCGATTAAATCCTTTGAAGAAGTTATTTTTACATACAGCAGTAGTGATTGTCGGCGCTGTTGCTGGGTAGAGAGATCTGACAGTTTCAGTGTAAACAGCAGAAATGATAAGATGACAGCCGACAGCGAGGAAAAGTTGAGAGCAAGTTTTTCTCTACAATGAGAGAGTGTAGATGAGACGAGTAGTCTTCGTGATTGAATTCTGGACATCGCTACATGAGCCGTGAACGACTCGCATTACTGCCGAGCTGGGAAATGAAGGGACTTTTGGAAACTTGATTTCTGGTCGGAACAAAAAGAACAAGAAAGCTCCTGTGACAAAGCGGCTACCTGCAGGATAACGAAGCACTATCAAAGGCTCTCTTCCCCTCTTATTGGGCTGTTATCCACAACCTCTGGTCTGTAAAGTCAGCTCCGTCTGCCTCGAGGCTGCACTCTGAAAGTATAAACTCTTCAACTAGGCTTTTAGAGTTTGTCAAATAATCTATTTTAAAATGAAATATGTAAGTTCTTCTGGTGAAGTATTGGATTTATTCCTATAGCTGTTATTTTAACACCACACCAAAGGATATTGTCATACCGAGCTCACTCCTTTGGTCTCTGAATCATTTAACAGTGGCATGAAGAGGACAAAAATGACAATAAGTGAAGAAGTTTTGTCTGAGGATGAAAGTGATGGCAGACCGAGGCATGAACACGGCAGACAGCAGGATCACTGGATGTAGAAGTATACAGCTTCTTCCTTACATGAAAAAAACAGCCATTTTATTTACTTTAGAGCAAATTAATGCACAATTTTTATGCTTTTCCTACTCGATCAAATCAACCCAACAGGGACCCAGCCAGCTGTCTTTTATCCAAAACCTCACGGTACAATTACATCCTCCAGTGCAGAGTAATATGGAACCTATCACATTAAAGCCCATAGCGTTAAGTGTAAGCAGGTGCAGACGCAGGCACTGCTAATTTTTTCGGGAGCACAACATCAACATTAACCGACTTGAATTGACTGCAGAGCACATTCATTTCCCGGATTTGCACCGGCGCCCTGAGATGAGCACAGTGCTCTTTCATTGCCTTTCTTTGCCGCGCTAGTCGTCCCCCCAGCTCTGTCACATTACATCTCCGCCGTCGGATTCAAATATCTCCAATGACAAGAGTTACTGCAAACCAGCTCGTGTGACTAGATGACAGTCCAGTCACATCACGTCAATATATTCAAGCCTGCTGGATCCCATTAGAGGAAGAGCTTTTGAGGAGCACTCACCGTGCCTGCCTCGCAAAAAGTAGGGAATTAGCATGCGTTTTGAATTTCACTAAACCTTTAAAGAGCTGTGAGCCCGAAATTTGCGAACTCTAAATGAAAAATGACGTGCTATTTTCTGCTATCCCATCGAGATGAAATTCAAAAGATGACACTTCTGAAAAGTTTTATCTATTAATGCAGAGAGAAGACACTGAAATGTACCAAAAAGAACCTGGTTGCTTTAAAAAGAAATGCGTGAAAAGAGACATAAATGCATCAGGCTGCATTAATGAAAGAATAAAACAGGTGAGGGGATTTGGTCAGCTACTAATTTGACATATCGTGCTCATATACAGCTGCAGAAACAAAAAAAGTAGGTCAACACTAATAATTGAAAAGATTACAAGACATTCAGCAGAACAAATGACGCTAATGTGCACATTGAAGTAGGCTTGTTATGCTTTTTTCATTAAACCAAGTCCAGCTGGAGTAAATTTGAATGAATTCCTTCACTGAAGCTACTGACTAATGTCACTATATCATAGCAGCGTTCTGCATCCCGTCATGGACCGCACACTGGTCAACACACAGCTGGAGTCCATGTATCCATGGAAATTGGTTTTGCCGAATCATACAAATGCAACTCAGTTGGAACACAGCAAGTGTGCCAGAACACAACGAGCACACACAGTATGTATTCAGCAGAGTTCAGCTGACTAATGGCAAAGCACATTAGGAAAAGCCAGCATATTACACCTGTCAGTCAAAGTACTGACTGCATTTCAGACTGACACGCCATCTGCTAATAGATGGTGAGCTTATGTCCAATTAAAATAAATTGCAAGTTTTTGTCTGCTTCACTGTATCTGCTCTGTGAGTAAGAAAAAAACAGAAAGGATTTTGTTGGTTTTATGAGGGTGCCTTGTATTTTTGCATTATTCTGTTGTAACAGAGTTACAAAGTTGGATATTTGTTTGTTTTTAGAACAAAACATTTAAAACTGCGTGAGAAAATATCTGGTTCTTTGAAAATAAGGTAACAGATACAAGCTTGCGTACATAAAAACTGCACTCCCAAGGTGCATTTTGTCACAAAACATCCATTCCCTGAGCTAATTTTCAATGTTGTGCATCACTAAGCTAATGAAAGCTAAAAGTGACGTTGAGAAAATTGAAAACTGAATCAATTTACTTCGACAGTTTGGTTCAGATGGGGCTGAATTCCATGTAAATGTAATCTCGGTTGGACTTTAAATCAAAATGCAACGAGAGAGACGGTGAAAGTGATTGATGAAAAGATGCTCTGATGTTTTCCCACCAGACTTCTGCTGAAATGTATGAATAGGTAGGGGGATGCATGCAATCATTTCAGATGACGAGCAGCGCTACTTGCTTGTCTGCTAGAAATGACACAACGTCTGCCCAGCCATGAATGTAACACGACTTAAATCCAGTTTGCAATACGTCTAGGTACGGTGGAAATTAGCCTGAAAGAATCGCTGAATCCCCCTTTTCGTAATCTCTCATCTCCATTAACGGTGAAAGTTAATCACTGCAGGCAAAAAAACACCAAACTAGGCTGACAAGAGGTCAAGAGATGGATTCTTTTACCCCAATCAGCATGGTACTCCCTGGGGCTGGTCAATTCCCGGGTGCAAGGGTAACAAGGATAAAGAAGTTTCTCTTTTAATGACAGTGGAGATGGAGAGCCCTCTGGGACACGAACACACACACACACACACACACACACACACACACACAAAGAGAGAGCGAGAAACACATGCAATGCTGACTCTATGCATGCACTGACTCAAGGGCAAACAACAAGGCAGACACATCAGGTACACTGACACTTATGAGAAAGTCCTGAGGAAGATAACAAGTAATCCTGATTCTTGACAGTTATTGGGGCGCTGCTGGCTTCAATTCATAGATATGCAGAAAAGCACCATTAGAAGAATATTAATGTTTCAATCCTTAAAAGTAATTGTTTTTATAATATGACCTTAAATCTGCACAGGTGAGGCAGCACCAGCTCAATTAATACCAGGAAAACAGCAGCCTGTGACGGGAACAAAGCTGCAGCAGCAGTGAAAATGCAGACACAGAGGAGGAGACAATTAGCTGCAGAGCTGCAGAGATTCACTGAGCCCCTGAGAGGACAACCGGGAGTCGTTCTTATTCCTGTCACACAGCGCTCAGCTCAACAACACACTCCTCACATATAAACCACACCGTCGGAATGGACAAAAACCCTGAGCCGTGATTCAGACTGTTTATGTTTGGACCCGACATAATGCCCGACGAGACAGACAGGTCAAGGAGGGGGTGCCTTACAGGGCCGCAGCGGCATTAGAGGTTTTCCGTCTGTTTGTCTGATTGATGTCGTTACTTGTCGTATAGTTTAGCCCCTAACCTTGTAAAGTTTTAGTTGCCCTTCAACTAGCATTGACTGACAATTTACAAGACTGCTCGAGTGACTCTGAAGCCAGAAGTGCAGCTTGATTGATGCAGGAGGTAAGTCTAATGAGAACTGCAAGTCAGACGGAGCTGGATATTTCATTTGAGGCAGCATTTAAAGACACACACAGGGCCAGGTTGGCTCACTTCACAGGGCTCGGCACCCCCCCTGCCCCAATGTGGGTTAAGCCCCCTCTCAGGGCAAATGCCCAGCTAAACCCAGCAGCCACGCCAGCTTCCTCTCGTAGGACACTGTAAGCGGTGCTAACATGGGCAAACAGCCGGCAAAGGCAACCTCAGCCAACACTGATGTCCAACACACCAGAGCGGCCTGGAGTCCATGTGAGTGTTTGTCTTTGCTGAGGCAGGAGGTAAAATGAGGATATAAGAGCAGACGAAACATAGAATTTGAAGGGGATTTAAGAGAGGCAGAGGTAGTTCGATAGGATTTACTTCTGTATCACACACGCACATCATGACCACACACCATCTGGGCTTTATAGCGGACCTTTAAAATAGAGCAGAGAGTCATTTTTCTGTTGTTTGATTTGGAGGATTTTTAGAGCGTGAAGTATAAAATGGTTGGTCATGAGACCCAGACACCTCTTTGGCTGGGGGCCCCAAATGATGCTTGTTGCTATGGTCACCTTTCAAATCCGTAACAGCCATATCTTATATCTACAGGTTGGGTTTATGTGGTATTTTTTTGTTTTTGTTTTTAAAGCTTCAAAAATAAATAAATTTATTTTCAAAATGGACCAAATGACTATGTGATTGTGATAAACCTACAGACAATTATCGCCCAACTTTGCTTCGGACCTTTTTGGCATCTTTCAGCGCCTTGTTTACGTTTTCCAGCCCACAACCGTACTGTTCGATTCACATCAGTTTCATACAGTACACGCTCAGCACCAAGCAGCAGACAATGTCAAGGACTAGTGGAGCATTTAGCCACTAAAGAGCCCGACATTTCTGACTGAATATTGGACATAAATTTGCCAAATGAATGCTCATGTTTGCTGGATGTGTGCATAAGCAACTGTTTGCTAACAAGCTTGCAACATTGACTTAATTAAGTTTATTGAATTATTCCTGCTGCCCCCTAGTGGCAAAAAAATCAGGTAGCTACTAGGGTAAAAGGGATCGGTCGGCCAACACCACAGTCACAAAATGACATAAACGAACTGAACGATCGTGGCAGCGGTTGACCAGCAGCTCCTGTGTTCTGCGAGGTATAATTAAGGTTTTTGTCAAAGGAGCTTGGTGGCTTTGAAGAGAGCGTCGATGGATGTAACAGCTTCAGTTCCCTGACGGAACGGAACGGCTGTCGGCAAGGTAAAGACCCCGGCCTCATGAGACGATCGCTCCGCATTGAAGAAGGGCGTCCCAGAGGTCTCCATGAGCGGGATCACTTCCTCTTCATCTTTTGATATGCCATGAGAGCATTGCAGTGAATGAAAATTAGTTTCATGATTGTCTTCCATGCTTATTTCACATTGCTATGTGACAATTAAACATCTACAGACAATGAAGGGAGGAGCTGCAGCTGAGCACATGTACTTGGTTAAGGAGGAAGAGTGAACATCCCACTGAGACAGCACTTCATTTAGGACGGTTACTTGCAGTACAAGTCTTTCAATTAAAAGCTCCAGTACCTCTGACGATTGCATCACTCTCACTGTGCACCAAGCAGTAGGAGAGGGAGGCTTAACTGGCAGCTGACTGCTGAGGTCTATATGATCACGTGTTGCCAAGCCTCTAACGTAACAAGCCTGACTGACACGCAAAGAAGAAGCCCTGTTGAAGCCAGATGTCCGTAGCATCAATGTCTGCACGAGCACTAAGGTTTCATCTGAAGGAGGACAGTTCATGTATGCAGGACTGAGCAGTCCAACACGTGCATCCTGTTAACTGAGTTCACTCAGATATACTTTGAGGTCTTTGGAGCAGCGCAGCACTGTTTCTCAGTAGCAGTCAGGCTTGATAAACATTCATCATTGCGCCCCTGCTTCAATATTGAGCAAAATGTCAGGTGAACAAATGATGTAATGTTTGGAGTGAAAAAGTCCACCAGACTGGGATCAAGTCTGTTTAAAAAATAGATTCATTAAGAATAAATTGGGTTCTGAGGTCCCGGTATCATTATTTGACTCAATTTTCTAAGAAAAACAGAGCAACTATTGATCCTCTGTGTTGGTAATTGACTTTTAGATGCTTTCTAAATGTTGTTAGCCCGGCTGCCGTGGAGGAGAGAGGTAGCATGACTGACATACAGATTGTCGAATACAAGGGAAACGTAAAAGATCTGGGACTGGAAGTGGAACTGAAATTGTGCTAATTACATTTTGTTTCATTATCAGAGATGTTACCTTTGATATTCTAATTATAATAACAATAATAATAATAACAATTTCTTAACAGCAAATCATGAAAAGATTACGTTATCTTTTTTGGCCCGAGCACTGTCTGCAGGTCTTCTTCTCAAGCTGCATAAAGCCCCAACAATCTCGACCATTACTTTGATGCAGCAGAAGCTTTCCAATCAGCCTGTAGGCCTATGAAGCCTGAGATCTGAAATCCAGGTCAATAAAACTTCTGAAAGCACTTGCTGCTGCAAATAATTTTTTACCAGCTTCTCTCATCTGGATTTCAGCAGTTTGACAGTAAGAGAATACTACTAAGAGAGATTTTAATGAGTAAATCAAACTGAAACGGGGAAAGACGGGGGACAAAATTAGCACTTTGATGAATCATCCCCAAAGGAATTTACTCTCCTTGGATGAAAATATTGCTGCTGAATAATTACAAAGAAAACAACCCAACAATCTTCTCAAACAATTCACGATAAGAACTTCTGCAGTGGTTTATCTCCACAAGAGCAAATTAATAATCCATCCAAGTATCCAGGTAGGCTTGTAGGAAAACTGAGGTCAGGCATTTCTGCCGAGTCAGAACTCACTGACTAATTAATAAGTGGCAACAGCTGAGCCACACATATACACCACAGGAGAGAGTTCAGGGAAAAATGTAAATGATGCACAAGTCAAGGGCTTTGGTACGCTGGCTTCTGCCGAGTCATCAGATAGAGACGCCTCTTTTCAGACAACAAACTAATTTAAACACGTCACCTGCAGGTATGAGATCCTGTTTCAGCAGGGAGCTTAATGGGAAATGCTAATTACTCTAAAAATATACAAAGTCTGGATGAATTTGAAATCTGAAGTGCCTTTAATTCACTGTAACGTCAGCGGTTCAGACCGGAGAGGCAGTCTGATTATGACGTTAACAGGAAAGATGCTTTCAGGTGACAAAGAAGAAAAACCGCCTCCAGTAAGCCTAACACAGTGCCAGTCTAATTTCATTCAAATGTAACGCCTGCCAGTTAAAATTACACAGCAAACAATGAAATATTTATCATAACAAAGAAGAATCACAACTTTAAATAGTTTTTTTTTAACTTCCTTTTGCCCCTATTTCATATGATTTTACACCGGTTCTCTAATCTTCCCTGATCTGCCCAAAATAGGTGCTCCAGTGTAAATATTAATTAATACAATATATGTTTAATTTAAGAATATTAACTGAGTCATTCTAGATTCTGACATCACTGCTCATTTATCCGTTTTAAGATGAATGTCTTTGTAAATTGATGTCAAACAGGCGACATTTCATTAATTGAATAGAAGTCACCTCTTGCCATAGTTAACACCTCTTTTACGTCCCCTCTGGCCGTGGGGAAGTGTGGACGGATTGCTCATTTTTCCAGGGTTAAACTAAGGCCACTCATGTGAAAAGCTGGAGGTGCTATGGCCGAACGTCAAAGCAATAACAATCTACAGGAAAGTAATGACCTATTTTTTTTATAAATGGCACTCAATTTCAAAGATTCTGGTCAATTTGTATGTTTTTGTCTTTCCAGTGATGGTTGCTTGAATCGGAAGCGGCACTCAGAACATACATTAGCTGAAAATCATGCTCAGAGTGCTTTTCAATTGAAGAGGTATGCAGCAGTAGAACAGCGCTTCTCTGGATTAACTGGGTACCATGGCAGGATTGTGACTCATTACATTGGAGGACTATGGTGGCCCCTGAGGACAAAACACACACAAGAGCAAAAACACAAATATTGGATACATGCACTTCAAATCAAGAAACGATTCAACAGAATTGTGCACCAAGAAGAGGAACTCTTTTGAACGCCCTTTTGACTTGAAGGACGCTGTGAAGCATCTTAATTCATCCACCTGCTGTTCTGACACCCTGCCAACCTGTTTTTGTCAGTGCCGTGGAAATGCATGTGCTGGAAACTGTTGATGGCTCACTCCTGGCATTTTTCCAAAATAACTGAACACTGCAGTTGTTAAGCCCCTTTTAAAGAAAGGCATTCTGCAGCCTTTGATAGTAATTAATTACAGAGCCATCTCTAATCTTCCCTTTGCTGGAAAAATATTGAGAAAGCTGTTTTGTTTCAACTCAATAATTTGGGTCAATCTTGCTTCAGCACAGAGACGGCACTGATAAAGGTGTTGGATGACAGCTGTCTGAATTATAACTTAGGTAAAACATCTGTTTTGGTGCTGCTTGAGCTTTGTGCAACACACTACAGAAAATAAAATACTTCTTGATGGACTGGAAAAGAGGATGGGATTATCTGGCATAGACCTTTTGTTCAGATCATGTTTCAAAGGGAGAGGATACGTTGTTGCCGTATTCGCCATGACATGTGGAGTCCCCCAGGGTTCAATTCTTGTACCACTATCATTTAACCTGTACATGCTCCCTATGGGGCAAATCATAAATAAAATTAACATTGCTTATCGCACCTACAGTATGTAGACAACACAGATAGGCCATCTCAACAAAGCGACTGTGGTTCCTTAGACTCAGTCTATCAATGGTCGGAACGAGTAAACAGCAGGATGCAATAAAATCTCCTTAAATGAAGTAAAGACAAGACAGAAATTGTATTGCATTGTATTTTGCAACGAGGATGAAGAATGAAAGTTAATAGTGGGATCTGAGCCTCAGCAGCCAGGCTCATGTCCACATTAAAACTCATTCATACCCTCATTTTCAGCATGTTTTGTAATGTTCTGTTGTCTGGTCTTCCCTAAAAGACGCTCAGCTCATCCAGAATACTTCTATAAGACAACTGAGCACATCCCTCCTGTGTTGACACTGGCGTCAGGTAGAAAACATTCAGTGATCCTGCTTGTTTATAAATCATTCAATAATCTCGGGCCAAAACACATTTCTGATCTTCTTGAGGAATATAAACTCAGCAGGTCTCTCAGATCTTTGGGAAGCAGTCGACTGTTACCTTGAGTCAGACCCAAACAAGCTGAAGCACACAGATGGAACCAAATCCCCGATGAGCTCAAACTCCAGCTACTTTCAAATCTAAATTAAAAACTCTGCTGTCCTCTTGTGCCTTTTAGTAATTGGTTCTCTCCTGCATTTGTATTCCCTTTGTTGCATTTGGGGGAACTTACAACTGATTACTGCACTGCAACTGCCCTCTAACTGTATTTTTGGTACAGTATATTTGCATTCTATTTTGTTTTATCTATTTTTTTTTTATAAACTCATCAAATAAACTTAATTTATTTTATTATGGTTCTTATTGCTTGTCGTCTTCAAATGTCCTTCTCCTGCCTTTCTGTGCCCATGTGTAAAGCACCTTGGTTTGCCTCTGTTTGAAATGTGCTGTATAAATAAAGCTCCTTTGCCTTTAAGTTCCTGCTAGACTGAGCAGATAAGTCCAGCCGTTTGTGATTCCTCTTCACATACTGAGCCGCCGTCCTCACTCAGATCTTTATAGGCAAAGGCGAGAGAAATAAGTATCCTGCTCGAAGAATTAACTGTTGGATATCGAGGTGCTCTCCAACATCTTCTCGTAATTTATGCTATATGCAGGAAAAACTCTCAGTAAAGTACTAGAACTGCTCAACAAGGAACAGGCCTGTGACTGTCTACACAAACTTATTGTATAATTATTTCATGCTTCCTCTCCCTACTTGCCTTTTCTTCCTTCTTCTCCCTCGCCCTTATGTTTCTCTCACCCCATGCTTCACTGCCTGGACCTCACCTCTCATTCTGCTGCATTATCCTCCACCTTCTGACAATTTATGAATTTTTAATCCACACCACCCATGACTGTTCTGCAGATATAGGTGCTGACATCATAATTCTTATTTTAGATTTGCTCTAAAATGTACGTGATTTGCCTAAGAACTGGACGAGCAAGGGCAAGAGGATGAAGTGTAATGTCGCGTGCATGAACGAAATGAAAGGATAGCATAAATTAAATTATTGTTATGTTTCTACTTCTTAATATGCAGTAAAATTACTGTCACGTTAGGTAGACTGCACCACAGCCACAGCCAATCTCCTCTGCTTTCTGTTTCTTTCATCCTCCCTTCCTCCTTCTTCATTCCTCTCATTCCAGTCAAAGCTCACCTGACATTCATCCATCCTCGACTCTCTCCTCTTGGTGAGACTCCAGGGTCCACAGCACGCTGTGCACACATAAATGTTCAGAGGCTGAGGGACCACAGTCGGAGCGGAGAGGGTTCAGTCAGGCGGCAAGGTCACGCTGACCTCCGCTGAAGCAGGAAGTACACAAGGCCTTCTGGGATACACTGTCCTGTCTGCAGCAGTAATGTCAAGTTGATGAACAACGTAGCTGAGGGACACGGTGGTTTTTTCAGCCTTCTTGCACTTGAAACAACCTGGCTGGCACAGACAGAGGTTAAGAAAGGAGAGCGAGCTGTGTTGAAGCTACACAAATGCCAGGCGTGGTGCTGTAGGACCTTTTTGTACCAATCACAACCCCCACCTCTGCATGTGCACATCGCAGCCTGCTCTAGGTAAGTTGCTTTCATGTGGCCATCTATCACGGGCATCCACAGGGACCCAGCCCACTGGAAATTGGGCTAACAGAGACCGTTAACCCCATTTAAATAGTGCCAAACGTTTTAAGAACTAACCTTCCCCAAGGCGAAAAACCAAACTGGGGTAGGGAAGGCTACAAGTGGAGACGACAGCTACAGTGTCTGACACACTGTAAGAAGATTTCAATTGATGGTCATATGGTCGTAGCATTAAAGGAAACTATTACGCTTTTTCGTTTCTTTTTCTTCCCCTCAGTGTGTTATATACTGTAAGTTCTTGTGCATGTAAAAGGTCTTGAAAGTTAAAAAAGCCAAACAGGAGCTCCTCTGTCCCACAGAAAACACTGCTCCTGAAGTGCCCTTTTATTCCGTGACTTTGTGACATCACACTATGTCAGCATGTCACACGTTTGCACGATATATGCTTATTTTCAATGTAGAGGTGAAGCTACCTGGAAGCTGAACACATGACAAAGCCAACTGGAGACGCCGTGAGCAATGCTGGCTCAGGTGAGTGTGAGCTGTGAGCCAATCAGAGCAGACCAGGTATTCGGGAGGGCGGTCTTAAAGACACAGGAGCTTAAACAGAGCACTTCAAACAGTGGGGGAATACAGTGCTGCAGCACTGGACAGTATGAAAACCTAATCTAGTAGTAACCTAAAATAAAATTTAACGTGGAAAAATGTTTTAAATTTCAATAATCCTCCTTTTTTTCTTCAGCACCTCAATGAATCAATTGTTCAACCTGTAAAACATCAGAAAATAGTTGGTGACGTGACGTGACGTCTTCAAATAGCCATTTTTTTTCAGACCACCAGTCCAAAATCCAAATCTGCTCGAGACAAAGAAAAGCAGCAAACCATCAAATGTTTCCCATCTTTGCTCTGTTAAAGATGCATGAATCTCTTTTAAAATCTTACTGCAGGTTGATGGCTCAAAAACACTAATACAGGACGCTTAGGGCAGGTTGCACTCTGCCCTTGAACACACATACTGTTGAGCACATAGTAACAACCAGAAATCCTAAATGGAAGTAACTACCTCACATCAAAGTCTTGTAATGTTTGAACATATGGTCATGCTCTTCTTGTTGGAAGAGTTCAGAGTGAGGCTTTCTGGCATGCGCAGCAGTGTGTGTGTGTGTTTGCGTGCGTGGAGTGATGAGTGTGTGGAGTCACTGTTGGGCTGCCGCAGCGCTTGGCCAAACACCAGCTTGACGACAGCAGCTGGAGAGTAGTGATGTAATAATCTTGTTGCCATGGAGACCCGTGCTTCCCCGGCATCTCCAAAAAATCCAAGGGCGGCGGAAAGTCACTGGGCTGGTTGGCTGGGACGTAGTACTGCTGTGACAAGATGATACACGGCCAATAGTACTGACTTCGCTCATCAAGCTAATGTGTGCAGGACTAAGTTAACGGTCGCTTGTTACACTGCACAAAACCTGATTTTGTTAGATGTGATGGGAAACAGTCCTGCTGTTCTGACATACTGGAAAAAACAGACTTCTGGTTAATAAGAAAGGCACAAGAACAAGAAGGATTTTCATGTAAGAAAGTTAGCCCTTCAAGCTAAATCCCCATGACCTTGTCAAAACAGCTGTGCTGGGATCGCCCAAATCCTCAGTCAGAGTCGTCAGTAAGTAAATCTTCCGATCAAACAGCTGCCTGGAGTCCAGTTAGGGGAGAGTGGTCAAAAAAACAACCTGCATTTCAAATGAGTCTCTGCTTACTTTCATCACTTTAGTCATGTAGAGCAAATGTAAGTGGAGGGAAGTTTCACATTAAACCCACAACAACAACCCGTCTACTGTGTGCCAGTTTTCACCCCTAATTGAGGCAGAGCACCTCTTCGTTCTTTTGATGTGGATGATTCGAGATCCGGATGAGGCTCTGGGAAGAGACAGAGAAATAGAGGACTCAAATATTGGCTGAGACAGTGGGAGTTGGCGCCGGGAAACAAAGAAAGGGGGGAGAAAAAAGGGCTTGCAGTAGCCTGCATCTAATCATCACTTTAACGCCTCGGGATTGTTTCACAACATGGAAATGAAGTGGTGCCCTTGCCTTGATGTCTGAGGAGCACAAACCAAACTCGGGAATCTAATTAGTATAGATGTCTGTTTGTATTAGAGATAAGTAGTAAGGGAAAACATTTCAGATGACAAAAAAGCTTTGAGGGCTATAAAAATTATAAAAATTGCATATAAAGACTGCAAGTATTATTGTATTTCTTACACATATTAAGAAATTGCATTTGCATTCACACAACCTGAAACATCTCAGCCATGTCCTGACAAAAATAGCAGCACATCAACAGGTCGACAAAGCATACTGAGTATATAACACACAGGACCAAGTGAAGTTGAACTGCTTCCCTGGATTCAGGACCCTGTTGAGTGTTATTTCAGTTGATTCCTCACCTTTTATTTGCTGGATAATATTTTTTTCTTTGCCTGGAAGGTGGGACATAGAGGTCTGGGTATTTTTCTCCCTCAACAATAAATTCATCCTCATCCATTTTGACAAAAATATAAAGAAGCAAAGGTATTTTGAGGAAGCGTGCGACATCTAAGTTACAATAAAATTAAAAAGTATTTAATAAAAAATGTTCTTGGGGTTTAGTTCTGCTCGTTCTGAGCACAAATGAGCACATGTGAGGAAGGTAGGTGTAATAGTAGGGCTGTCACTTGTGGGAAAAATTGAATTTTTCTATTCAGATCACAAATTTGGTGTCTATACCAGCTACAGTTTGGAGTAGTTTATGTACTGGTCTGGCAGATAGTGTCAGTTTGCCCTTTTGCTTGTCCCATTAATCTATCAAAGCTTAAAAAATAAAATGGAAGCTCGGCTGATCACGACACTGAAGCAGCTGAGAAGTAAAGACTGGAAGTACTACAGCGTACCTGCCAACAGTAGGCTGTGAAAAAGAGGGAGATTTTCAGGGTATTGACCAAAGGCCCACCCACCCCTGCAAACAAAACTCAACATCTAAAATTTAGTGCACATTGTGTGAGAGCGTGTGTCTGTTGAGGAGTCAAGGGGAGAGAGTGTCAATAAAGAGCAAAGTCTTGCATCAAGCGAAGTGAAGTTTGGAGGCCTATTCCTGCTACTTTTAACCTGTTTCATCCACTGTCAGCGACAAACTGAGTGAAACAGTGAGTGCACATGTCAGGTCATCAGCGTACCCTCACCTCTGCCTCTGGGTTGTGTTGCCAGGTGCCCATAACACATCCCACAAGAAACTGAGTCACTCCCATTTGATTTGTATCACTTTGAAATCGGGATATTACGGGAGAAATGACCAGTGGGGAGCACGGCGGGGGAAAGAAAGTGTTGGCAATCATGCGATAGATGGAAAAAATGACCAACAAAGGCTGTTTTTGCTGACTTTGTAAAAAGCAGCATCTTTTCTCTGAGTGAGTTTAAAACCCTC